>NW_024704744.1:17111046-17711046 GCF_018977255.1 Callorhinchus milii
TTATTTCAAGGGCACTAACCAAGTAATTCATCACAAGAGCTGGATTAGGAGACCATATTGTTAAGGACACTTGGAAAGACATAATCAGACACGCTTCAATCTTCAAATAATTATTGAAGCACTGCAATTTTCTGAACAGTATTACTGCACTGTATAATGTTTGACCTGAATACCTGGGTCATTTTATTTTAACTATTTAAGATAAGTTTTGTTTTTGTAAACATATGCATCAATCTTTTAGACAAAATTTTCAATACACGTAAACACCGTTGAATTGGAATATCCAGTTAAAGTATAATACAATACCAGTATTTTTCAAAGTTAATATCTCTGGCCGCTGTAGAGGCCAGCAAGGAAGATGAGACAGTCAGAAAACATTTTTTTAGCAATGCATCAATTTATATAGCAACAATGATGAATATTTTGCATGTGAAAAGAAAATTGATCGATCACCGATTTAAACCGGATTCAAAAAGATTTTTAAAAAGCAGTGATTTCTGACAAACAGCCATTCCAGACAATTTCTGGAAAAAGTCAGTTAGTCACATGAATAATAAAAATGATCGTGGATTGTGTATTCCGAATACACGGGCAATAAAGACATTAGCAAAGTTGAAATTTCACACATAATCAGAATAAATAATAAACACTTCATTTGATACACCACCTTATCACCTCTTTGAGTCGTTTCAATGCACTTCAGAATTCAGTTAAGTATAAAAATATCCAGATGTTTTTAAGCACTCTGGGATGTTACATGCGTGAGGGGCGTTATATAAATGCAAGATGTTGTAAATAATAATAATCCTTGCATTTGACATAGCGCTTTTCACGGCTTCTAGATGTCCAGAAGCGCTTCACAGAATATACTGTAAAGTGAAATAACTATATTTGTGGGCGAACGCGGCAGCCAATTGCGTACAGCAGTGTCCCACAAACAGTCATGGATTGAAAATGACCAATTTATTATTGTTTTGTTTTGGAGGGATTATTATTAGGCGTGTGGAGTAAGGAAACTTGCCCAAGGTTTCGCCCTGCCTGGAATTGAACTCAGGTCTCTCGCTTGCAAAGCGAGTGCTCTAACCACTGAGCTACAGGACTCCAAGTTGTTGCAAGTTGTTGTTGTCTGCTATCAAGTTGTATTGCCTATAGTTCTCATTTGTTCGGAATATACAATCCACAATAAAATATTATGCTTTGCTATCTTTACCTGACAAAGTAACTTTGCAGCTGTCCCCGATAGTTGATAACAAGGAGCTCTGCTGACCACTGAGTACTAGCGGTGTACTCCAAAAACATCAGCCCCGCCACAGCATAACTCAGGTCCCCCACAGAGCTGACACCCTTCAGGGAAATCAAAAGTAAATCATACCACTTTTTTCATTCTTTTTTCAAATATTTTACTCCGGTACCGACAGCTCAACTACATACTCACAAAATATCAAGATGTTAAAACAACACTTTTTATAGTATGTCTATGTGATGTTCAGCATCAAAATATCTTAAGTTGCTCCACCTGGAAACTCACTTTTGGTTTCCACAGGGAAGAGGAAAAACCAGTCCTATCACTAACTCCCCACTTTCAATTCCGCCTAAAGACCTTCCTTTTTGAGCTTACGATCACCTCCCCCTCCCTCCGGGTCGGGGTCAGACTCCATCACTGTCAAGCGCACCGGGATGCTACCCCACATGAAGGGAGCTATATAAATGCAAGTTGTTGCTGTCATTTTTATGTAAGGTATGTACCATACATAACTGCTTGCATTGTTTCCTTTGATTTTCATAACATTCGATTCAAAAAAATAAATTGTGGCTGTAAATACAAATCAGATAAGGAAACCAATTGTGACTTAAAACAAACCCATCCTAAAATTAAAGACTTATACTTAGTTAATTCTATATTATAAGACTCTGCAAAAGTGTTACAGGAAGAAACTTTTTTAAGCAGTACATTACAGAATTGTTTTTAAAATAATAGTGGTCAGGCAGTATTGAATGCATTAATTTCGTAAAAATATTTATATCAAGAACAGTCCATAAGATACTGCAGAGACTTATTCTAAAACTTTCTTTGCAATCAGTTACTAATGTGATTCCAATTGTACCTACGTTTCAATATATAGAGAACCCTCGGAGTAAAACTCAATATGGGATAAATTCAAAGTCTGCACTTCAAACAAAACGCTGAATATAAAATATTTCACTTTCATACCCTGATAATCTGTGTACTTATATTTTAAAGCTAAATTTTAAAACAGTGATTTACCGGTGGAATGCTGAATAGTTCACTGCCCATCAAGTCAAATACTTTCACAGTGCCTGTGCTTTCAGCATAAGCCAACAGAGTGCTGTCAGAACTCCAAGCCACATGGCGCCACTGTGGGTGTGGATCCTTCGGCACTAGCAACAGAGAAATCAAGGCAAATATATCAAAAAATTGTATGCATCAAATCTGATTGAAGATGAACTAAATGTTCTAAGAATTTTCAAGATGGAGGTGGATAGATTTTTGTTAGATAAGGGTATAAAAGGATATGGGGCAAAGGTGGGTAATTGGAGTTGAGGGATAGATCAGCCATGATCTAATACAATGGTGGAATAGGCTCAGGAACATTCTCCCTCAATCCCTCCGACTTGCCCCTTCTCTCCTCTTTTTCAAGTCCTGCCTGAAAATCTTCCTCATTGACCGTGTTTACGGCCACTTCCCCATCCCGGCTCGGAGTCAGGCTCTGCCACGGTTAAGCACTCTGAGACTGCGTGGGGGGCACTATATTAATGCAAGTTGTTGTTGCTGAGGTGCTGAATGGCCTATTCCTGTTCCTAGAATTGGCAAAATAAGTTTTTAAAAACTCTGCATGGAAGGTTTTGTTTATTATTGAACTATAACTGTAAATGTATTATTCTCCATAGTCCTTGCACATTACGGTTTCTTAATGCCACTTTGTTAATTGTTATAATATTAGGTTTCTCTGGTTATACTTCTGTTGTTATACTGCTGCAGTGGTAAATGAGGGAACAGTGTACAAAATACATTCACTTTAAAGTTTAATTAACTCCACAACTCTGCTTGTCCATTGCAATATTAATTGGATTTTTTAAATTAATTACATTTACATTCAATCCCTTGAAATTTGTCCGCCCCATCAACAAATACCTGATCTATCAACAGATTTCAATAATAAACTCAGTATTAAAAGTGTACAAAATATTCAGCAGTTCAGACGGAAATCATCCAGCAGAATTTTCAAGCTCTATTAAGATTCTGCTTCATGTCTTAAAATGTTTGCTGATACTTTATATTATCGTCAACTATACTATTATTCACTTCCCCCCATAAAAACTCTCCCACTGTATTGTCCAAAAACAGAAGTTAAATTATAGACCCTGTAATAACTGTTGCAAAACCTCCATTTCTTTTGGGGATGCTCCAGTAACAGTTTACAGATTATTTTCCAAATCTGTATTACCCATTAAATCTCATCTGTGACTATAAGATATTCCAGTAAATTATCAGGCAACATTCCACAAACTTCTAAGTTAATTTACTCAAATGTGGCTCAAGGTTTCAGGTCAAATGCAAGTCAAGCGATTTCACAATCTTTAGATTTGTTTTGCTGAACTCATGGAGACACAGGACACAGTGAAAGATTGCAAGATAAAATAAGTGAGAACATTGTCACTATTTTCCTAACCACAGCCCGGACACACAACTCTTATCATGTTAGAGAGAATGTACTAGATGCGTGAGCTTTGGTAGGTCAAGTAAACTTTTCTCACTTACTTATGACAGATTTCTTATGAGCAAAATACATTTATCAAAAACAGAAAAAAACCTTTGTTACAACCCATCTTACAATACAATTCATTTAACTCATATAGGCTCTTAAGATCAATGTCAAAATTCAAAAATGAGAAATATTAAATGTGTAAACTGTACCTATACATTTTCCAATGATGGAACCAAATTCATCGCGTGTAGACCTGTAAAATAATTCATCAAAACTGAGCAATAAACCATTGTAACTACATCTATGCATTTTAGGAGATAATTTTATAGAATAAGTGCATTATCAGCAATGAAAAGCAACTGTTCGCCCTCCTCTTTCAGGTTCCCAAAGCAGAATCAAGAGCTGTTGATGCTCTCCAATAAAGTTAGATGTCTGGCAAGGAAACAATTCAAACAAATAACTGTGAAAGGTCCACTGCTTCACGGATAGTTACCTTCTAAAGATAACTGGGAAAAGGGAAATAGAACTAAATATCCCATACAATACCTGATTTCAATACACTGGTCCTGAACCACAGCTAGAAGTTTCCCATTACTGTTAGAAAAAAAGAGAAATTCAATGTAAAGAGTTTCATTATTAAAAACATTGAATAGCACACACAGCCCTCAGATCTAAATCGTCGCTAAAATCATTCATCAGTCCACTTAAAATGTTTGCTGATACCATATTTTAATCAGCAAATATACTATTATTCACTCCCCCACAAAGAAAACACTGTATTGTCCAAAGACAAAGGTAAAATTATAGTCCCCTTAGTAAAAACTACAAGTAATATCTTCCGGGGAGTAAATAATTATGCTTTAAACAGTTAGTTGATTTGGTGAGTGGACGAGGTAAACCCAAGCTGGGGTTGATTGGTTGAGGTAAACCCAGGAACACAAATTAATTAAAAGTTAAATAAAAAAAACAGAATGTTTAATATCCTTTAGAGGATCTGAAAGTACTCATACATACACCATATACATAAAGAATTATTATTATTATTATCAACAAATCAATACGCAAAAGGAAATTACCGTACCTGTGCAAACCATCACTAACCAATTTCATCTATTTCTAAGGACAGTATTTAAATTTACTTTTTGAATTTCTTGCTTAACCTGTGGAAAATGAAATTACACACTTCTCCAGTTACAATCCGTTGCAATCACTTTTCCAAATCAAAATTCAGCATATTCCTAAAGTGTTTACACATGCAATATTCAAAGTGCTCCTTTATTTTAGATAATTGCAATTAAAGAACAGTACGAGATTAGAAGATACAATAGAGAAAGGGATAGATTTATACGTTAACTGAAATAATAGATTACCTGGCGACAACTAGCTGCCAGTTCATCTGTTTACTAACCAACTGGACAAGACTAGGAGGCAGTAATGAGCTAGACGAACTGGAAGAGTAAAAGATAATATTAGAACAGTAGAAGGTTGTAAACATTCTTAGATCCACAAATAAGGATTACAGCACTGATTAAACGTTTTATTAGTACAGGTAAACCCAACAACACAAATTAATTAAATGTTATCAAAATAACAGAGTTTTTAATATCCTTTATAGAATCTGAAAGTACACATAAATAAATTTGTACTCTCAGATCCTCTTAGTATTAATTCTCTATTTCAGAGTGCCAACAATAGAAAAATCTAATTTAAGGACTTAAATCATTTTTTTTTAAATTCCCTCCCAAAACAATACGCTTTGCTGCAGATTTTAGCTTCACCACATTTTGGCACTTACCTACATCCAACATACTGAACCACAAATTTAAAAGGACCTGAATAGAAAAAAAAAGTTGTTTTCAGATATGTAGCAATAAATTCAACTTCAAAACTGCTGTACACAAGAGGGAACTGCAGATTGTTCATACAAGTATTAGTATTGTCAAATAAGAGAATATCATGGTTTAAAAAAACAAAAAACATTGTTACAGATAGTCATTTCTCCCACAAATAATTCACTTTACAGTCTATTCTGTGAAGCATTTTTAGACGTCTAGAAGTGAAAAAGCGCTATATCAAATGCAAGGATTATTATTCTTATTACAGCTACAGCTGTTTACAGTTGTAAATCTAATGCTTTAGCTAGTTGGATTATAAAAAGCCTTTATGAAGATGTTTATGAAACTGCTCAATATTGTAAATAGTTCTTAATCACTTGCCTGAAATACTCCCACTAGTAATGCCAATTAGACTTAACCTATTGAGCATTGCTGATGTATTTGTTCAAGGAAAAAAAACACAGTGGGAGAGGGGAGATTTGGTAGAAAAGCACAAAAGACAACATTAAAAAAGACAGAAGAAAAGGGATAACTGAAATAAGTACAAGTATAATGTTTATTTTATTTAGTTGTTTTAATTTTGATCAGTAATATTGTATTAATAAATGCATTCACACAAAATTTGTATTCTTAGCATTACAGTGTCTGTGTTTCAGGTCACCATCATAGCTTGTCACTCCAACACCGTTGCCAAGATCTGGTGTTGTCATTTATCTTGACTAGTTCCTCGGGAGGACAAGATGTTGTCAGGGAGCACAGAGAGAGAGAGGCCAGGACCCAGAGAGAGAGAGAGAGAGGCCAGGACCCAGAGAGAGAGAGAGAGGCCAGGACCCAGAGAGAGAGAGAGAGGCCAGGACCCAGAGAGAGAGAGAGAGAGAGGCCAGGACCCAGCCAGAGAGAGAGAGAGGCCAGGATCCAGAGAGCGAGAGAGAGAGAGGCCAGGACCCAGAGAGAGAGAGAGAGGCCAGGACCCGGCCAGAGAGAGAGAGAGAGGCCAGGACCCGGCCAGAGAGAGAGAGGCCAGGACCCGGCCAGAGAGAGAGAGAGAGGCCAGGACCCGGCCAGAGAGAGAGAGAGAGGCCAGGACCCGGCCAGAGAGAGAGAGAGAGGCCAGGACCCGGCCAGAGAGAGAGAGAGAGGCCAGACCGGCCAGAGAGAGAGAGGCCAGGACCAGAGAGAGAGAGAGAGAGGCCAGGACCCAGAGAGAGAGAGAGAGAGGCCAGGACCCAGAGAGAGAGAGAGAGAGGCCAGGACCCAGAGAGAGAGAGAGAGGCCAGGACCCAGAGAGAGAGAGAGAGAGAGAGGCCAGGACCCAGCCAGAGAGAGAGAGAGGCCAGGATCCAGAGAGAGAGAGAGAGAGAGAGAGGCCAGGACCCAGAGAGAGAGAGGCCAGGACCCGGCCAGAGAGAGAGAGAGAGACCAGGACCCAGAGAGAGAGAGAGAGAGTCCAGGACACAGAGAGAGAGAGAGAGAGAGGCCAGGACACAGAGAGAGAGAGAGAGAGAGAGGCCAGGACCCAGAGAGAGAGAGAGAGAGAGGCCAGGACCCAGAGAGAGAGAGAGAGAGAGAGGCCAGGACACAGAGAGAGAGAGAGAGAGAGAGGCCAGGACCCAGAGAGAGAGAGAGAGAGAGAGGCCAGGACCCAGAGAGAGAGAGAGAGAGAGGCCAGGACCCAGCCAGAGAGAGAGAGAGAGGCCAGGACCCAGCCAGAGAGAGAGAGAGAGGCCAGGACCCAGAGAGAGAGAGAGAGAGGCCAGGACCCAGAGAGAGAGAGAGAGAGAGGCCAGGACCCGGCCAGAAAGAGAGAGGCCAGGGCATGGTCTGAGATTGGTAGAGGTGTTTAGGGCCTGGTTAGGATCACTGTGGTGGGCCTGGTCTGGCTCAGGCTTGGGCATACTTGACAGCAAGGCAGGCAGAGGGCAGCGTCTTTTTGCTGTTGTATTGTTCTCTTGTATCAATTGACCAACGTGTTACTAACCTCTTTATGCAACAACAATAACCTGTATTGAAATTGTGCCCTTTATGCACAGTCGTGTCTTGTAGTGCTTCAAACAGAGTCTCCTTGGAGTTGAACTGGCTCTAAGCTGACATGCTTGGCAACAGAATGTCGGAATCGAGCCAACTCACTGGCGCTCTCCATAGTGCAGTTGCTGAGATCAACAGATCAGCGGAGGACGTCCCAAAGCTCTTCACAGGATTCACTATGAAATGGAGTGACTGTGTATTTTTTGGCAAACACTGCAGACCAATTGTACACAGCAATATCCCACAAACAGCTATGAAACAAATGACCAGTTTTATTTGGAGGATTGTTGGCTAGGGCAGTGGGAGAATCTTCCTTCTCTTGAATAGTTCCATGAGATCTTCAAAATGTGAAACATCAGTCTGATATGACACAGACGGGACCTCACTTTAATGTCTCGTCCAAAGGATGGCACCTCTGACAATGCAACACCCCCCCCCCCCACCACCACCACCAGCACTTCAATGTCAACTGAGTCTATGAACTCAATCCTTGGACCCACAACCTTTTGACTCAGGTGCAAGAGTTTTCCCACTGAACCACAGGCTGATGCACAAAGCTATGCAATTTTCACTGGTTAGATTCTAGCAGAACCCTAAGAATAGACACTCTGGGTTCCCTAGGCTTTAACTCTTACCAGCATGTGCCTGAGAGTCTCCAGAATACCTAAACAAGGTGCATACCTCCAGAGAGCAAATGTGCATTCTAATCCAGATGAGGAAACTTCATGTATAGGTGGGATTCATATGTGGAACTCAATGTGATTTGGCCACTCTTAAGCATGTTGCTGTTTTTTTGCATGTATCAGACAGTTGGCTGATCCAAAAAAAAAAATGTGATGGCGCAGTACTTGGAGGAGGGATGAGAGTCACAGGACAGTGGATGTCAACATCCATAGTCTCCCTGAATCACGTAACATTCACTTGGTGCTGGTGGTGGGGGGAGTTTGCATTGTCAGAAGTGCCATCCTTCAGAAGAGGTGTGAAACCAAGGACCCATCTGCCTCTTCAGGTGGACGTTAAAGATCCCAAGGCTCTAGATGAAAAGAGAAGGGAGTTTCTTCCCGTGTCCTCACCAACAATCCCATGAATAAAATTGGCCATCTGCTTCATGGCCGTTTCTGGGACATTGGTGTGTGCAATTGGGCTTTTGCGTTCGCACCTACAAACACGGTCAGTTCACCAGTAAATCCTGTGAAACAATTTGAGACATCCTTCTGACCTAAAGGAACTATATCAAGTGCAAGGTTTATTATTATTATTACTTGATGGTTTGATAATAAAAAAAACCTGCTGGTTGTGCAACCCTTGAGTCCTCTTAATCTGTTTATTTTCAAGTTATTTTCATACAGATAGATTTGAGTTTCTAATGATTGGTTCCATTAAGTTTCCAATTTCTGGCAGTTTTAAATATTGGAGCTCTTATTTGTGGGAATCTTCTCAGTGTTGATTGAATCTCACAAAATGTCTTTGGTATTTAATAAACCTTGTGCCCCGCACTCTCTTATGTACCCGGGATACAGTTGATTGGCCCAGGCAATTTATTCTCTTTTTAAAGCATCTTGAACATACCTGGACACCCGTCCGTTGCTAATGTGAAATTCTCGGAGCTCACAACATGTGCTGATTGATATTGCGTGACTTCTAGTGTCTTTCCCTTGGTTTAAAAAGCTTTTCATGAAACAGTTTATATGGTTATGACATAATTTCCAAATCCCTTAGAGTTCTGAAGTTCCCCCGGTTTATTATGGCGCTGGAAGACTTTTCTTTGGTGATGTGTTACCCATATGCCCTAATGTTCTTTCTACTCTTCCTTCTTGAATATTCTAACCTTTTATAAGCTGCACGTTTCCTCAATGCTTTGTTTTTTAAGAATGTCCATTTATACCTGATTAGTGCTTCTATATCAATAAGTTCAGGCCTCATATACCTAAATTCATCCATTTGAAGTTTGGTTTGGTTATATGGCTGCATTGATTTCCAAGCTAGGGCTGGGCTAGCCATTACCTAGAAGTTCACAGCTGAGAATTGCATCTAGGCTATGGAGCTTTATTTATTCTCCTTCACAGCTTTGTGTAAATGAGGTTTTCTTGCCTTTTTAGAGATGGGTGTTATGCCAGAGATTGCTCAGGCTGTAGAGGAGATGGACTGGCTGTAAGTATTTTTAAATGTTCCCTTTGACTTTCATTAGAATATCAATCTGTTAAATGCTACGAAGCTGAAGAAGAAAATGTTTGTAGAAGTGTTGATTAATTAAAAATACAATACAACCAAAGTGGTATTGATCTTGCCCGACCTGATGTGAAGTAGGTTTGCAAAGTTCAAAAAGAGATACAAGAAGTTGTGCTTTAAAATTTGCCACAGTATCTTGTATAATACTTACTATGACTTTCTCCCTGAATTCAATTCTGAAGCAGAAATTAGACACAGTATTCCAGAACATACATCATTCTTCACGTTTTCATTTTCTTCATTAAGAAAAAAAGGCACTTTGAGACTTTATGAAATTGAACTTGATTATGAATCAAATCATTCCAAATGTGATAAGATTGTTGATGATCATAAAACAAACTTTGGATCAACTATCGTCAAATTACATTGTTAAAACCTTTTTTTAAAAAAAACATTTTTTTTAAAATTGTGATGTATACATTTCCACAATGTTTCCCCTTTAAAAAAACAATATTTTTCAGTCTCCCTACAGATATCCAGTCTGAGTCCATCCCTTTGATCCTGGGTGGTGGTGATGTTTTGATGGTGAGTTGATTCACACTATGAATATAGTATGCACTGTGCAGGTTGATCAGTTTACAATAATAGTTTCAATGTTTTATTCAACTGGATATGTGGTAGCACCAGCATTTGTTTTATTAACCTTATGAGGTTTTATAGAACTTTGAATAAGGAACACCACTCTTGATTTTACAGCAAGTCTGTTTAATCTCTACAGGCAGCAGAGACCGGTAGTGGAAAGACTGGAGTAAGTATAATACAACTTGTGGTCCTTTCAATTGTTACCCAGCTGGGTATGAATTAAAACATTGGCTGAAAGATATGACCTCTACCGTGATGACCATCACTGGTGATATCATTAGAGATCAATATTCACATTAACACAAGCTACCTGATCAATAAATGTTTAATTTAATGTCTGTCTGGGTGGGGGAGGGGTGAAGCCCCACTTTTCTTTTTCTCACCCAACTTCATCACAACTTCAAACAATGGTTGAGCTCAATGCCCTGCCTTTGGCCACTCTTAAACTTGCTGCATGTTGGATCACAGCATTTCAGATCCGGTTCCCAGGAAAACAGTTTAACTTGGTGTCAATCAGCCTGACTCAGTTGGTAGCAGTCTCACCACTAGGTCAGAAGGTTGTGGGTTTGCGTGCTCATTTTTTGATTTTGTGCTGAGTATAACATCACGATAAACTCTTAATTGCTGTATATGAAAAATTTGGTAACCATCCTGAAAGTAATGATTTGCTGTATAATGAGTATTAAGATTGTAGCCTCATCGCACATTTTTTTTAAAACTGTTGCTTTTTAGGCCTTTAGCATACCTGTTATACAGATAGTGTATGAAACACTCAAGGACCAACAAGAAGGCAAGAAGGGGGGCAAAGCAAGTGTCAAGACTGGAGGTGCAGGTAATGGTTCTAAAACTGGTTGTACTTGTTCTGTATTATGAAAAATACAGGGAGAAATTCTACCAACGGGTACATTTACTCTAATGTAGCATTTTAGAATATCTATAATTTGGCAGCTTGTAGAGTTTAGTCTTAAAATCAAAATTTTTCTGTATTTCTCAAAAGAACTTACAGAAAACTAGTTTAAAAAGTTGCCACGTTCTGGATGTTCTGAAATGCTACGTAAACGGAGTGAATCTAAACCCTGGTGGAATTTCTCATCAATAGTCTTTTGGTGGCTGCAGTTGACTCTGGATACATCCATTCCTTATGGAAGAATTCTGATATGTGCAATATTCCAATATATTCCAATTCATTTATGCATCCTATCCTTTGCCATTTATATTTCTACTTTTACATCTTTAAGTAAACATATAAAATCCAAGGATTGGCAAGAGTTCTCTCTGTCTTTCAAAACAAGAGCGTTTAGAATACTTGAATTCTAAATGCCCTGTCCTATATCGAAAATGTAAGCCTTTAATTGCTAATGAAAACTATCCCTGTTGATGTTTTTATTTACTAGGGAGAGAGAAAGAAAGCAAATACACTTGTCAATAAATTAATGAAAGTCCTGATCTGTTTACAATCCTGTGGTTATTGAATATTAAACTGCAGGAAATTATTTTGCAAAATTTGTGACATCCAATGCTTCCTGATTTGGTTATCTAAATCCTAAACCATGTTTGTAAAAGCTTTCTAAGATTGTTGATACTTCCTCGTCCCTCTCAGATAGTATGGGTCTTTTGCTTATCCCTCTGCTCCACCATTGGCGGCCATGCTTTCAGCCACTATGTCTCAAATCTCTAGAACTCCTTGCCTCAGTCTTGCCTTTCTGATTGAAGACTTTCCTCTTTAACCATGCCTTCGTTCACCTCCTCCACGCCCCCACCCTCCGCTGATTTCTAGCTCTGCATTAAGTGCTCCAAGATGCTACCTATGTAAAGGATGCTATATAACTGCAAGTTGTTGTTGGTTAATGTTTTGAAAGATTCATGCAGACGCTCTTTTTTCCCCCTTCTAGTCTTTAACAAATGGCAGATGAATCCTTATGACCGGGGCTCAGCATTTGGTAAGTTTTCATCCAGTTCATTTTTAACAAATTATGGAAAGCACTTTTATTGGTGAAGTCACAATAAGTAATGAAAACATGAGAAAATAATATTGAAATTCTACAAAGAGCAGATTAGAGGAATCTATATTACTGAATAAGTTTTTTTTTTAAAAAAGCAAACTTAGTTTAGTAAGTAGCATGCTTGAAGGTTATAGACATGAACATGTTGGGCTTGAACTCACGTTTAGTTAATACAGCTTGGTCCTGTATGGTACGTACTGGGCATTATTATCCTCAAAACGTATAATGTAACAAAACATTTGAGTTTGCCTCTCACCTGAAGAAGGTGGCATCTTGTGCTAGAACAGACATTCGTGGCTTTTTTACCCACTCTTTATTAAGAATGTCTTAATAAACAATAATAACAGTGGAGTATCCTACACAAAAAAACAAGGCTAATTTACATGCTTCTAATTTCGGTTTAAGTTTTTTTTAAACAAAATTAATGTTTCTTTAGTAGAAATGCAGCTAATTATTTGTCTCCCCCCTTCCCACTCCCAGCTATTGGAGGTGATGGTTTGTGCTGTCAGAGCAGGGAATTCAAGGAATGGCATGGATGCCGATCTACAAAAGGAGTGACCAAGGGTAAGGATGGTGCATTGTATCATATTGAATTAAATGCAAGGATTATTTTGATTTCACGGTAATAAAGTGTGCCTTTTGGAATTTCATCTTTACTTTGAGTTTGGCAATTATTTATTCAACCAGGAGAGAGGTTTATGCTGAGCTGGTTATCGCTGGTTTGGTAATGAAACTTCCTTTCTGAAGTGCAACTAAATGTTTCTTTAAATGTACTGTTTTTCTGCCTTGCCAAATTTTAATGGAAGAATATTTAATCATCTGTTAATAGTTTTAATTATCACACTATTCCACACAAATTAAATTATCAGGTTAATTTCCCTTAATGCACTTAATTTCTGAAAATATAGTTGGTCGTTTATATGATTTGATAGAAAATGTATTATACAAATATGCTTTGAAGACATTTGTCTTTGAATGTCTGAAAAGCTTCTTCAAATGGACAAGCATGCAAAATGCATATCAATTGAACATTTTTGTGTCATTTATGGATGCATATTTTACAGGCAAGATCCTGAAAGAAATGTTAATTCATTCAAAATCGGGTTTAATCTGTCTTGGCGCATAGTGCAAATTGCAGCACAAGTATAGAAGGCCATCTTGTTACATATGTAATCATTCTAAAAATATGAAACAACATCTCTGGGCAAGAAATCCGTAAACATTTTCAAGGACAATAAAATCTTGAAGTGTTGAAATTGGTTTGCTTTTTTTTGATTTATAGGAAAATATTACTATGAATTGTCTTGCCATGACCAGGGCTTGTGCAGAGTTGGTTGGTCTACCATGCAGGCTTCTCTTGATTTGGGTAAGTTTAACCCAACTGACTCATAGTATTAATGTTACATAGCTTATAAAACACACTTATGCTCAATGACTAAGGGTTGCTAAACTGCCCAATGACTATGTTTGCTTTCAAAGTAGTTTTATAAGTAGAATCCAATGAATACAATTATTGGATACCATTCTCTAAACATGTGGAATCCTGTAGCTCAGTGGTTAGAGCACTCGCTTTGCAAGCGAGAGACCTGAGTTCAATTCCAGGCAGGGCGAAACCTTGGGCAAGTTTCCTTACTCCACACGCCTAATAATAATCCCTCCAAAAACAATAATAAATTGGTCATTTTCAATCTACGACTGTTTGTGGGACATTGCTGTGCGCAATTGGCTGCCGCGTTCGCCCACAAATATACAGTCAATTCACTTTACAGTGTGTTCTGTGAAGCGCTTTGGGACGTCCTCCCGACGTGAAGAGCGCTATATCAAATGCAAGGATTATTATTATTATTATCAGCAATACTACACTCTGAACCACTTTAGGGAATTGAAGTCATTATAGTTAAGTGATTTCTGCATGTCACTCCTAAAATGAACTTTTTTTTCTTAATCTTGTGCATTTCAATAGTGTCTGAAGAAAATCAAGTTGGTCCTGATGAATCACTTTATTTGGAATCATATGTACAGATTTGTTTTTAACCAATGAATCTCGTGTTCATTTAATAGTCTCATATCCACCCATTTTGTATGACAAAATCCAGATTAGTTTTAATTTGGACCCTGGTATGAAATGCCAATTGGGAAAGTTGGTAAGAAGAAAACAGTTTGAAAATACTATGAAGCGTAGAATGTCTCTGTTATAACAACCTCGAGCTTTGGGTCCATAAAGTTAGACCCTGGATTATAGCATCTGAAAACAAATGGCCACCGGTCTCGCCTCTGAGTTGCATGTTACCACTGACTTAACTTCTTGCATTGTTTACTGCACAGAAAGCCAACTGTCAGCCATGACCACTATCACGAGTGTTTATAATGCTAGAAAAGCTCATGAAATTAGTGGTGTTTAGGCAGGAGGTTGTGGCTGACCAGCCAGCCTGCATAGGAAGCCGGTCAGTCCACACCAGAAGGACTCTAGAAGTGTACTGCAGAACACCTGGTTGTAAACGGGCCTGAACTCTAGTGAGATGTGGAGTCCTGTAATATTGTGGTTAGAGCATTTGCCTCACAAGCAAGAGGACCTGGGTTCGATTCCCGGGTAGGGCAAAACTTTAGGCAATTTTCCTTATTCCACACAGCTCTGTTTACTCTGTTAAGTAGGAACCTGGATGTTAGTCGATTGGTGGATCACTTTTCCGGGGTAATAATCCCTTCCAAAAAATATAATAATAATTTGGTCACTCAATCTACAACTGTTTGTGGGACACTGCTGTGCACAATTGGTTACTAAGTTTGGCCCACAAAATATAGTCAATTCACTTTACAGTATATTCTGTGAAGCACTTTGAGACATCTTGAAGACGTGATAAGGCACTATATCAAATGCAAGGATTATTATTAAATAGATGGCCTATACAGATAAAATAAAATGGAGCTATTCAAAAGGCAAACGGTTTGTGTGATTGTAGTTCACGAGGAATCTTTGGTAGCTGAGTAGTCTGTAAGCTTACCTATGTTTTTTTCTCTTCTGTGGATGGAATTCTGAAACAGGTACTGACAAATATAGTTTTGGATTTGGTGGAACTGGAAAGAAATCTTTCAACAAACAATTTGATAGCTATGGGGAGGTATGTAACGTTTGAGATATAATGGATTACAATTATGCACTGATTTTTTATTAAGTATTTGTATCTTCACTGTTCTGCATTATTTGTGTTTATTTAGGAATTTACCATGCACGATACTATTGGATGCTACCTCGATTTTGAAAAAGAGATTTTATTATTTTCAAAAAATGGTAAGCTTACCCCCCCAAAATTGTCTTTGAACTTCCATATTTGGGTATGGATTCTGTACCTTATTGTACCAATCATCGCCACCTAGTGCAAGCTTAGATATTGCTCAATTAGACAAGACTAAACAGCCAGAGCTGTGATTGACAGCATCTGATAACACAACCACATTTCTACAAGAGCACATTCCTGCTTGATTAAATACCATCTGGTAGTGATTGTGGAAAGAAATAATGCCAATTATTTGTAGAATCTTCAAATATATCTTCATGTCAAATGCAAGGTAAATCCGCACTTGTGATTTTTCCATTTTAAACAAGTTTGGCAGTGCAGTGGTCCATCCACCTGATCTCTGAATTCCCAAAGTATTCTGTCAACGTGTTTATTTCATCTTATAACCTTAAATAGTTTAAATTTTCAGCAATGCTGTCTAGTTCCTATGAAACTTTTTTTTAGTTCCTTATTCCATCGATTGTGCTCTTCCTGGTCTACTTTTTCTAGTAACAAAAATCTGATCATTTCTTTGGCATGTACTCGTTTCACTAATGTTATGCGCAAAATAACTGCTGTGGAGGCTATTCACAAAACATCTTTTTTTAGGGAAAGATCTTGGCCACGCTTTCGATATTCCTGCACATCTAAAGGGCCAAGCCTTCTTTGCTGCTTGTGTTTTAAAGGTAACTTTTCACTTTCACTTTTATAAGTAGAAAACGATATAGTTAGAATTTTAACTAAAATATCCACTTTACATCCTAGAATGCTGAGCTCAGATTTAACTTTGGTGAAGAAGAGTTCAAATTCCCTCCAAAGGATGGCTTCATAGCACTGAACAAGGCTTCTGATGGTCATACTGTGAAGTCACAGCACACCGGTACGTCAACAACAACTTGCACTTATATAGCACGTCCATGCAGGGTTGCGTCTCAGAGCGCTAAACAGTGGCAGAGCCTGACTCCAGGTGGGGGGGAGAGGTGACCATAAGCTCAGTCAAAAAGGGGAGAGGGGGGCAATGTGAAGGGATTGAGGGAGAGTGTTCCACAGTTTCGGGGCGTAGTCTCTGAAAGCACGATTTCCGATGGCATAGCAGAGGGTTCAAGGAACAAGCAGGAGGCCGGTGCCAGTTGAGCAGAGGCACCGGGTGATGGATTGAGGAGTGAGGAGGTCAGAGAGGTAGGGAGGTGTCTGGAAGTGAAGGGATTTGAACACGAGTGTGAGGATCTTGAAGTCGGTCCATTCGCCAGTGGAGCCTGGCCAGAACTGGTGAGATGTAGGTACAGAGTTTGGTCCAGATAGGTATCGGCTTGGTTAAACAACCAGGGCAATGATATAGGAACATTAAACCCTCCAGAGACCTGAAAATCCTCTGGTCTTAATATTAAAACAATTGTCATAATATCTACATAATATTCAACATAAATTTTATGTCATGTAGAATCTAAGTTCATTCATAATTTGGAAACCAGTTTGCATATATTTTTTAAAAAGCATAGGTTTAACAGTTCAGATTTAACTGTAGCCTGAAAGTACAAATTTCCATTCTTTTGAGTTTATATTCTCAGTGAAATCACAGAAACTATGGTGGTAATTGTTGGGGCATTCATTTAGAACCATAATCATTTACAGCACAGAAGAAGGCCATTTGGCCCATACTAAATGCAAGGATTATTGGACGTCACAGAGAAAATCTGCAGTTAAGTTCCTATCAGAAATTGTGGTTGCCGTTTGCTGACTGTTGATTTTCTCAATAATTTCAAAATGTTTAATGGATGAAAAACTATGGAATTGGTCATTGACTGATCAGCAACTCTAAGTTAGGCTATAGCCTATAATCATCAAACCAATTTATGAAACAAAATGGAAATTGAGTATGATTGATTTCTGTTGTGTTTTTGTAAAACTATTTACAAAATCTCCTACTCCTTCCTCATGCTAAAACATTACATGTTTTGAGTTTCTACTGCCAACTTGCCATTGTTAACACGTTTTCAGGAACCGCACAGGTGGCTCAGGCTAAGAACTTACCAAACTCGCCAAAGTCGCTTATTATTGAGCCTTCTAGAGAACTGGCTGAACAAACCCTCAACAACGTTAAACAGTTTAAGAAATATGTGGTTGATCCCAAACTAAGGTGAATTATCTTTTTCAATGTCATTTGTTTCCTCTTTTCCTCTTTTTTCAACTGGGTATCGATGTACTAATTCTCTGCCTATTGTTAGCATGTCTGGACTTAAAATTTTTGCCATTTTAGATTACTGACCAAGTATTTGGATAAAACTGCCTACCATTTACTGTGGTATTGAGTTAATGCCTTTTCAACATCATTATTGATTCCATCTCTATAGCTTTCTAGGCAGGGCATTCCACATCGTCGCAACCCGCTGTGTGACAAAATGCTTTCTGATCTCGGTTCTAACTCTTGATTCATATTTTAACACTTGTACAGCCTTTTAATGGATCCCTCTACCAAGAGTCATCCACTATCAAATCACACCTTAACCTTTGTTCGAAAAGGCAGGGTAGTCTAACTGATGGCCTGTGGGACATATCCAGCCTGGGGTTTTGATTTCATCCAGCCGGCAAACACAGTCACACTGTGACCAGACCCCAGGCTAGGTCTGACCCAGCAGGAAAAAACGGTGCAAGGCACAGAACCCATTGATCACTTTCAAATTGGTAACAGGAGAGAGACACAAACCGAGAGAGATACAGAGGTAAACACGGACAGACAGACACAGAGACACACGCAGACAGAGATGCACAGAAACATATACCTCGCTGGTGGCTGTATGGCTTCTGGCGAAGTGTAATTGCAATACTGATATCAACATTTATCGGCTTTTTTGGTGCCGGCTTTTTTCAGTGCTGATAAATGCCGGTCCCCACACTATAATTGTTTGAATCTCATGCGCAAAAGATAGCGAATAAACTGTCTTCTGCTCGTGGGATTCAAACTAAGTCAAAATAGATATCCTACACTTGTGCAAGCTTGTGGAATTTTTTAAAATTTCCTTTTGAGACTTGTCCTGCTAGGTCCAAATTCCAGATACCTGGAGCCCGGTAAGCCAAGAGTTTATAGTATAACCCATCTATCCAGCTGCTCATTATACCTAAACCCCTTCAGCTGAATATAATTCTGCTAATCCTTACATACGATGTAGCACCTTTCCCTCAGAAGGACGTCTCAAAATGTTTGAATATTAATTTAATGAATCATCACCAGACAGCATGCAAAGCTAATATATGCTTCCTTGAGTGTCCAAACTTTCATACAATGAAGTTAAAACCAGAGCTCTATATAACTGGAGGAGTACTTTATTTTTATATTACTTCTCTATTGCAAGAATGATTATTATATCTCTTGTGATAAATGCTGCATTGCATTATTGAGTGCTTTCTACGCCTGGGAATTAGATTTTAATGATCTGTACTCTTGAAACAAAGGTAGTTTTGAGTTCTTAGGTGTGTAGTGTATTAAATTTTGTTTAGCTTGATTTCACTTTCCTTGTTTTTTTGTTACTAGCAGTAAATATTATCAGGTGTTGTGTGCTTTTCAGGTCAAATCTTGTGATTTTGAAGCAGGTAACTTGTTCTGCAATGAACTACAATGCAATATTTCTGGAATATTTATTTTGCATTGTTATGGTGGTGACATGCTGTAGTGTCTTTATATTAAAAAAACTGCTTTTCCTGGAATAAAATATTGAGGTAATGTCCAACAGCACCAAGAGTAGGTACACATATAATGCTGTTGAGCATTTGTCTGGAAATGTAATGTAATTTTGAAAGTTTTGTTTTAGGGAACTTTTGATTATTGGAGGTGTATCTGCAAAAGACCAACTAGCTGTGTTGGAGCAAGGGGTAAGTTTTTCTCTATTAATACAACAACAACTTACATTTATATAGCGCCCTTCACAGGGGTTATATCTAGGAGGGCTGAACAGCAGTGTGGTTTGACACCGAAAACTCAATAGCAAAGCTACAGAAACTCATCTGTAATTTGTTCAGAATCAAATAATTTAACAAATTGTCTAGTAAATAGCTGAGTGGGTTAAATATCAGCTGACTGGTCTAACTGAAGATGGAGAAAAACTTGAAATTTGTTTGAAAGAATTCAACATCAAAATATAATCACTATATAGAAATCCTGCGACAGCCTTTGCGACATCCTTCAATATCAAAATCAAGTATAGTTTGCTAAAATTATAAACACCGTCAAAATTGAACTCTAGCATTTTCTCGTCCTTTCCACAGGTGGATATAGTTGTTGGAACTCCAGGCAGAATAGATGACCTTGTTTCAACAGGAAAACTGAATCTGTCTCAAGTTAGGTTTTTGGTGCTGGATGAAGCTGTGAGTAGTGGTTTTGTTAGGTTTAAATGATTCTTATGTGTCTTTATAATAGCATGTTGATTGGGGGTAGAAGCTTACCTTGTCACCCGATATCTCCAATATTTGGAATAATGTAGATCTAATGTGGTTGCCTTTTAGGATGGCTTGCTTACTCAAGGATATTCTGATTTCATCTCAAGAATACATTCTCAGATTCCTCAAGTTACATCTGATGGCAAGAGACTGCAAGTATGCATCTTTCTTTAGACGCATCAATGTGTACTCCTTATAGAAATAGGCATGTGTCTTGTCAGCTAGAGGTATAACTGGCAATTCGCAAAGTTTGTTTTCGTATCTCACATAGCATTGTCCGCAGGTCTACTTGGTACTGGTTGTCTGATTATACAGTGGCTCTTGAATGTAACATTTCCAATCTTATATCAAATCTCCTTGTAAGAGAATAGGTTTTAAATGTCTGAAATTGTATAGTTTTCCTCTACTGTCAATACAGTTTGCATTAAGAGTCCAAATTTTACAACATGCAGGTTTGATATAACGCACTTCAGTATAGGCGGATGTACTGTGGACCCTATTATTGCGTGTGCACATTGGCAGCCCACACATTAGCTGGCTTTCATGATAAAATGGCCGATTTTTCAGGTCAGGTGGCCGCTGTGATCACTTCCTGCTTGCTGTACATGTGCTGATGTTCACCGTGACCTGATAACCCAAAAAGTGGTCAATTTTTTCTTTTAGTGCAGGAGCCAGCTGGCTACACATAACTTATACAGTATATACATTAGCAGAATACCACACAATTAAAGATAATTACTTGGTTCACATTGAGTTCACCTCTTCCTTCTGCACCTTCTATTCCACTTCACATCCCTTGGTCATATTTTGAGTGCCTCCAACATAACATGGGAATTATTGCTGCTTCCTGCCAGCTTCAGAGAGATAATTTCATTGTCTCATTTTGATTAGTTTTAACTTCAATATGCGCAGGTCTTTGTAAAGCTGTCTTAATGACATTTGCAATAATCTGCCTGAGGCACTTGTAAGGTGTGTGGGTGGTAGGAGCTATGTATTCCCATTTCCCCTCTCTTCCCTTCACCGAAAATGACATCTATCTGCTGGGAAGAAGCACTGTGCCGTATCAAAGGTTGCAGAGCAAGCACTCCAGTGAAAATTAATGTCTTTTAGGCTTGGCGTCAGGGAGAAACTCTTTGTATTATGTTGAGAAAACTATCATTTGTGGGATGATAATTGTTAAATCCAATTACGGTTTTAATTTGTGAATTGTATTTAATGGAATGATTTTGCTTAATTTTCTTCGCTTCACCTAGGTAATTATCTGCTCTGCCACACTTCATTCATTTGATGTCAAGAAACTGGCGGAGAAGATCATGCATTTCCCAACCTGGGTAGATCTTAAAGGAGAGGATTCTGTTCCTGAGACTGTACATCATGTTGTTGTGCGAGTTAACCCCAAAAATGACCGCTCCTGGGAGAAACTTGGAAAACACGTCCGGGTATGACTTGGTACACTTTTTATGTCAAAGGATAAGATTTGAAGTGGTTAAGCTAATTAATAGTATCCAAGAATAGTGTGCTCTTCTGACAAACTTTCCTCCTCTCTGCCAAACTTTCTTCCGCCCTCTCTAAATTGTCAAATGATCCTTTATGATTTTCCCCACAAAATATACAGTCAATTCACTTTACAGTATGTTCTGTGAAGCACTTTGGCATGTCTCAAATATGTGATAAACACTATATCCAATGCAAGTATTATTATGATTTTGTGTTGAAAAGAAAGTATAACACCTAACAATTTACTAGGGGTAAATACTGTATGCTATTTAATTAGAAGTTTGTGCTTAATCTCATTTCTTCTACCCCACCTAGACCGATGAGGTACATGCAAGAGACAACACAAGACCTGGTGCCAATTCTCCAGGTTAGTGCATTTATTTAGTGCAGCATCAGCCTCCACGGGTGCACACTCAACCTCACTAAGCCAGTCAGGAACCTGGGTATCTTGTTTGACCCTGAACTGTCCTTTCTCCCCCACATCCACGCCGTGACTGGCGTTGACTACCACCACCTCTGCAACATTACCGTACTCCGCCACTGCCTCACCGCTCAGGCTGATGAAACCCTCACCCATGCACTCGTCACCTCAAGGCTTGATTACGGGAACTCTCACACACCAGGCTCCGTGACCCCATCACTCCCACTCTAGCCCGACTCCACTGGCTCCCCATCCCCCAGAGGATCGAATTCAAGATCCTCGTCCTCACCTTTAAGGCCATCCATGGCCTTGCCCCCTCCCATCTCTCTGACCTGCTGACTCCCTACGAGCCTGCCCGCTCCCTCCGTTCATCGGGCTCTGGCCTGCTCCATGTCTCCCGCCCGACCCGCCCTACCATCGGTGGCCGGGCTTTCAGCCTCTCTACTCCCACAATCTGAAACTCCATCCCTTTGCCTCACTTCCTCCCTTGCCTCCTTCAAGGCTGGTCTCAAGACTCTTTTTGACCGTGCCTTTGGTCTCCCTCCCACCTCTCTGCCTTCCCTCACCCCTACACCACCACCACCACCCCCCTATGCTCAGGCCCCGACCCCTGACTGTTCAGCACTTTGGGACGTCCTCCCGACGTGAAAGGCGCTCTATAAATGTAATGTTGTTACCGTCAGTATCTTGATTATCTGACTTGTAGGTTTCTTGCTTAAACACTCCCATCATCCAAGTATCTGCAGCCAGTCTCTGCTCTTGCACTGGGCTTCAGACATCTACCACAAGAACTTACATTTATATGTAGGTAGCATCTCGGAGCCTTATCAGCAGTGTGGTTTGACCCTGTGCTGGAAAGGTAACTGAAGATAGTCGAACAGGAAAGTCTTCAGGTATGATTTGAAGATGAGCAGAACAGGGCAAGACTTGAGGGATTGAGGCAAGGTGTACCTGAGATTTGGGGCATAGTGGCTGAAAGCATGATTGGCAGTGGTGAAATGGGATGAGGGATATACAGAAGACCTGTGCTGGAAAAATCATCAGGAGGTGATGAAAGCATGAATGAGGGCTTCTGTTTCTCCCACCTCACTAAGATCCACTGGCTTATCTCTTTCTCGTTTACTCGTTTCTCTCACTTTCAAATCCCTTCATGCCCTCGCACCTTCCAACCTATCTGACCTGTTTACACCCCCCTCTACCACCCGCTGCCTCTGCTCGGTTGGCTCCAGCCTCCTGTTTGTCCCTCATCCCCTCCGCTCCACTATTGGTGGATGTACCTTTAGCCACTACGACCCCAAACTAGAACTCTCTCCCTCAATCCCTCCCCCTTGCAACATCCTCCCCACTTTCAAATCCTGCCTAAAGACTTTCCTTTTCAAGCATGCCAACGGTAACCTCTCTCACCCTGGCTAGGGGTCAGACTCAGTCACTGTCGAGCCTTCTGGGACGATACCCTGCATGAAGGGCACTATATAAATGCAAGTTGTTCTGTTTCATACATAATTCCAGTATATTCTCTTCCTCCGCATCCATGCAATCTTCTCCAGTCCTATTCTCCTCAAATCCTCCACTCTTCTGATTCTAGTTCATTGTTTGCTCCACATTAAAGTGTTTTACTCTCAAAGTTTGTCTCTCAAAGAACTACTAATCTTTGGTTTGCAGAATCCGTCTTTACTTTTTACCTTTCCGCTGTTTGATTATTATATTATTAATGTTTAATTATTAACGTGACCTTTATTTCTTCAGAGATGTTGTCAGAAGCTATTAAAATCTTAAAAGGTGAATACATCCTGCGTGCAATCAAAGAGCACAAGATGGATCAGGCGATTATCTTTTGCAGAACAAAGATTGACTGTGATAACTTGGAACAGTATTTTATTCAGAATGGTGGAGGTAAGAGAACAATACTGTTTCTGGTTTTCCATTATGGTTAATTGTGTGCTCTCTTGGGAGGGTGTCTCATACTGATGGTTTTTGTTTCAGGACCAGATCGAAAAGGTCATCAGTTTGCTTGTGTTTGTTTGCATGGTGACAGGAAACCTCATGAAAGAAAACAAAACTTGGAAAGATTCAAGGTAACTGAAATATCAGTTTGTTGGTCGTAAAACCTTGGCGAGCTATTCTGATGGAACAGCAAGTTTATCCGATGAGCAGCGAACATATCTATAGATCATGAAGACCCCAGGTTTGATCCCCAGTCTGTGCTGAGTTTGTGTGACTCAGGTGCCACAGCACGAGGGTAGATTCATTTGGTCTTGATGACCTTTTAGGGATATCAAAGTGGCCAAAAAGACTGCTGTTTCTGATCGTTACTTAGCAACCAATAATGCTGGAGCTGCAGATTTGGGTGAGAATAAAATCTTTGGTTCTTATCCATAAATATAAAATGTTGATAGATGAAATTTTATGTCTCAACAATATGGATCCTTTTGTGAAACGAGACATCACTCCAGATTTTACAATCCCAGACTCTGACTGATTGTTAAAAGGAGAAAAAAATCCTAAACTTAGTTACCCTAAAAGCAGTTGAATACGAATTTGTTGAAACAAAGGTGATCAAGAAAATGCTACATTGTCTACCACTTCAGATGTAAGTCTGACCTGAAACTAACTATATATTTCAGTCCTAACACATTTATCCTGTATGACTAACAAAGGTATACAAATAATAATAGCATGAAAAATAGTCACTTGGCTCAACCAGTTTGTGCTGTTGTTTATACTCCATGAGTTTTCACCCACTGCTTACTCCCTCTGATGCCCCTCTCCCTCACATAAAGAATTTATTTTTAAAAGAAAGTTTAATTCAGGCACGTTTATTGTTAAAAAATGAGCATTATTCAAATAGTAGTTTGTTTAACACCGAGGTACCAATATATACTTTAATTTCCCTTGTCATTGATTTTTTTTATTGTATCTGAGTTTGGGAATTTACGCTTTTCTGTATGTGTTCAGTAAATTTACTTTTAAAGCAACCTGATAGGACAGAAATAAGGCAACTAGTATTGCATTTCGTGTTGCTTTTAAGTACAAAGACTATTGAAATCATGTTTTGCTTTGTTTTTTGGAAAGAAAGCGGATGTAAAATTTCTGATCTGTACTGATGTTGCTGCCAGGGGTATTGACATTCATGGTGTTCCTTTTGGTAAGCAAATTATCTGCTGGATATAGTGCTTTTTATTTGAATACATTTGTTTAAAAAAAATGGAATTAATGTTGTTTTTATATTTTTTTGTTTTAAATTCAGTCATTAATGTGACTCTTCCTGATGAAAAGCAGAACTATGTGCATAGAATCGGTAGAGTGGGGAGAGCTGACAGGTGAGGTGCAGGATCTGTATTGAAGTATAATTTACATTTTACAAAGGATTGTTTCTGTTGAAAAGTATCTTTTAATAAAGTGATGTTTTAAATATTTCAGGATGGGTCTTGCCATTTCCTTGGTAGCATCTGAGAAAGAAAAGGTATGTACTTCTTTGAATATTAATTCTGAATGTGTTCAAGATCATTTTTCTGTGACTTAATATAAGTGTTACTAACTCGTCAATCTTTGAACATTAAGTAGCTTTTTGTTTTGTTTAATGTTAATACCAAATCCTCCAAATTGGTTAACCTTTTAAACGTGTTCATCACCTCTTTTTGTAATGGATTTAAAATATATTAGAATAAATAGAAGAGGCAATTTGAACTAGTGAGACCAGATTAGAGTCTTCCAACACAGATTTCTGTCTCCTGGATGGTCTCTAATCTAGCATTGGCTGTTTGTGTTTTACAGTTTAAGCATCTTGGTTTTGAACTGTCTTAAACTAAACATATTAGTAGATTTGGTCACTTAAGTGCAAGTGTTAAACACGTCTTAATATAATTAATAATTCATCTGCAATAATGACCCAGAAATATTTAACCATTTTACACTTCCCTATAACCTAGCGTGGAATGTTATGAATTCCAAATGCCACATTACATTCAGGCTGCACTGTATTTACCTACAATTGAACTTGGTCAGAGGTTTTTGTTCTCTTCCGTACCCAAAGGTTTGGTACCATGTTTGCGCCAATCGTGGGAAAGGTTGCTACAACACAAGGCTGAAGGATCAAGGTGGCTGCACTATATGGTACAACGAAACACAGGTAGAGATTTTTTTTTAATATTTGTTTTGGATCTAACAAGTTTTACGTTTCATGCAGTAGTCATCCACATTAGTTCAAGAATGACGATTATATTGTGCTAGAAACAGAAAAAATTATATATATTTGACCATGAATTTTGTTGTATGGTGGAGAATGTTAATATTGTTGGAGACTAGATTTCTGATTTGAGTTAGAACACGACTCATTTACCATTCAAACCCAAGTATTGACAGTATAACATCTGCTCAATGGCAACTTTGATGGCCCTAAATAGGCAGTATTAGTCCAATTTCTAGCAGTGTAAGTAACCAGCACTAATTGGAACTAAATTAGTAGCTTGCATGGAGATTGCAGGATGCCTGAAGAAGAAATTACGCACTCTTTTGTGTCTAGATTCAATGTGCAGTAGAGTTTTTTTTTAAAAACACTTCTTAACATAATCCATCTGCATTAGTGACCCAGAAATATTTAACCATGTCACTGGTTGTCAAAAGCATAGCAATTCCGCAACTTAACAATAAAAAATAACAATCCTTGCATTTGATGTAGCGCTTTTCACTTCGGGAGGACGTCCCAAAGCGCTTCAGAGAACACACTGTAAAGTGAATTGACTGTATATTTTTTGTAGGCGAACACGGCAGCCAATTGCGCACAGCAATGTCCCACAAACAGGCATAGATCGAAAATGACCAATTTATTACTGTTTTTGGTTTTGGAGGGATTATTATTAGGCTCTGTGTGGAGTAAGGAAACTTGCCCAAGGTTTCGCCCTGACCTGCCTGGAATGAAACTCAGGTCTCTTGCTTGCAAAGCGAGTGCTCTAACCACTGAGCTACAGGACTCCAACTTGATACACACACACATGGATAGACACAGAGTGACATCTCTATATGGAGTCCTGTAGCTCAGGGGTTACAGCACTTGCCCCGCAAGCGAGAGACCTGGGTTTGATTCCCAGCAGGGCGAAACCTAAGACAAGTTTCCTTACTCCCCACGCCTGATAATAATCCTTCAAGAAAAGAAACAATAATGAATTGGTCACTTCCATCCACGACTGTTTGTGGGACACTGCTGTGCGCAATTGGCTGCCACGTTTCGCCCACCACTATACAGTCAATTCACTTTACAGTATATTCTGTGAAGCGCTTTGAGAAGTCTAGAAGACGTGAAAAGTGCTATATCAAATGTGAGGATTATTATTATTGAAGACTGCAAAAGTTTGCCAAAGAAATTGTTAAATAAAAATTGAAAAGTCAAAACTTTCAGCAGATAATCAAAATTCAGGGATTGTTTTGTGAAGACATATGAAAAATATGTGATATGTTAACAGTATATTGATTGGTTTGATAGGGTGGTGTATACCTGTGAGATATATTGAGGGTCATCAACATGAAGCATCAGTGGAATTTAACCACTACCCCCAAAAGATTTCTGGACTTCAATCACCAGAGGAAAGGCTCTGGCACATTAGGAAGAAATACCTCCAGAAAGCATGAAATAACCTGTCGCTCTTAACACTGATAGAGCAAGAAGGACAGAATCCATCACCACACATCTCTAAAATTGCCCTACATCAGGCCTCAGTGGGGCATGCATCCCTTCCCAGTCCTGCCTCAGACTGAATCAACACTCAACTCTATGTTCTGGGTAACCAAACAGTTCTAATCTTTTCCGACAGTACAAAAAGCCCCAAAAATGTAAAAAGTGTTAGAAACCCTGAGCCAAAGTGTTAGAAACCCTGAGCAGGTTCCCAATAATAACAATAGTAGAAGCCCTCTGGTGGAGGCAGTGCAGTTGTAGTGGTACAAAGCATTCATTCAAAAGATATAAGCCTTCATTTTGATTGACTAGTAGAATCATAGAATTATACAGCACAAAAGGAGGCCATTTGGCCCATTGTGTCTGTGCCGGCTCTTTTAAAAAGAACTATACAAATCAAACCCACTCCCCTGCTCTCTCTCCATAGCCCTGCAAACTTATCCTCCCCCAATAATGATCTACTTCTCTCATAAAAGTTGTTATCAAATCAGCTTCCACCACCCTCTCAGGCAATGCATTCCAGATCCAAACAACTTGTGTGAAAAAAAATTCTCCTCATCTCTGTTTCTTTTAACAACTATTTTAAATAGGTGCCCTCGAGTTACCGTATCACCCGCCAGTGGAAATAGTTTCTCCTTTTTCACCCTATTGAATCCCCTCATAATTTTGAAAACTTCTAGCAAGTCTCCTCTTAACCTTCTCTGCTCCAAGGAGAATAATCCTGGCTTCTCTAGCCTCACAATACTGAAGTCCCTCATTTCTGGTACCATCCTGGTAAACCTCCTTTGCACCCTCTCCAATGCCTTGACATCCGTCCTAAAGTTTGATGCCCAGAACTGAACACAGGACTCCAGCTGAGGCCTAACCAATGTTTTATAAAGGCTCATCATAACTTCATGACTTTTGTATTCTGTGCCCCTATTTATAAAGCCTAGTATCCTGTATGCATATTTAACAGCTTTATCTCCCTGTTCTGCCACCTTCAAAGATTTACTTATATGAACCCCCAGGTCTCTCTGACCCTTCACCCCCTTAAAGATTGTACCATCAGCTTATATTGTCTCTCCTCATTCTTCCTCCCAAAATGCATCACTTTGCATTTTTCCACATTAAACTTCATCTGCCATATGTCGGCCCATTTTACCAGTCTGTCTATGTCCTCTTGCAGTGCTACTCACTGTTTACTACTTTTCTTCACTTCGTATCATCTGCAAAATTGGCAATTGTACTCCCTACACCCAAGTTCAGGCCATTTATATAGATCAAAAACAGCAGTGGTCCCAATACCGAACCCTGGGGACACCACTGCACAGTTCCCTCCCGTCAGAAAACCAACCGTTCACCACTCTCTGCTTTCTGTCTCCCGTCTAGTTCTGTATCCAGGCTGCCACTGTCCCTTTAATACCGTGGGCTTCTATTTTGCTTACAAGTCTCTTATGTGGCACTTTATCAAATATTTAAAAAAGCTTTTAAAAACTTTTGAATCTTTTATTTGTTGCATTACATTAAAATGCCTTTGAACTTTTGCATTTAATTCAAGAGAATGCTATCTTTGTCCAACTATAGTTCTGTCTGTGTTCAGAGGCTGCAGTCTCCAGTCAATTAATTGCAGTTTAATGTTAAACCAGTAGTTATCTCAGGGGCTCAGGCTCACATAGAAAGCAGGTAGTGTTCACACAGATGTTGCTACAGAATTCAAAAATGGTATATTTCATTGAAATTCACTTTGGTCTTGCCATTTAAAAAAAAATTAACTATATTAAAACAGTTTGTGTCCAAATGAGTAAGTTTTTTAAAAAAAATGTTGAGCTGTTAATAAAATAACTTGCTTACTGTAACACTAATCTTCGAGAAATAGTACCTATTGTTAGTTTAACAAATGTTTTATTGTGGTTTGTATTTTCACTCTGGCATGTGTTCTTTTGAAGCTGTTGAGTGACATTGAAGAGCACTTGAATGTCATCATCTCCCAGGTTGAGCCTGACCTAAAGATACCAGTGGATGAATTTGATGGAAAAGTGGTCTATGGCAAGAAAAAAGCAGCAGGAGGTCAGATTATTTTAATGGGGTGGAAGTAGAATTTTGAGACTGTGCAACACTGTAACAATTCATTTATAAAAGTCCTGATTCATTTATATCAGATACCAATATCTCTGCATAGTCTGAGTTGACCAGCACTTCAAGTATGACCCTTTATCAGATGTTCTTTTTCTTTGATCTCTCTCTTACAATCTGGGTGAATTTCCAGCTTTCACGTTTGTTCTCTTGGTTCCACTTGGTCTCTTCCTTTGTGCCAGGCCTAAGTCGCAAATTTTTTGTGTTTTAATTTCCATGATCTAGTATTTTTTAAAGAAAACCTCCAGCTTGAGAATGCAATTACATTTCAACCGCTGCTATCAGTTTTTGCATCTATTTGGATACTTGTGTACATAATCTACTTTTTTTTATAGACTGATTAACTTGTGTTTAATAGCTGAGCTGAAAACATTCTGATATTTTCGAACTGTGACTTATTTCCTTCATTAAATGTCACAGGTGTTGCTGGTACAACCCATGCACCAGTATTGTATCATGATCTTGAAATATGTTTGCCTTGGAATTTTTCACATGCCCTTAATTCAGATGATTTCAATAGTGGTATGGCTAGAGGCACCTTGTTTAAATGTTTCTCAAGGTTCCAACAAGACACACTTGGCTAAATTGGCATTACTTCAGAGATTTTACTTAGAATTTTAAAATTATGTATGTGGGAAGAGCAGAACCTTACAACAAAAACATCATTGGGTCACAGCACTTGAAAGAAAACTAAGGAAAATCAATTTAATCTGAATGTTCTCCGTGCCCTTTTTATGAAATTTACCTTTTCGCATTGTTCAGATTCCTTTTTTTGTGTTTTTTAAAAAAAAATAGTTTTGAACTTCACATCAGGTGATTAGCAGCATCTGAAGTTAATCAGAGTAAACACTGTCCAAATACACTGGTGAAGGACGGCTGCTTGATGTACTTTTTTTTAAGGCTACTCTTAATTTTAACTCTGTTTGCTTTTCTTTGCCAGGTGGTCAGTACAAGGGCCATGTCGATGCTTTGGCATCCACAGTACAAGAGCTGGCTGCTCTTGAAAAAGAAGCTCAATCATCGTTCTTACATTTTGGCTACCTTCCCAACCAATTGTTCAGACGTGTTTAATAACATGCCTGGAGATGCCTCAGTGAATATTTAGGAAGCAAAAAAAAAGTTTGAAACTGTTTAATGGTACAGAATTACTTCCAGGAATGGTTAAGCATTTCTGATTTTCAAACTACATTTCAGCATTTATCAATATTTAAATACCGGCATAATGTGACAATGATACATTGGCTGCTAGGGTTGAATTTGAAATTAAAATGATTTGAAAATCAGTTATTCAATGGTTGTTTGTTCGCTGTTTATTTTATTCCTGCCTCTGGGGAAATTTGACCTTGTTCATGCTTTCTCCAAGATGAACACATTCTGGGATCACCATTAGAATTATGAATCAGTGGTTGCTGAAACTACAGGTTATTCAATTTTGAGCAAGGTGAAGCTGGGTGTCTGTAATTATGTGCTCCATTACCCCACTAGAACTTGTATGTGAATCCAACTTTGGGATCTGTCCATCCTTCATAGCTATTATGAAGGGTGGACAGATTAGCTACATCATTGTCTAAACCTAACCCAATTCCAGTTCACTATACCAAACTGAAGCACTCCGGGACGCTACCCCGTGTGAAAGGCACTATATAAATGTAAGTTGTTGTTCATAAATGGTAATAAATGGTTGATGCTAGTTTCAAACTACGCAGTTTGTTAGTTAATGAAGAGGATTTTTTGTGGGGAATTTAGTCACAATAATTAGTAAAATTGGGTTTTTAAATGGACAAAATGCACTCCACTGTAACCAAGGTGACTATTTAAATAAAATCAAAGAATAGGTCATCTTATCAGTATTTAATCTCATCTCATGTCTTTAACTAAATTTCAGAGATAAATGCAAATTGAATTACTGCAGATATGTAATATGTAAATATGTAGTTGAACAATTCAATTGGTATGTGATCTGCACTGGTATGTAATCTTTTGTCAATAACTCAAAAGATTGGCTACCTCACCTGCACTTCAGAATTCTGTATTGATCCAAAAATGTCTGGACAGAATACTGACCGTGAAGTTGCCCAGTGCTTGTCGTGTGTGAATCTCCTTCTCACAATCTGTTTCAGGTGTTTAAAATAACAAGTTAATTGACAAACCAGATAGAGGTTAGAAATGAGATCACACACCAGACATGTAAGAATATAAAGTACCTCCCTTGCATTCATTCAATGCTAAATCTGTTCGGGATGTTTGACAGTGTTGAGAAAAATAGAAAGAAGGTGATGAGTATATGGAATGAAAAGATGTGCCAAGACCCCATAGAAGCAGGAGTAGGTCATTCAGCCAGTTGAACTTGTTCCACTATTCTAGCCTCCCTTGCCCCATATCCCTTGATACCCTTACCTTACAAATGTCTATCCACCTCATTCTTGAAAATTTGAATGGATCCAGCATCCACAGCCTTTTGGGGGAGAGAGTTCCAGATTTCCACTACACTTTGGGTGGAGAAACTGCCTCCTAATTTCACTCTTTAATGGTCCAGCTGTAATTTTAAGAATATTCCACCCTTGTTCTGGATTCCCCCACCAGAGGAAATAGTTTCTCGATCTGCCCTATTGAATCCCTTTATTATTTTAAAAACCTCAGTCAGATCACTAAGTTCAAGGGAATACAGACCAAGTTTATACAACCTGTCCTCAGAATTTAAGCCCTGGTATAATTCTGGTGAATCTGCACTGCACCCCCTCCAGAGCCAATATATCCTTCCTGAGGTTTGGTGCCCAAAACTAAACAGTACTCCAGATGAGGTCTGACCAAGGCTCTATACAGTTGAAGCATCATTTCCTCTCCTTTATATTTCAGCCCCTTTTGAGATGAAGGCTAACTCCTATTAGCCTTTCTCATACCGTTTTGTACCTGTGAGCTTGTTTTCAGTGATTTGATAAAATGGCGTACAGCCTTGAAAGGTTGAACGTCCTTCTGTTACGTTTATACTAAATGTACCTCAACTGGCTGAATGACCTATTCCTGTTTCTATGGGGTCTTGGCACATTTTTTTCATTCCATATACTCATCACCTTCTTTCTATTTTTCTCAACACTGTTAAACATCCCGAACAGATTTAGCATTGAATGAATGCAAGGGAGGTACTTTATATTCTAACCTCTATCTGGTGAGCAGTCAATTGGTCTTGTAAGCAGCCATGAAGTGAATAACCAATTTTATCTGAGGATAGTTATCCAGGACACCAGGACAAACTCCCTTTTTGAAGTGTCACAGGAGCTTTAAAACCTACCCGAACAGGCAAATGCCTCAATTTAACACCTTATCCAAAGGATGGGACCTCTGACAATACAATAAGCGCCAGCACGTCATTGGAATTCAGCCTTAAGACACTGAGATCAAAGACCCGATGTGGGGCCGAAACCCCAAACCTTCTGACTTGTTATGCTACCAAATTCTTTTTTGAAAAAGAAGAAACATTTAAACGAGATAAACTTGGCTGAGTTTACAAAAACACACCTTGATAGTCTGAAAAAATTGTTGCTAAGGCAACACAAGTATAAATACGAATACAGCATGTATATTAGGATTTTCTTTTTAATCCGATCACCTAACGGTTAAGACTAGCTTCGGAAGCTACATAATTGCTTTGTGAGTTTTCAGCGGCTGCATTTTAAACCTGTCAATTCCTTCCAGTCTATGAATGTCTTGCTATGTTGACAATGTTCAAGGCCTTGTTTTCAGTGCTGTGGGAACCTAAATTGATACTTCATATTGCTTTCAGACGCTTTGCTTAAGGTGGTACAAGACTGCTTTAAACCATAGTGACAGTCCTATTCAGTAGTTTTATATAATTATTTCTTGTCCTAAAACTGTTCTACAATAGAAATTAATGATGCAGCTTTCAATGATAACATGTGTCCCACAGAGGGCTGGGGACAGGATGTCAAAAGGAGTTAGGAGTTAGCCACTGCTGTCAAACGTTCAGGGGGTAATTCCAATGAGTAACTTCAAATGTTCTTATTCAAACTGAGCATTGTATTAGCAGTCAAAGCTTCAGGAAGAATACAAGTGTTTTCTCACAAAGATCTGCAAGATTACTTCATAAGCTCTTGCAACCATACATCATTTTTCACTAAAGAAATGTTACTGTACTACTTGCAAACAATCTGCATATAGATTATTTTAATGTTGGAAGTGCTGACAGAAACCGGGAAAGCAGAAATAGTGAAACATTTGAATACATTATGTGAATCTATTTGTATCTTTTGCTAAAAGGCCTATGCCTTATGCACTTCCCCTCAACTCCTATGGCCACTGTGCCCCAAACCACTGGCACACTCCAAACCTCTAGAACTCCCTGCCTCAATCCCTCCGCCTTTCCTGCTTTCTGCTTATCTTCCGATCGCACCTGAAGCCTATCCTCTTCGACAGTGCTTATGGTCACCTCGCCTTTCTCCCCGGCTCGGTATCAAACTACTGCATTGTTCAACGCTCCATGATGCTACCCTGCATGAACGACAACAACAAGATTGCATTTATAGAGCGCCTTTCACGTCGGGAGGACGTCCCAAGGTGCTGGATAGTTGGGTCGGGACCCGAGCAGGGGGGAAATGGTCAGGGTGAGGGGAGGGAAGGGAGGGAGCGAGGAGGGGGTAGAGAGTCGAGAGGGAAGGTAAAGCACGATTGAAGAGAAAGGTCTTGAGACCGGCCTTGAAGGAGGAAAGGGAGGAGGCGGCGAAGGCACTGGGGGACAGAGTTCCAGAGCCTAGGGGCTGAGAGGCTGAAAGCCCGGTCACCGATGGTAAGGCGGTTAGGGCGGGGGGTGTGGAGCAGACCGGAGCCAGAGGAACGGCAGGTACAGGCAGGTAAGTAGGGGGATAGTAGGTTGGATAGGTAGGTCGGTGAAGGCTGCTGTGTATATGTGTATGTATGTATGTGTATATATATATGTATGTATATGTATGAGATTGATGTTTGAGGGACATTGCTGTGAGCAATTTGGTTGCACGTTTGCCTATAAAATACAAAGTCAATACATTTACACTATATCCTGTCAAGCACTTTTGAGACATCCTCCCGACATGAAAAACCCTACATCAAATGTAAGGATAATCATTTTTACTCAGCTGCCTTTTCTTTCCAGCTGTTTGGAGTGAAGCAAAAAACTAAAATTGTTTCTCATATCTGGGTCTTCTATTCCTCCCCACACTCTCTCTCCCGCTCCCCCCCCCCGGAGCAATTTAAACTTAATATCGACAGATTGGGCCAAATGGCCTTCTTCTATGCTGTAAATTTCCATGGTTCTATGAGCTAGTTTCCAATCATCTGGTACTATCATTGTTTAATGAGATGTGAAATTCAACAGAAACTCTCCGTTTCCTTAAGTATTCTACATATAAATGGTTACCATCCACACAGTGCTGGACATTGTATTCAAATACTCTAATATGTTGTATTCAACATTTGTTTGCCCATGTAATGAAACTTTTTCCCTGGTCCTAGATAAATGTAACTGGAATGAAAAGGTGTATCATTTTTTAATAATGACATTTTTAAAAAGCAATTTAAAATTTCAAACTTAATCCATGTGACAAGCAGTGGAGAAATATTCTTTGGACATCAATAAGAACTTGCATTTAAATAAGGCTTTTCATGTAAAAGAAAAAAACTCAAAGCACCATGAATAATTTTCTCTACTTGTAATTTCTCTTGGCTGTAATTTCTCCCATTGAGATGAATCTGATTAAAATTGGTTAGGGTTCAAATGAAATCTTAATATCCATGAAAGAAAATGTGAGGTTTCTTTATGTAGAATTTACACCACATTTCCATAGTAACTGATGAGAATTTTAAGGAATAGCAATCATTGTTCAGCAACCATGAAGGAAATAATCACATTGCATTTTAAAACAAGTTAATACAAGGTAACCCTGTTGTAATGCAGTCTTCTGCATCCAATATCTTACAAGCTGTGTAGAAGGATGAGCAAAAAAAAGACCCATCTCCAGGTCATCAGGATGCTGCTAATATCACTTCCTGGGTAAAAACAGAAGTCCCTGGGAACATGCAGCAGGTCAGGGAGCATCTATGGAGAGAGGAAAATGAGTTAACATTTCATGTTGATGACCTTTCGTCAGAACTGGTCCTGGGGGTTGTGACAATGTGCAAGTTGCACTTTAGCTGTGGGTCCTTTGCAAAGTGATGTCAGTGCCACTTCCTGCACATAGCATACATATGCAGCAGCGTAAGCAGCATTAGCAGAAATACCTGTGTGGCGCATAGTAGTGACATCGGCTGATAGTGACATCGATATTTGTAATACACAGGAAGTGTTGCCAACAGCCACCTGACAACCCAGAAATCAGGAGCTTTTACCGTGAGAAGCCAGACAGTCAGGACCTAGAGCTACTGCTCATCCCATCCACTGTGGATAAACCTGTTTCTCAACTGGAATGCGTTCTAATGAGGCCAACCTGTATCAACTTGAAGAATTCTCACTTGGTACCAAATTCTCCAATAGACAATCCTTTGAGGACAAATAACAACTTTGATGCATGCATGATTTACATCAATTTTGCAATAAATGCAATAGTGAATATTGTAGAGTGGATTGGGTTTAGCGTGCCTGGGCAAAGGAGGGAAAAAATAGCCAGGGTTCTGTAATGCTAACTGGTGACCCTGGACTTCAGGTGTTGGCAAGACTGGTGTGGTTTGATCCCTTACCACTCTTCTACAAATAGGCAACTACATCTCCTTTGCCTCATGGAGAACAGCCATTTTGGTGAAACTGGAGGGTGGCCAGTATCTGTGAGTTGAAGCAGCAAGGAATCCTATGAAAGAGAAAAGGAGAGGAAAAAGAGCAGACAACCGTCAATATCTAGTGATTGAAGAGGGTTTCTTGAACTGTAAACTAACAGAAAACATTGTGGGATTATTACATTGTCAAGGTGTCTCAAAGCACTTCACAGGTTTTACTTTAAAGTGTAGTGACCGTATATATTTTGTTGGCAAGCACGGCAGCCCATTTGCACAGATCAACGTTGCTCAAACTGCCAATTTTATTTTGGGGATACTTGGCTAGGACATTGGGAGAAGCTCCTTTCTCATTTCAAATAGTGTCATGGGGTGTTTAATATCCAGCTAGACAGACAGACAGACAGATGGAACATTGGTTTAATGTTTCATCCAAAGGATGGCACCTCTGACACTGCAGCACTCCCCCAACACTGCTGGAGTATCAGCATGAACTATATGGTTACAAGTTCCAAAGTGGGGCTTGAACCTACAACATTCTGATTCAGGGCTGAGAGTGCGACCAATTGAACCAAACTGACATCTTAGGTAATGGAGCCTGTCCTATACTTCACAAATGAATAAAGCATCAATCAGGATGGGTTTGAATTTAATTCCCTAAGTGAATACTTCACACCTGAGTCTGTCACCAGTTGTTTCTCATGTTTAGTCTCATTTTGTAAAAAAAAGTTTATATTCTGGGACTTTATAAGAACCCAAAAGAAAAACACTGAGCTTCAACACCAGCACCACCACCAACTTGCATTTATATAGCACCCCTCACACAGAGTGCTTTCCAGAGCTTATGACACTATTACCTGTTACCCTTTTGTTATCGTGGGGTGATGGAATTGATTGTTCTTAAAGGTTGTATAATGTAAATGAAGAAGGGCTTGCCAAAGGATGGAGCTATTGCTCTAACAAACTTACAAAGCTCACAAAGATTGTAAAGGAAGCTGACTGGCTGCTTTTTTCCACTAGATGTCCCCATCACACTATTACTGGATGTTCTTTTTTTAAATGCTGCCCATTTGTGGGGGACACACTTTTTCATCCTTTTGAACATTGAAAATGATTACAGTATAAAATCCCACTTGCTCTTCATCTTCTAAAATTGTATTAAAACTACTTGCTTCAATTAGAACACTGTATGCGATTCTGAGAATCGTACAAACAGACATTGCAGTATTGATAAGGTTGGAGAGAAAAACAACAAAGAAATTTAGGTTGGAGCATAGACTAAATAGTGAGAAGCACACAGAACAGAACTTAAATGCACCAGAAGAGAAATGATTGATAAGTGGTACAATTCAAATATTTAAAAGATGAATAACATAGATTATGTAAAATTAAGCCCACTATTTGATTCAGCCAGTGAGAACACTGCAAAATATACAGTCAATTCGCTTTACAGTGTATTCTGTGAAGCGCTTTGAGATGTCTTGGAGACGTGATAAGGCGCTATATCAAATGCAATGATCATTATATATTATAACACTGGAGGGCATCGGTTTAAACTGAAAATGAAGAAGGACCAGATAATTAGAATATGTATTTCCCCACAGTAGTGGATTTGTATACTAGACCTCCAGTACTACCTGCCTCTCTGTCAAATAACTCCTTTGAAAATATTGGATTAGTGTTTCCTAATGAGCGGTCATGGAGAATTTAGAGACCTCACGATTCACAGCAAATTTTAAGGAGTTGATTGGATGGTAATAATATATAGGTTCAGGAAATTGAAGAGATTTTCAATAACTTCTTCAAAAATGAATTAAATAGAGTTACATAGGATGATACGGTAAGGAAAGAGACCATTCAGCCCAACTGGTCCAGGCTATAGTTTATGCTCCACATGAGCCCCCACCCCTCCTATTCCCCATTCCTATGCCTTGCTATTCATTCCCTTCTCACTCATGTGTGCATCAAGCATCCTCTTAAATACATTGATATTTATTGCTTCAACCACAGCTTCCAGCAGTGAAGACTTTGAACAAAATCCAAATCCAATTGTTGGGGCAGATGAGTGTGTAGAGATCTGTAGTAACACCCAAAGAAAATCAGGAGTCTAAGTCCTCTTCTCTAATGTTGCCTCACATCATGCGAAAGAAAAAGAATGGTTTCAACGGGACGCTTTTTGAGATATTTTACGGGGTGTGACAGAATAATTTTACAAAACCATGAATTGGCTTGATCTCAAATCTTTGAATTCCGAAGGCTACTGGAGCTTAAGCTAAAATGTAAAACTCTTTAGACAATACTATTTATAATTTATGAACTGTTGAACATTTGTTTTGATTGTTTAAAGTCTGTTTTAGAGAAGTTTAAGAATCATTCAAATCATTTCAGATGATCCAGATGATCAGAGAGTGTAAGTCAACAACCATCACCTTGAGTATAAGACTTGGAGACGGATATTCAGAATAGTTCTTTATTTGGGTTTTGTTTCAGTTCTTCCTACTTACTCGGCTCCCTGCTTCTCAGTTACTGAAAGGGCCATCTCTTGAGAGGGAAAGGAGAAATATTAGTTCTCCACATCTCTCTTTGTGTCCTAAACAGTATGTATGAAATTGCTTTTCTCAGCAATTAAGTAATGTTAATTCAATTAGTTAAGATTTTACAAATGGACTATCCTATATGGAATCCATTCTATTAGTTATCTTCCTAATCGTCCAGTTAGCACCCAAAGTAATATTTAAAAATCCAGCTTCTGCGCTCCTTCGTTCGGCTATCTAAATAACAATTCATAACCCAACTCCCATCCCCTCGCCTTAATAACAACAATAACTTGCATTTCTGTATTGCTCTCCTCACACAGAATAGTGTTTCAGTGCAACTTTCGCCTCCCCTCCATGTGCAGTTCAAGTCTCCTGCTCAATCCTTCAGACATAATGAAGGATATGGTGAAAGAGAAAAGAGTAACTATGTTTAGATCAAAAAAGCAAAATAAAAGTAGCTTAGTTACTACAATACATATTTGAGACTTTTAATATTTGTTTACTGATTTCTACAAATTCAACATTTAATTAAAACTAATCCATACGTTTCCCCAAAATGTACTATGATAGAACTACAGCCCAGTCGTATCACAAGCACTAACTTACTCATTTATACTTGCGTTAATCAGACCCATCTTACCCGCACCAAACTCCATATCCCCATCACCCCAGTCTTTACCAGGCTCCACTGGCTCCCTGTCACAGAACAGATCAATTTTAAGATCCTCACACTTGTTTACAAATCCCTTCATGCCCTGGCAACTCCCTATCTTTGCTTACTTCCCACTCCACCACCACTTGGCTGGCTTTGGCTTCCTGTATGTCCCTCATCCCCTCCGCTATATCATCGGTGACCATGCCTTTAGCCACTATACCCCAAAACTATGGAACTCTCTTCCTCAATCACTCTACCTTGCCCCTCCTTCCTCGTCTTCAGATCACACCTGAAGACCTTCCTCTTTGATTGTCCTATGGTCACCTCCCCCCTTTTGGTGTCAAACTCCATCACTGTTAAGCACTCTGAGATGAAGGGTTTTGTATAAATGCAAGCTGTTTTTTATTTCTAAGCTGAAGCAATCTGATCTGGAATTTGATCACAGTTTTCATTGGTGAAACTGATCTGAAAAATGGAGTTAACATATCAGCCAGCATCTTATACTCCCCTACGTCGCTTTCTGACTTATTCTTTAAATGCTTGTAACACAGCGTCTATTGCTAACTTGCTTGACAACAACTCTTGGGAGTACATATACTGGAATCTCCAATCTGCTTTTCTATTATTCTCTTCTGTTAATACTCTTTATCAGTTAACCTTCATCCTTTCCTATTTCTTGTCTATATTCTGCCCAACCAACATAGAAACATGAAAATGTTCAGCAAATAAGAGAGCCATTCAGCTCAACATATCTATGCCACTGTAACCCGTTTTTCTAAGGCTTTGTTTTTAAAATTAATCCCAGCCTTTTTCCTATGTCCCTTGATGTATTTACTCCTTAGTTACTTATCCAGAATAATTTTATTGATCCAGCTTCAATGAACACTTGCAATGAATTCTGTATCCTAAGAACATGATCCACAAGCCTGTTACTCACTGCCATATAAATGCTGATAATATTGAGCTCTATCTCTGTGCCATTACCCTCGGTTTCAAGGCTTGCTGTTTCTGACTGGCTGCCTGCATTGCCGTCAAGTCCTGGATGAGCTGTAACTTTCTGCAGCAGATCATCCACAAGGTTTATGCTATTTTGTTTTGGTTCTTATTAGCACCTTACATGCTTCTGGCACTGAACTCATCAACTTTCCTGGCTACTCACTCAGGCTAAGCCAGATGGTGTGTAGCCTTGGCTTCTGCTTGACGCTGAGCTGAGTTTCAAACTTCATATTGGCTCTGTAATATCAAGAGCACTTTCTTCCACCTCCAGAATAGAACCTCCCTAAGTCCTTGTCTAGCTCTGTTGTTACTGAAACCCCTCATCCATGATTTTATGCTTTCGTCAGCTCAAAGATATTTTTTCCCAATGATCTCATCATTGACCTCCAACCTAACAGAGCTTTGGGTTCTCTCCCACACAGGACTCCATATATCCATTCTCCTTATAATTACAAATGTCAATTGGTTCCTACTATTTCAGATGATTGATTTCAAGATCCTTGTCATCGTCTTCAAATCCCTCCATGTTCTAGTCCACTCTGTCTGTGCAATCTTCTCCAGCTCTACATTTCAGTAAGCAGCCTCTGTTCTTCCAACTCTTATTTACTTCTCCACCATTCAGGACCAGTCATTCAGCCATCATGCTTCTGTTCTTTGAAACTCTCTTCAAAATCCACTTCATCTTGTTACCTCTCTCCCTACATTCAATAACTATTTAAAAATATATCTCCTTTACAGTGCTTTAGTCCACTTGGTAGCATTCTTGCCTCTGAGTCAGAAAGTTGTGCATTAAAACCTCATATCAGGTCTTTGAACTCATAGTGTAGGCTGACACTCCAATGCAGTGTTGAGTGTATGTTGCCTTTTTCGAGCTGTCCATCAAATGATATGTTAAACCAAGGTCCCATCTGCCTATTCAGGTGGATGTAAAGATTACATTACATAAGGTTACCTTTGCACTATTTAAAAAAAAAGAGAATTTCTGCTGATTTCCTGGCTAACAATCCCCCAAATAAAATTGGTCATTCACTTCATGACTGTTTGTGGGACATTACTGTGTGCAAGTTGGTTGTCACATTCATTTTGAAAATATACACAGTTACTAAACTTATAGCAAAATCCTGTAAAGTGCTATGAGATGTCCTCCTGACAGGAAAAGAGCAATATCAAATTATATTAAATCTCTTATTTCCCTGCTTGGTGACCTCCACAAAATTTGTCAAGTGATTTCTTTTTTACGCGAAAATCGCTATGTACTGTAAATATAACTGCCTTGAATATGACTCCCAGTCACCACTACTTTTCATTTCCTTGTATATTTTAAACTATTTATATTGCACCTTCCAGTTACTTTTGATTATTCTATTCAAGGCATTGTCGTCTATGTTTCTGTTTCTCCTTGTAAGAACACATTTTATTTCCATCTCCTTTAAAATGGTCTTAAAAGGATTTGAATTTCACTCTATTGTTTTATTTTCCAAATCTGCTTCCTACTTATTCCTCCCTGGAGCTTTGTCATTTTTATGTGAACTTTAATTCTTCTTTACAGAACTAAATATAATTGTTATTTGAATGGAAACAATGTGCAAGTCTATTGCTCTGTTTCCCATTACTCTGAAGGTCTGCTTAATATGTCGATTAGGGATTTCAGTAAAAATAGAAAAATAATGTTCTTCAACCCAATTAAATTGTGGCTTTATCAGTTCGTTCATAAGAATATAAAGAGAAGGAACCGAGGAAAGGACATTCAGATTATCAAGTTCACTGTTACTGTAACCGACACAATACCTTCCTTATACATATTGAACTTTCCACATCACTTGCCCTCAACACTAATAATACTTGCATTTGATATAACGCCTTATCAAGTCGTCAAAACATCTGAAAGGATTTAGTGTAATGTGCAGTTGCTGTGTATTTTGGACGAACGGGGCAGCCAATTTGCGCAAAAGCAATGTCCAACAAACAGCCATGATGTGAATTACCCATTGTATCTAGAAAATTGTTGGCCAGGACACTGGGAGAAACTCACTTCTCTTTCTGAATAGTTCCATGGAATTTGTAACATCCACCTGAATAGACAAACGGGATCTCGGTTTAAAATCTTATTCGATGGACAGCACCTCGAACAATGCAGTGTTCCCCCAGCATTGCACTGGAGTGTCAGCCCAGACTATGAGGTCATAGGTCCAACTTGGGACTTGAATCCACAGTCTTCTGACCTAGAGGCAAGAGTGCTGCCAATTGAACCAGGCTGACACTTGGGGAAAGGGTATGTCTTGGGTTATATCTTGGGCAAGGTTGTCTATAGGTACTTCCTAAGTGTCAACCTGGCCTGCTTCCCTCTCTAAATAAATGTCCATCCCTCTCCCAGACTTCAGCAGCACATAAAACATTATGTATGTCCTAATTGTGTACATTTTCATCTCAAAATGCATCTTATGCCCCCAATAGCCGACTAAATTGTTTGGAAAGAATTATGGAAATTGGAAAGGATTATGCGGCTTTCTCAAATGAATGCCGCTTTCTCAAATGTAGACAAGCCCACCATTATTCTCACCATGGAGAACTTTACTGAATCCATCTGCCATCAAGTATCTAAACAATCATCACTGGAGTTACAAAGCTTTGGACCAGCTCAATTATATGTTTCTGCTGCTGAACATTTTTTTTGAAAAAAGCGAAATTGAAAGTAAATGTTCAATATTTGTAATATATAGAGAAAAATCTAATTTAATTATAAATACCTGAAAATATAAAGTGTGCTCAGCTAACACAAGCCATCAGTGGCTGAGGCTTCAGTTAGTATGCCCCTATCCTATTGTGCAGTGAAAGAATGTATCGTAAACAACAGAATGTTTTATTTGCATCGGGAGGAAGGGAAAAATTGTAACAGAAGATGCGTTTGTTTTGTATTTCTATTGTACTAAATATTATATTTCTAAATAAATAAATATTTTCAAAACAAAAGCCCTAATCCTATGGAACCCTCTCACTTTATACCTCCATCTCACCCATTTAAATTCTACCTAAAAACCTACTTACCACTTACAGTCACCTCCCCTTCTCCTCTCCCCCTTCTCCCTCACTTGTCGCTTGACCCTGTCCTTGTAAAGCACTCCGAAATGTTATCCTACATGAAGGCTACTGTATAAATGCGAATTATTGTTGTTTTAAATAGTAAATTGAGAACCATTCAAAATAACTCGAGCTCTACTTAAATGCTTGAGAACTGTAACTGAGAGAGTGTAGCAGTGAGCTTTGGGAATAAGTGCAAACAAATCAAATAATCCATCCATTTAGCTGCACGAAAAGTGAGACATTTTCAAAGCTCCTAGGCAATCCACATAGTATTAAAATTCCTATTTTCAGTCTCATCTCATTTAAATCACCCTGTACTTTCCTGACTCTTATCTGTCCTGACTCTATCTCTCTTGCTGTTCTATCATCTAGTCTGTTTCTCCCCATTACTTCCTGTCAAGACCCCGTTCTAAAGAACCATTATGCAAGACCATTGAAGTGTCGTAACAAGGTTAACCTATATATTATTGGGAACTGGCCTATCCATATCCTGGCCATTTGATACTAGCTATGGATAAACCTGCTTTCACTTATTTCCACCTTTTGATGCTTTAGAACCACTGGTCCTGGAAAATCTCATGGGCCATAGAAGATGTGGAAGTAATTTTAGACAAAACTGCTGGAATGTGAAAATAACACGGAATGTCACATGAATACAAAAGTGACCACTGATACTGGAATTTAGTACAGGGAAGGTCAGTGCATAATGGGGTCAAACTCTTTGGCTCTTGTGATCTGCACCCATGCAATCTGCTGCTTGTTAACTTACCTTGAGTGCTATGCTTCAGAGAAGTACTTTATATTATTTCCTGCAGTGTAGGAATGGTACATGACCTCATTACTCTTCACTTGTATTTTTTCTTTTGTTCACCCTCCCCCGACTGTTTTGTGTATGTTACACTTCCAAAACCGGAATCAAAATATCCCCTTCTTGATTAGCACGGCCACTATCAATATATCTTCTCTTGCCTCTGGGTAAAGCAGGTCGGGTTCACGTCGTTTGACCTAAGAATTTTCAGTGCCACAAAGAACACAGTCAAGATTTTTGAATGGAGATCAACTCAAGCAGTGACCTCAGGAGGCAACCAAAGGTCTGTGTGTTCTGGGCCTTTACGTTTCATGTCATTCACCCCTTTACATTGGGGACAGGTAGAACATAATTAGTGTAAAAGTGATCTCTTTTATGGTTTCTCTCCTAGAAACGGGTTTGTTTCCCTGAAACGTTTCTACAAATCATATGAAGCCCATTTCTGCAGATCCCTGCCTCGCGTTACACACACATATTCATACCAATGCACAACAACTGCAGTAGGTGCTCTCTGTAACACAAGAACCATTATTATGTTATAAACAAAAGCACTTGAGGCACATTTTTCATGGTCTTAGTCTTAAGATCTTTTTCTTAAAATTTAAGAATATGCAGAATTTTGGAAAATTCTTAAATTCAGTATTATTTTAGAAGCCATTTGATTTAAAAACTGTAACTGAAAATATTAACAAAGCAAGAGTGAATTCTTAATTATGTACAGTCTTAAATTTGAAGGCAATGTTCTTAAGGATAAGACCATCAGTTACTTCAGGCCTCAAACATGATGTGGAGCAAAACATGCCTTATCAGAAGGTTAAGGCAGAGGCAGAAGGCTAAACTGTGCAGTCTGCGCATTAATCTGTTTCTTTGAGTGCTTCAGTTATTAATTTATTTTCTATGTTACTCTGTTGCTCTCTTAGCCTCTCTCCCCTTTGCATCTTTCAAACAAAGGTGGGCAGAGTAAAGTGGGCACACTTTATAAATATATGTACAACTTTTATTTAATTTTGTGTACAATAGTTGTAAACGTGACGACCTCTCGACATGAAACAAATTATATAAATGTAATTTTGTATTGAATTGTATTGTACTAAAATTTTACAATTGTAAACATTGTTTCAGCAAACATATAATGAGAGAAAAATATGCAGAATCGTTTTGTAAATCACAGTGTTCTCTGAATAATGCACAATGTTGCAATCTGGTTATATTTTCAGTTCTGAGGCCGAAATGGTACTTCAGTCTTTAGAGGGTTAAATACGTGAAACTGACCCATGAAACTGACCTGAAATTGACAAGCGTATCGCTGCAAAAAGAGAAACTGTGACCTTAAAGCACAGCATTGAACTAAATATGAAAGCTGGTATTCTCTCATAGCCTGAATTCCATTACTGAAATATGATCATGCAAAGCGATGGACCATAAACATGGTTACATGAGGATGCTGGTAAATCTATCTGTTCCTTGTTCACATAAGGTTCACACTGGTGGTCTGTCAGGGGCTGAAAGCAAATAAAGGAACGCAGAATGTGCTGAAAGATTGTATTGTACACAGTGAGTAAAAGGTTACAGAAGTTGGGTCAGTCTGCACCAGGCTCCACTAGAGTAAATTATTCATGGCATATAAACCCTTATGGGCATTTATAATCGGTGAAATCAAGAGAACGTTGGTCTTTTCTTTATTATTTTTATTTTTACTATGCACCAGTAAATCCTTAAAGACCGATCTAAGAAGGTGATCCTGTCCAGTGGCTACTGAGACTTCAGGTAAATTACATGCTCTACTGCAACCACATGCTGTAATGGATGAATAGCTTTACAGTCTCAATTTCTTTCATCTGGGAAAATGAAGGTCAATTTAAAAAGCATGACTATTGATTTCTTTAACTGAAATTCAGATTCTGGCCTTAAGTTTCATCCATCTTGATTTCTTTCTAAAATGTTTCACACTGCAATAAACCTATGAATTATACGCATATATCGTGGAGGAGCTTCCAATAGCACCCACTTAGCTCATGGTGGAGAGACCATAAAAGATAACACATGAATGTAACCTGCTGGACTGCCAGTGAAGGACCTGGATCTATACAAAAAAGTGATACGTGTCTGGTGATGTAATGGGGAGTGAACAAAATCAAGTGATGGCTTCACAGGAGGCACCTCCACTGATGTGAAAAAATGATATCTATATCATTGAGGTTATAATGTTCAGATGAAACTTTGATCATGGGCCTAATTATGGATTCTGATAATTGTCATTTCAGATACTGAAACCCATTAAAGTAAAGTGCAGAGTGGCTACAGATGGATTGAGCTCAGGGATACTGCACCACGTCAAGACAATGGTTTGAAATCTTCCAACACCAATACAACAATAAAAGTAATTCTCACATTTGACAAAGCACCTTATCACATCATTGAGAAGTCTCAAAGTGCTTCACAGAATATACTATAAAGTGAATTGAATGTATATTTTGTGGGTGAACAGTGGCAATCAATTGTGCACAGCAGCATCCCACAAACAGTCATGGATTGAGTGACCATATTTTTTTTAGATGATTATTACCTCCGTAAAGTGATCTGCCAATCAACAACAACGACAACACGATTACATTTGTATAGCGCCTTTCATGTCGGGAAACAACCGACAAACAACCAGGTTCCTTTCCCTTCAAAACAAAATATTTAAAAATAATAATGACTTGCTCACTCAATCAATGACTGTTTGTGGGACACTGGTGCGTGCAATTGGCTGCTGCGTTTTGCTCACAAAATATACAGTCAATTCACTTTACAGTACATTCTGTGAAGTGCTGTGAGACATCTCGAAGACGTGATAAGGCGCTATATCAAATACAAGGGTTATTATTGTTATTATTACTTACTGCTAGGTAACCAGAGGCGTGTGGAGTAAGGAAACTTGCCTAAAGTTTCGCCCTGACGAGAATTGAATCCGGTCCCCTTGCATGGGAGGTACGTGTTCTAACCAAATACCACAGGACTCCTTGCCTGTCCTGCCTGTTGTGATATAGGGTGAGGAAAAGAAAACATTGATTTGTACTGGATCTAATCTTAGGAGGAACTGAATCCCTCCAAGAGGTAAGAATACACCAGTAGTTAACTGCAGCAGTTAACAGTAAAACACAATAATCCCATTAACAGCTGCACTTCAGGAGAACAAAGGGAGAAACAAGCAATCTGTTTGGGAGGAAGGGAGGAAGAAATAACTTACAAATGTTTAAAACAAAAGTGGCCAGAAAAACAAAACGGGGACTACTGAATGAAAAATACAGTGAAGACAGAAGTGCACCAACAGTATGTTGTGCAAGCAGTGGAATAGCTCATCATTTAGCTAGCTCATCAGAGTGTTGGATTACAAACCAAACAGTGATTTACAATGATAATTCCTGCATTCGATACAGTGTCTTATCATGTCAAAAGCACTTTGTAGTGTTGTCTGTTAAGTGTTGTAATTGTATTTTTTGGCAGAGCGCCAATTTGCACAAAACAATGTTCCACAAACAGCCAGGATGTGAACAAGCTAACTGGAGAATTATTGGCCACAACACTAGGAACAACTCCCTTTTATAATATCCACCTGAAGAAGCAGATATGATCTTGGTTAATCATCTCATTCGAAGAATGGCACCTCCAATCTCCATGAGCTTCAAGCCCAATATGCAACTTGAACCTATAATCTTCTAACTCAGAGGTGATAGTGGTACCAGCTCAGCGAAGCTGATACAAGGTTTTCTCGAATATAGATTCTTTGCATGGGCTGTAGGCCAAAAGCATGTTAGCGATTCCACAATTCATTATGCCCACTCAGAACTGGGATCAAAAATGTTTATAGTTAAAGCCAACTGATAAGAAAACTGCCAGGGCTCCAGGGGATAATTGTGCAGACTCAGGATTCGGTCAGCCACTCTAAATCTGTTGGTGTACACTGTAGCAGGGTCCGGCCTGCCCCATGTCTACCAACTGGCCCAACCCACCATCAGTGGTCGGGCCTTCAGCCTCTCTGCCCCCACCCTTTGTAACTCCATCCCACATTCGCTTTGCCTCGCTCGCTCCCTTGCCTCCTTTAAGGAGCGTTTCAAAACCCTCCTCTTTGACCAAGTCTTTGGCCACCCACCTACCCTTTCTGCTCTCCATGCTCCCTGATCCTGACCCCGACCCCCAGCTCAGGTCCAAATTCCTGACTGTCCCAGCCCATTGAGACATCCTCCCGACGTGAAAGGCGCTAAACAAATGTAATTTAGTATTGTGTTGAGCAAAGATGCTCGTAGGAAATGTAAACTTCCAGCAATTGGAGGAAACAAAGGTTTAACGAAAAGCACAATAATCCTCACCACCTGACAACAGTTTACAGCAACTTGGATTGCTATAGGCTTCATTTATCCTTACAGATACCCATGAAACCCTTAAAGGCATCAATGTCACAATTTCCATTCTTTCAAATGGGGATCACATGCTTGAACCATTTCACTCCTCAGTGTGAGTGGCTCTTAAGTCAAGAGAACTACAGATACCCCAAGACAAACAAATGTAAATTGTTTTACAACCAGTAAGCAATAAATGCATACCCAACGCCAAATGGCAGTAATGACCTAAAAGAATGTATTTATCTAAGTTGAAGCACACAGGGTTTTAGCTTTTGATTTGCTTCATGCCTGGAGCCTGTGGTGAAAATAACAAACTAAATGCACTTATCTTCATTTGTTATTGTTAAACTCAATGCCATTTATACTAGAGAAAAAGAAATACTTGTGACATTTATGTATGTGAATTTAATTATGGTCTTTGCTTCCCTCCCCCCATTAGCCTCCTTACATGGTTGGCTGTCCTTGCTATCTGACTCTTTGAACGTTTTTCTATTGATTTAATTAATTTCCTTTTTTTACTCTTTGCTATTTACCCCTTCACCCTGAACTCCAACCTTCCCCAAAACATTTCTTCCTGATCATCAATAGCTCGTTCTTACCTACTGCAACATCTCCCCTGGCAAACCTAGTTTAAATTAATCCCAATTGCATTACTTATCTTTGTGTCTTCTGTCTATTGTTCTCCATATAGGATTACATATGCTGCAAGAGGCCAATTGGTTTATATATAGCAGTTCAATGATCAAGATACTATATGCAAGATTGATAAATCAGTTTGAATACAAAATTATACTTAAAAGGTTTAAAGAGTTTTTATACCATATAAGACTACAACAGTCAAAGTAGGGTTAAACAGTAAGGATTAGTTAAAATTATGAAGCAGCTTTAATTGCATCAATGTACGTCTCTGTTTTCAGTTTTGCAATATGATATTTCACTAAGGTGAGAATTAACTCAGACACTCAAATGTCACAACTCTGTTTCCTGAGCTTCAACTCTGTGTGAGAAGGAACAACATTTATTTATTTTGTCAACATTTAATTACAATTTATTTATACTCACCCAATTTGCAAGTATTTTCGGCTTTGGTTTTGAGCGTCAGACACAATACACTTGGATGAAGGACATGGTAAGGTGAAGCAACAATTATCACTCAGAATACTCTAGGATATTGTGCTCCAGGCCAGAACATGTTTAGCCTTGGTGAACAGCCACTGACATTGTTAAAATGGTTATGCCCAAAGTTGCTTGCAGTAGCATTTGAAATTGAATATCGGGGGAAACTCCCTTTTTGAGGTCAGGACACTGGACTTGTTTAAAAAATAGCTTGATTCCAAAATGGGAGAACGGGAGGGTGAGTATTCTGGAAGGATGGGATTAAATTGGCAGAAGGACCTTCTTCATCTGAACCTCTCTTGTAATTTTCATGATTAACAGTCGAGTGTCAGAAGTTTCGGAACTAGACAGTCGTCTGACAGGAATGGTGTTCAATGTTGGGAGCGATAGGAAGAGGTCAAAATAATAAATAGTGCACATATCCGCATCACTGAGAGAATCCTGACTCACAACGATTGTTCACAGATATTAGTTATGTCATATCAGTCATGCACCATTTGCTATGAAAAAGTGCATAATCTGGCAGCATTGGTTTATCTCCATTCTTTCAAAACTCATGAGAAATGAAATTTGGTCTAACTGCAAAGCCTTATCCATTTGTTATAAAGACATGAACATTAGATCAAAGCTGAGCTGCTTTACTTCACTAACTGACAACAAACTGCGAAGCTTCTCACAAACGTGTGACTCAGAGCTACAGTTTTATGACAGCAACTAAGATGAAATGACATGTACCCCTCCTGCTGTCATTTGAGATGTCGGTCTTAACCTTAAGAGAATAATATAAATAAGTAACTCAACAGTCCAACTATTTCCCCAGTTTTGGAAATGTTGTATTTTATAAAGACGACATAAAATATCTACTGGGAACTAATTTCAACTTCTTGAATTCTCCCCTGAAGATAAGATGAATGGTTGAGGAAATAAATCTACAAAGAGCTTATTCATTATTTGATGGGTCAAATCACAGCTGAGATGCCCAGGGCTGGATTTGTGGCATGATGTAGCTGTCTATTAGTGTCAATGCACATGTATTTTTAGGTATGTCACTTGAACAAGCAGGGGTTTAGCTTCAGAACCTGCACCTACTGAGTAAGCAGACATTTGGCAACTGTGCAATGCAGTGCATGTGTCCAGCTAGCAGCACTCCTGTAGTTCTTCAGATCACAGCATCGAAGATATGCCTACGAACCTCAGTCACAGCAATCCCTTGCATTACTGCAGACAAGCTTGGCTTCATTGGGTGTGCTCCTTGGAACCAGTTCAACGCAAGGAAGATCCTCCTATCCTTTGCTCCAGGTGTTCTGCCCAACAAATCTTCCTGATAAATTGGTCATTCATCATAATAATAATAATCCTTGCATTTGATATAATGCCTAATCACATCTTCTAGACGTCTCAAAGTGCTTCACAGAATATACTGTAAAGTGAATTAACTGTATGTTTTGTGGGCGAAATGAGGCAGCCAATTGTGCACAGCAATGTCCCACAAACAATCATGGATTAAGTGATCAAATTATTATTATTTTTTTTTTGAAGGGATTATTACCCTCAGAAAAGGAATCTGCCAATCAACTAACAGCCGGGTTCCTACTCACTGCTCAGTAAACAGAGGCGTGTGGAGTAAGGAAACATGCCCAGTATTTCGACCTGCCGGGAATCGAACCCAGGTCCTTTCACTTGCGAGGCAAGTGCTCTAACCACTAAGCTATAGGACTCCACAGACTTTCATGGCTGTTTGTAGGATCTTACTATGCATAAACTGGCTGCCATGTTTGCCTACAAAAAGAATCACTACACTTGGCAGCAGTTGCTTACGCAGTAAGTTGAGCCATTTCAGCATGACAAAGCACCATATATATACACATATACATATGCCAACTTGTCACTCATGATAACTTGTTACTGAGCCCTTTATCTTGGAGTGTCAAGTTATCAGGAGTTTATGTATACGTAACCCTATGGTGATTGAGCCCAAAACTGCAACTATGAAATAATCAGGAATTTTCACTTTCTTCACAATATTGGTGTAATTACCACTTGAATGGATCTCATCTTGCTGAGTTTCTCTTTGTTAAGAAGTGGAAACAGTTTAAAACTTGGGCTCTGAAATGTAGGAATTGGGAAAAGATTTGTAACTAGAGAAACTCTGGTGAATCTTGACTGACCCTCTGGAACTCTGTTCAAATATGTCTTCATGCTGGTATCTGACTTGAATTCCTAAGGGTTGACCGCAACACATCTGGGATTCACTAGTTCCGAGTCCTTCTGCGGCTTCTAATCTAGACCCCATTACGTTAAAAAAACTGATTAAAAAATTAAAGCCTACACAAGTCTGGTTCCGCTTATGTTTCTTCTCCCCAAACCAGGAGTGAGGCGTGAGCCTGAAAACTATCTGAAGCGGTTAAAAATGTATTCTACGGGATGCTATCAATATTGACCTAAATAACACAGAGGGCATAAGGAGTAGCCAGTGTGAACTGAGAAGCAATAGGTCATGCCTCACAAATCTGCTGGAATTCTTTGAGGAGGTAACTGAATTAGCGGATGGGGGTTGTCCAGTGGATATACATTACATGGATTTTGAGAAGGTATGTAAAGAACGTTAAGGCTCATGGAATTAATGACAAATTAGCTGGCTTGTTTGAAAACTGGTTTAGCAGTAAAAGGCAGAAAATGCTGAATAATAGAAAAAAAACCTCTGTTCGGCAGTCTAGTTCCTGTCAGAGTTCCACCAGGGTTTGGCTTAGAGCTTGCTATGCATAAACTGGCTCCCATGTTTCCCTACAAAAAAGAATCACTAAACTTGGCAGCAGTTACTTTCGCAGTGAGTTGAGACATTTCAGCATGACCAAGCACCTTATCAAATGATTTTTGCTCCTTGCAATTTGTTATTATTTTAACAAATTGGAAGGAGCAAAAATCTTCTCAGTCCTTCCTATTACAGAAAATGGCAATGATAGTTACCACTTATTAACTTGATCCTGGCTTAACTTATTACTACCACTTGTCACTACAGTTCACAGCATTACTAAATGATTAGAATATGTAATATTACAATGCTTACTCATGATACCAATCTGTGTGGCCTGGTGATATTGGAAAATACTTTTCTACTACATATGCTTGGCCAATTCCATTTTAAATGCTCCCTATCAACTGTTATAACTATCACCCCGGCACATCATTCCATATTTCACGATCATCTCTGGAAGAAGTTCCTGCAAATCTCTCTTTTTACTTCCTCCAGTCATAATGGCGAATTATCACAATGTGGGCATGTCATTCCTGGTGATGCTCCAGTCAATGACTGTCCATGGTTGAACTCCTCCATGTCACTTCCCACCACAACTAAGTTCAAATGATTGTTCCAAAAGCGTCAGAAAGATCTTGAACAATTAAATCAATGGATGAAAGAGTGGTAGATGGATTTCATATACATCACAGTAAGTTAGTGCATAGCTGAGTTGAGTTGAATAGAAGTTGAGTTAACTAGTGTTCCTGAAATGCTGTATTGCCTTTGGAAACAGATTTAAATGTACTGCCAACTGGCTCAATGTTTGCTGCAAGAAGGTTTTGAAACAATCATTTGAACTTAGTTGGGGAAGGGGGAGAAGAGAAGTGGGTAATGCATTTTACGCCAGCAGGCCCTGTATATTCTCTTACATTGCTATAAATTTTAGCGCAGACACCAATAATAACAGCAATTCTTGTGTTTGATATAGCGCCTTATCACGTCTTCGAGATGTCTCAAAGTACTTCACAGAATACAATGTAAAATGAATTGACTGTATATTTCATGGGTGAAACACGGCAGCCAATTGTGCACAACCATGTCCCACAAACAGCCGTGGATTGAGTGACCGAATTATTATTATTTCTTTTGGAAGGGATTATTACCCCCGGAAACCAATCCGCCAAGCAATTACCAACCGGCTTCCTACTTACTGCTAGGTAAACAGAGGCGTGTGGAGTAAGGAAACTTGACTAGAGTTTCGACCTGCCAGGAATCGAATTCAGGTCCTTGATGACAAGCTAACTCCAAAATAATGTGCCTGGTAATGCAATATCAGAATCAAATCAATCTTTTGGGTTTGCAGGGCTCCAAGGCCCTGTTGATGATAAATCAACCAGCCTACCTCATATATAGCACTTAGAGGGGCAGACCAGTCACTGGGGATGGGGATTCGTACCACTTGGCTTGTGTTAAGCCTGTACCCTGCCTGATCTCAAACCCCCCTGATCTCAACCCCCTCTCCCCCCCACCGCCCGCTCAAGTCCAAATCCTTGACTGTTCAGTGTCCTCCCGACGTGAAAGGTGCTATACAATTGTAATTTTGTAATTTGTTGTAATTGCAAGCTGAAGCCAGAATGGGTTAGGTGGTCCTAGGTGGACAAGCAGTGTGAAACTTGACAGACTGTACTTGCAATGGCAAGCTACGCAGTTGTAGCAGGTTAAATTCCAGCAGCACATTCTGGCGTCCCTAAGTCTTATAACAATAATAATCCTTGCATTTGATATAGCACATTACCATGTCTTCGAGATCTCTCAAAGCCACAGAATAGACTGTAAAGTGAATTGACTGTATATTTTGTGGGCGAAATGTGACAGCCAATTGCGCACAGCAGTGTCCCACAAATGATCATGGTTTGTGGACATTTACAATAAAGGCTAAGTGTAGATAAGTAAAATACTTTTGTGAAGCCCTGCTATATAGCTCAGTTGTTGGGCTTTAGAAAATCCCAAACGGGTTATAATGGAGCTGGTCAGCACTTCTGCATTCACTGCACCTATGGTGCAAATCTCCAGTCAGGGCATAAGTCAACAAAATAGCTAATATTCAAAATGAACCATATGGTTCGTGCCAACCTATGTCTAAATACTATATTTTCAGTAATTAGGTGAGCAGGGTGCGTCCCTTCGGGAAGAGAGTGTGTGTTCCATTCCAGACAAATGAAACATTTCTATGCATAGGTGAGGTGCATAATTGGATACTCTTAAGCAAATGGATCAACCACCCAGCTGACCAAACAGAGAATGTTTCGCCCAGTATTTGGTTATCTCTGCATCCCTGTAACATTCAGTCCAATTTCCAACCACAGTGTTTTGTGAAGCGATTAAATCAGCGCAGCATTAACTGCTTTTACTGACAACTTGCAAATTACACATTGCAGTGTGACTGCCAATGAACCTCAGTCAGTCTGTTCTCCAGATGAAAGAAACAGCAAGTAGCGTGGAAAGAGCTGAATCTGATGTTTTGACACACTTTTCATTTCAGTTGACAAAAATCAAAGAAAAGGTGACTGAAGTTGAAAACTGCACCAGAATTCATCTCCTGTGTCTTCCCTGGGGGTGGAGGCATTGTGAAGTTGCCACTAGCGATCTTCACTTTGCACAGGTATTTCAGAACCCCGAAGCCTGTGTTTTTATTGCCCCATCTGCTGCCATCCTTCACAGGGCCGTCCACATCGTCAACTCTCACTCAGGGTTCTCCTCTAATCCATCCCCTGAGCCCGTATCCTGGTGTTGATTTCAGCCTGTAAACCACACATGATTTGCACATTTCGGTTGTGGCTGACGTTACGCAGAAATAACTAACACTTGTGCTGCCTGACCGTCTCCCAGGAAATATCATTTCTATTCTAATCCTTTTAAGCTTCGGAAAAATAAAAAAACAAGGGTGATAGTTTCTGCTCTGCTCACTTTAACCAAGCTGACAGTTGTTCCATAGTATTCCAGTTATAATAATTCTTGCATTTGATATAGCGCTTTATTGTCTCGAAGACGTGAAAAGCACTACATCAAATGCAAGGATTATTATTATTATTATTATTATTATTATTATCATCACCTAGTTGAGACAGCTCAAAGCACTTCACAGAATATATTATAAAGTAAATTGACTGTGTATTTTGTGGGCGAAATGCGGCAGCCAATTGCACACAGCAGTGTTCTGCACAGTCGTGGATTGAGTGAGCAAAATTTCTTTGGGGGGGAGCCGCCGATAAACTGGGTTCCTTGCCTAAAGTTTCACCCTGTCTGGGAATCAAACCCGAGTCCTCTTGCCTGCGAAGCGACTGCTCAAACCAATACACTACGGGACTCCATAGTTATTTGTTTGCATTTTGTATTGGGTCCAAAGCAGCATTTCTTTCCAACACTGGACTATTATATGAAACAGAATTGCAACAAGTAGGCACCTGGGCAGCCAGCGGGGTGAGCAACTTGCCTCTGCGATGTGCTGTGCTAGCGGTGGTGAGATGTGAAGAAGAGGACAGAGGGAAATGGGGTTACAGTTCTCTCCTGCTTCATTCTGTTTGCTCGCTCTTCATTACTGCTCCTCAGGGAGGATGTGCTGCATCAAGGGCCTTCCCGAGTTTGCTGTTTGACAGCCCAGGAAGCATCACTGATGACCTACCAACAAGACCACAGGCTCGCAGTTTTATCCCCAAAAGACCCACCACTTAGCTTAGCTGCAGACTCACATCTAACTAGTAATATTAGTCACTAAGGGTCTCATTAAAATAGTTTATGATGTTCTAGGCAGATGCACAGTCCTTTATCCTGAGTGTGTTTAATGAGAACTAATAAAACGGAATGTTTTTGTTGCCTCTAAAGCAGTCTTTATAAAATCTAGACACTTGGGCACACCATGAGGTTATTCTGTTGTATAAATTGTATACAGCAGTATCATTGATATGGTTTAAGTACTCTCTGCTCTATTTGGTATATTCAGTGACTTTGTCCCTGTTTTTTTATAAATAATTATAATGCAATTTTAAATTGCAAATACCACTAAAATTGAACGGTAATTGGGCACAATTGGTTATTTTGTATTTTATTTGTTTTTTCTAGCTCAAGCACCTTTCCATGTTTACAGCTTGGGAGAGGGGGGAGAATAAACGGGGTCTCCTTGGGGTGCAGCGGGCTCCACAGCTGAATTGCTTGAAATGGAATGTTGGAAATGGTTTCACCCACTGACTAAGTGAGGTAGGTCCGCAGGTAAGTGGAATAGCCGCTTGGAACTGAATAGCCTCCAAGGTGACATGTTTGGCAATGGAAGGCCAGAATTGAGCCTGCCCTCTGTGGCGGTCTCGGTAGTCTAGTGCCTGAGCCAGGTGGGTCCGCAGTACTCCACAGTACAGCACTGTTGATGAGAGCCCAGCCAGCCTGGCTGATCACCAACCTGTCTTCAACAGCACCTCCCATCCCTGGGAATTCCATTATCCAGGAGAGCAAAATCAGTGGTTATTGGGAACACCACCAAATTCCCATCCAAGTCAGTCAACATCTGACTGTACGTACATCGCTGTTCATTCATTGTCGTTCGGTCACAATCCTGGAACTCCCCACCCAACAGCATTGTTGGAGCATCATCACCATTAGGACTGCAGTGGTTTAAAGAGAAGACACAGTGTTTCACCCACAGTTAATTCACTTTACAATATATTCAGTGAAGCGCTTTGAGACATCTCGAAGACGTGATAAAGCTATCTAATGGAAGGATTATTATTATAATTATCAACACCTTCTCAGGAAAACCAGGGATGTACAACAATAACAAATTACATTTGTTTAGCGCCTTCCACAACCAATCTTCTCCATCATAAATGCTGGTCCTGGCAGTGTCACCCACATCCTGAAATGAATTAAGAAACATCTGTTAATATCTTGGCAGCAAAACCTGCAGGAGGATATGTACTTTTTTTTTGATATGATAGTTTATCAAACTGCAAGTTTACTTGTTGTACTAGTGAAAACATTTACTGGTTTACATCTGGTCGCTCTGTCCTTTTAATTGCATTTGAATGTCAGCAAGACTGAGGCTCTCCTGATTGGATCGTGCCAGCGACTCCACACCTCAGCCACTGGCACGGTCAGCATCCCCGGTTGCACATTCCACCTCACCAAGACTGTTAGGAACCGAGGCATCTTCTTTGACCCTCAACTGTCCTTTCTTCCCCACATCTGTACCACGACTCACTGTGCCTTCCCCCACCTCTGCAACATTGCCTGACTCTGCCACTGCCTCACCCCTCAGGCCGCCGAAACCCTCATACATGCCTTCATTACATCCAGGTTTGACTATGCCAACGGCTTCCCAAATCTTTCCTGCATAAGCTGCAGATCATCCAGAAGTTTGCAGCTCGTGTGTGTGTTCACCGTCACCATAAGGACTGCAGTGGCTTAAAGAGAAAACCCTTCTCAGGGAAACCAGGATGGACAATAAATGCAAGTCCTGCCATATCGCCCACATCCCACCATCAGCAGTCGGGCCTTCAGCCTCTCTACTCCAACCCTTTGCAACTCCATCCCACAGTCCATTTGCCTCGTCCCTCCCTTGCCTCCTTCAAGGCTCATCTCAAAACCCTCCTTTCGACTGTGAGTTCACTCACCGTTCTACCCTTACCCCCCCTGCCCTCCACCTCTCTTGATACCAATCCCCAGCTCGCGTCCAAATCTTTAACTGTCCAGTCCCTTGGGATGTCCTCCCAATATGAAAGGTGCTATTTTAATATAGTTGGTTGTTGTTGCACGGCAGGGAGAATGCCAGATTTTAGAGCCTTTTAAGATTTTCTATTGTAACGGAGTTAAGACCCTGCATATTCAGTTGTGACATTACAATGAACCATTTCACACAAAATGAGACCAGATACATTACTTAAGTCAGCAACATGTAGTCTGAAGAGGGTGTCGAATTTTGGGTGTGGATCGGCCAAAAAACTATGGAAAAAAATGAGATTTCCAAATCAAATGGAAAGGCATGCGAAATTCCACTACTTTTGAAATATAATTTCAAAAGTAAAATAATGAATTATTCAGATAATGTGCATGATGTAAACTTCATAAATTGAAACAAATGTGACATATAAAATAAATATATTGCTTGGCGGAGGCACTAAAAGACTTCAAAATACCTTTGTATCTGCTGCAATAATATTTAAAATATGTCATCACAAGATCACACAAGATCACAAGTTTGGGCTACATGAAGAAGGCCCTTTGGCCTATCCGATCTCATCCCCTTACCCTAGGATCCACTGTGCGACCTTGGGTAGATTGATGCTCTCTTGCATCTTATGCATAGCTTCACAAAACTGAATTATTATTAATATTTAATTGAAATATATTTAAGAAACACAAGAGAGCTCGTAAACAAGATCTGTTCACTTGGCCCATCAAGCCCTGTCCTTCTACAACCAATCTTCCCCATCATTACCAGTATCTTACTTGTTTCATCACATGAAGGAAACTTCTGCAAAATCTCTTATTGCCCCTTGAAGATAATAGAGAAAAACTAGATGTTGATCTACTCTTTTGCCTCCATTATTCAAACATACCTAGTTGTTACAGGCAATGGTCTGAACAATACAAGGTCCATTGTGTTTGTTGGAGTACATAATATCACCACTGTGCTGATGGAGACTTGGACATGAAGTGGTAGGGGGAGACAAGTATGCCAGAAATTAATAAAAGTCAGTGGTGCGTCTGAGACTGCACTAATATTGCTCTTAATATATCTATATCAACAACTATCCAAACGTAATGTGCTGCCACTGCTATGGGGGATGAACAAATGTGGTACACAGTTTAATTCCAGCAAATATTACATTTGAGCTGTCATCCATGGCACAAGTGTCATGTTGACATGAAGAGAATAAAATGTACCTTCTATGTGCCAATTGGAAAAGATTATTTTCTGACTGGCTAATATGAATCAAATACATCAGGAAATTTGTGTATCTGAGTGAATACTGCAGTTGGTTTGGTGCAATGTCAATCTCTGAACATAAATGGCAACAACTTAAGATACAGAGAGTATATCTTTCATAACAGCTCAAAGCAGTCCATGACAATTGCCCTTTGATGTAACCAGTATTTGCTGCAAGCCATCTGTCATGGTGACATCCCAGGTGCCTAACACACACTGTTTAAACTTCGAGGGAAATCTCATTACAGACTTGATACATGGAGGATCACTCAGATACATCCTACTCGTTCTTTATTCTGAGATGACGAAATTTGTTCAAAGACTGTATGGAGCAAAACTGGACTTTTCAAAAGAATGCCTCTGCTGTCATAGTTTAACAGTATGAAGAGAGAGTTTAGAGTGCACCATTTCTTGTGATGTATTTTACACATTTTTGCTACAAAACAACTTGCATTTGTATAGAGCCCTTCACCCGGGTAGCATCTCGGAACTCAAAATTCTGAGAAGAATGTATTTTCGGATAACTGTGGCAAAAGGGATTTTGGAGACACCAGGGTAAATTTGGGAGGGAATCTTGGCAATATGGGAATCGATTATGTGGTTATTTTTTAAAGGATTTCTTAATTAATTGTGATGCCGACCTGCGGGAACGTCACTCCAGCTCAACCTATTTTTGCTTCTCTCAAGTTAGAATGACGTGCTTGACATACTTTCAGTTGCTGGAGGTGTCCTACTCAGATTTCTTCATTAAGCAATCTGTTTAGAAATACTTTGAAGTGAACAAAGTGGACAGGACATCCCAGCACAATAGAGAGGTTGGGGGGAGAATTGGAAGTCAGAGAAACTGAGCTGAAAGAAAGAGAGAGAGAAAGAGCAGTGGCGGGAAAGAACAAAACGATATAAAACAGTAGTGGCCAATCTTTTAGGTCAGCCAACAAAACACATTTTCTTGATTGAATATTTCTTGATTTATGCCATAAAGGACTTTCCTATACGAGTGCAAATGTTCGGGGATGCTTCTTGACTGCCACTCTGACTGCCCTATCCCCTACTCTCGCCACAAGGATCCCCAATCCCTGACCACAGGGGCCAACCTCTCTTCCCAGATCCGCATCACTACCCTCCCTATCAGTCCCCCACCTCCCCCGCCTCACTCTCCACTTTCCACCACCAACTGTCCCCTCCGCATCCGTCTGCAAAACGTTTGTTCCCTCTCCAACAAAACATACACCATCCAAGACCTCATCGTCAATGAACACATCGACTTCCTCGCCCTCACTGAAACCTGGATCACTCCAGGCGACACTTTCCCCCTGACTGAGGCTACACCACCCGGCTACACCTTCCATCACACCCCTTGACCTAACCGCCGTGGTAGCGGGTGGCTCTCATCTCCCGGTCCCTGCTCGGCCTATCCCCTTACTCCTCTGGAACTTTCTCCTCCTTTAAGCACCTCACCCTCTATCACCCCTCCAACCTTTCCCTCAAAATTCTCCTTATCTACCGCCCCCCCCAAGCCTTCCCCCACCTTCATCCCTGACATCTCCACCCTCCTATCTTTCCTCTTCCTTTGCTCTGAATGCCTCCTCATCCTTGACGATTTCAAAATTCACTTCACCCCCTCCTGCTCTACCTCTGCTGTCTTTTCCTCCCTTATCTCCTCCCTCAATCTCTCTCTACATCCACTCCGCCACCCACGCCCATGGTCACCCCCTCAATCTGGTGATCACTCGGGGCCTCACTGTCTCGGACCTCACCTCATCGACAAAGTGATCTCAGACCATCACTTCATCTCCCTTAACTCCTCAATCCCTCTCCCCACCACCACCCAACTGACCTCCATTTCATACTGCCCCTGGAAACAAATCACCCTCCCTACTCCCTCTCGGCTGCCTTGGAATCATCTGAACTCCTTCCCTTCTGGGCTTCCACCCGCAATGACCTATTCTCCTTGGTCACCCTTCTCCACAGCTCCCTCTCCTCCACTCTCGATTCCCTCGCTCCCCTCTCTTTCTGAACCGTCTCCTACTCACGCAAATCACCTTGGTACACCAGCCACCTCCGTTCCCTTAAAGCCCAGGCGCATCAATCTTAAATCAAACTTAACTGTCCACCGGCAGATTTGGCTGGACCATGTCAAATCCTACCACTCCGCCCTCGCCTCCGCTAAATCGTTGTTTTACTCCAAGACAATCTTGGAGATTAAGGACAACCCCAGGCTCCTCTTCACCATCACAAACTGGCTCCTCTGCCCACCCTCTCATGCATCCTCACCCCAAATGCCAACTGCAAGGCGATGCTGGACTTCCTCAAATCCAAAGTCAAGGGAATCCACTCAGCTGCCTCTGCCACTGCTACTCCCTCCCCATCTCCTCCTCCCACCCCAGCCCCTACCCACTCCTCCCTCCACACCTTTGAACCCGTCTCCCCCTACTCTCTCATCACCACCATAATCCGTATGAAACCAACCACCTGCTCCCTCGACCCCATCCCTACCATCCCCTCCTTACCTCCAAGCTCCACCTCCTTGCCCCTCTACTCACTGACGTCGCTAACCTCTCCCTTTCCTCTGGTACTGTTCCCACCCGTTTAAAAACCGCCATCATTATTCTTATACTTAAAAGATCCTCCCTGGACCCTTCTCTACTCCCTAACTACTGCCCCATCTACAACCTCCCCTTTAACAACAACAACAACGACAACAAGATTCCATTTATAGAGTGCCTTTCACGTCGGGAGGACGTCCCAAGGCACTTCTTCTCCAAGGTCCTGGAATGAGTTGTTGCTTCTCAGCTTCACTCCTTCCTCTCCCACCATTCCTTTCTGGAACCCCTCCAATCGGGTTTCCGTGCTGCCCACAGCACAGAAACAGACCTGGTCAAAGTGACAAATGATATTCTGTCCATCTGCGACCAGGGCTCCCTCTGCCTCCTCGTCCTCCTTCACCTCTCTGCTGTTTTCGACACTGTCGACCACTCTATCCTCATCCACCGCCTCTCATCTCACCTCAACCTCCACTGCACTGTCCTTGATTGGTTCAGATTGTACTTCTCACACCGCCTGCACTTCATCTCCTCAAACAGCTTCTCCTCAAGCCCCCGGGCTGTCTCGTGTGGCGTCCCTCAGGGCTCTGTCCTTGGTCCCTCTTCAATATCTATATGCTCCCTCTTGGTGACATTATCCACAGACATGGGGTCAAATTCCACACGTTTGCGGATGACACCCAACTCAACCTCTTTGCCTCCACCCTTGACTCCAGTACCACTGCTGTCCTGACAGAATGTTCGTCGGACATCAAATCCTGGATGAGAGTTAACTTTCTTCAGTTAAACGTCAACATCTGCAAGATTTGCATTATTGCAAAAGGGATTAAGGGATATGGGGATAAGGCAGGGTTATGGTATTAGCTGGAGTTAGATTAGAAGATCAGCCATGTTTGTATGGCGGGGCAGGCTCAAAGAGCCGAATGGCCTACTCCTGCTCCTACATGTTAAGTTATGTTAACAAGACTGAGGCTCTCCTGATTGGCTGCCATCAGCGCCTCCTCACCTCAGAAGCTGACAGCATCACCATCCATGGTTGCACACTCCACCTTACTAAGCCAGTCCAGAATCTCGGTTTCTTGTTTGACCCTCAACTATCCTTTCTACCCCATATCTGTGCCATGACTTGCTCTGCTTTCCCACACTTCTGCAATGTCGCCCGGCTCCAACACTGTCTCACACCGCAGGCTGCTGAAACCCTCATACATGCCTTCATTACATCGAGGCGCGACAGTGCAAACTCACTGCTTGTCAGCCTCCCCAACTCGTCCCTCCACAGGCTGCAGCTCATCCAAAACTCTGCAGCCGGTGTCCTCTCCCCACTAGGCTCCGCGACCCTATCACCCCCATCCTTGCCAACTCCACTGGCTTCCCATCACATGGAGGATACAGTTCAAGATCCTGGTCCTCATCTTCAAAGCCCTCCACGGTCTTGCTCCCCGCTATCTCTCCGACCTCCTAACACCCTACCATTCTGTTCGCTCCCCCTACTCAGCGGGCTCCGGCCTGCTTCATGTCCCCCGCCTTGCTCGCCCCACTAACGGTGGGCGGGTCTTCCGCCACTCTGCCGCCACCCTCTGGAACTCCATCCCGCAGTCCCTCCATCTCTCCCCCTCCCTCGCCACCTTCAAGACCCACCTCAAGACCATCCTGTTCGACCGTGCTTTCGATCTCCCTGCTTCCCCCTTGCTCTCCCTCCTCCCCCAACCCGACCCTCAGCTCGGGTCCTTAAATCTGTCTGTCCAGTGCCTTGGGACGTCCTCCCAATGTGAAAGGTGCTATACAAATGTAATTTTGTTGTTGCTGTTGACGGTTGTAGTTTTGGCTGCCACTGTCATAGAGGAAGATATTGAACTACAATACATGTCAAACTAATTTGTTAATTATTTTCTGCTTGTTACCTTAATACTGAATTAAAGTAAGTATTAAAGCAGGTATTAACTTGCTTTAATACAATACATGTTAGAGCAAGCACAGGCCTGCTTTATTACTTACTCTGGTTGTCCTGATCCTTTTTTATGTTCAAATATTTATCGCCTAATAAAAATGTTTACTCCGTTACTTACCTCCCTCCTACACCCTCTTCCTTCTGTATTGATTTCTGTGACTTAAAAATGTACAAAGAGTTGAGGAGTGTCAAGCCCTTTGTCTCTACCTGATTCTTCCATTGATCTACAATAAATTACAGGTATTGGTATATTCTCCTTTTTAAAAAAAGCATATTGTGTTCGAGCAAATGTGTTTGATTGTAAAGATACCTGGCATTGAGAACCCGAGGTCACAGACTGCCCAGATGGAGGTAGAGTCTTAAGGATCTTGTCAAGCTGCAATCCTTTCTTTCTACACCCCCTGCCGTAGAGGTCACAACCTTGGTTTGTTTCCAAGAAGCTGCCTTACCCCATTTCCCTTTTAATTGCAGCCATTCCCATGGCGAAGGAAATCCCTGAGCTTTCACCCTAACAAGCACTAAATGTTCCACTAGAAAAAGGAGCCAGTTATAAAACAGTAATAAATGTTCTACTTTATTTGCTTTTTTTTCAAGGGGCTTGAAAGAATGTGACTGTACCACATTAAAGAGCTTCGCAGGAGTCTGTCCATACGCTAATGAGGCCTGCTCTGCACCTCACCACACGCAATGCCCTGCAGTGATGCTTTCAACTTAACCTTCATCTAATGCCAGGAATGTGCAAAGTTTACTGTAAGGGAAGGGATAGGTTAGCTGACTGCAAAGACTCCTAAGTCACTTACCTTTATTGAAACCGCTCCATTCCAAATGTGTAGGTTTGTAATTTATCAAAGAACGTGACTGAGGAATTTCTACATTGTGCTTTTGGTTATTAAAAAGGTGTCATTTGATATGGAGGCATATAACAAAAGAGAAAGGGACAATGATTAAAGAGAGAAATTCTACCAGTCATTTCTTTGATCATTTCCCTCCACTCTTATTTGACCTTCCCTTGTCTGTGGATTTTAGGAGCTGAGAAAGCAGTTCTTATCTGCATATTAAATAGCATAGATTAGAGTGTGGCTAGAGACAAGATCACAAAATTGGCCCATTCGATCTCATGCTTCCAGAATACCCACCTACTATCCTCCAATCACAGCATTAAGCTGTATCTTTGAATGAGTCCACTATCCTGACCTCAACCATCCTTCCTAGCACCCTGTTCCAATTGTTAAATACTCTCTGGTTAAAGAAAAACTTCCTGGTCTATCTCCTGAAATTGCCCTTTGCAAACTCTTAAACCTAAACTATAACAAGAAAAACAACAACTTGCATTTATATAGTGCCCTTTGCACAGGGTAGCATGTTGGAGCACTTAACAGTCGCAGAGCCTGATACTGCGTCAGGAGAGGAGGGAGATGACCGCAAGCACAGTTGAAGAGGAAGGTCTTCAGGTGTGATCTGAAGATGGGGAATGATGAGACAAGGCAGAGAGATTGAGGCAGAGAGTTCCATAGTTTTGGGGCATAGTAGCTGGAAAAAAAGGCCACTGATGGGGGAGAGTCGAGATTTTGTACCCGAGCTGGGGGTTGGATTCGAGCTGGGTGGAGCCAAGGGGAGTGGGGATGGGAAGATGAGCAAAGGTGTGATCAAAGAGGAAGGTCTTGAGATGGACCTTGAAGGAGGCGAGGGAAGGGGCAAGATGAAGGGATGCTGGGATAGAATTCCTGTGAGTGAGAGAGATAGGCTGAAAGCCCAACTACCGATGGTGGGGCAGGCAAGGCAGAGGAGGTGAAGCAGGCCAGTGCCTGCCGAGCGGAGGGAGCATGGGGGTTGGTAAACTCTGATATGCTACCCCGTGTGAAGGGCACTATTTCAATGCAAGTTTTTGTTGTTTCAGGAGGTCACAAAGTGAGAGGATCTTGAAATCAATCCGTTCAGTAATTGGGAGCCAATGGAGCCTGGCAAGAACTGGTGTAATGGGGGTACAGAGATTTGTTCGGGTGAGTGTTCGGACAGGGGAGTTCTGGATTAATTGAATATTGTGTGGAGCTGGGGAGACCAGTGAGGAGGGGATTAGAATAGTCCAGACGCATGCTGAGACTAGGAGCAAAGGCATTAGCAGCGAATAGTCAGCCTGCAGGTATGGAGGAGGCGAGGGGAAACAGTGTAGAAAGGAGAGAAACACTCATAGCTTTATTTATTAAGTGAGACAAGAGTACAACCTAAAAGCACAACATGTTTTGGTATTTGTCACTGTACACATAGCGATATCAATATAACTGATTGTCACACTGAATACACAATTTAATGCTACATATAAAATACCATTGATCATTATTTTAGAATCAACAGGGTCATATTTGTGAAACAGATTGATGGAAGCAGAATAGAGTTTAGTCTGAACCAAGAAATTGGCTCCGATATTTTCAAATGTTCAAATGCAGCTCACATCACTCTCTGCTCCTCAATATCTGGACAGAGGGGTCAAAAGTTTAGATTTGGATTCACAAATGATATTGAATCCTACAAGTAACTGTTTGTAGATTACGCCAGTCTTCCAATATTCCACTTCAATGCAAGTTACTTCTCAGCACATTGGAGTGGAGTTCCTGTGGGTCGGTGTGACACACATCCAGTTATAGCCAGCATTTGTTTTACGATCCATTGCAAATAACCAAATTTTCACCCCATTATTTTTCGTGGACTATGCACTAAAGGATTAACTACAGGAGCAAACAAATTCATTCATCTGGCCACTGGCAGTTTGGGGGGCACCGACGCGACTGCTCATTCGTATCTTATACTTTTTCCTTAAGATGAAAAGAAGGCACTGGCTGCTGCAGATGGCCTTCTGATTTTATCTTATTCTGTGCAGAGAAGCATCAGCTTAGCTCTATCCTCAAAGCGACCAGCCAGCATCTGAAGCATGAGAAATTGTGCTCGTAAACCTGAAACCTACCATCCATGACACCATATGCCTGATCCCCAATGCATTGTCCCAGTGCACAGCTATGGTAGACATGAATGTGTGTTGTGAATTGTCATCTCTGAAGAGATCTATGATGCTATTATAATGATAATTGTTAATGAGACTTCTTTGAAGAAAAGTGAGGTTGGACAGTAAGATAAATTGTAGTACATAACGCATTTTCTAATACAATTTGGTAAACATAATACATTTTCTACCTCATAAATTATGGTTGCTGAAAAACTTGTCAAAACAATACAAAATTACATTTACATACAACAACAACAACAAAATTACATTTGCATAGCACCTTTCACATCGGGAGGACATCCCAAGGCGCTGGCATGGGTAGAATTAAAGCAGGAAAGAGGAACAATGGAGGAAGGTGTGTGCATGGAAAAGGTCACTGAGTATTGTTGTGGATGTGAACCTTATGGACCTTTACAATCCTTAGATGGCTGACTGAGCATTAACATTTCTCTGTTTAAAGCTGTGCAGCTCAGTACTATAAAGTAATAGCAGCATACTGGAAACTACCACACAAAAGTTATAGCTAATTACAAATGATTAATAAAAATAAGGTTGTTGTTTTCTTTAAGAATTTAAATGACATCATATGCTATGGAAGAACCTTGAAGAAGCCTAAACGATCAGTAGAAAACATCTGAAATTCAACATCAAGTTACAGACCGGCCCTTCACTTTCTATAATCTTTACATTGCATTTTATAATAAAATGAAAAGTTCTTGATACCTATGAAGCAATAGCAATTTTTCTCCTGTCTTCCCCATTTTTCCCCTTCTATTTTTATTATACTTTAACCTATTGCATAAGCAATGTAAATATACCACGTTCTAATTATCTTCTTTCAATGTTTCACTTACAAACAGTTTATTTACAGTACAGTATTTCCATCATATTACCAGAATAAATAATGTTTAAAATATGGACCTATTAATAATAATACTTACATATGATATAGCATCTAAAATTTTGAAATGCCTCAAAATACTTGACAAAATGTTTTTATAAAATGTATTCCTATGCAAATGTTGTAGCCAATTTGTGCACTGAAATATTCCATAGACAGCCATAAAGTAAATGACCAATATATCTAGAGGATTATTGGCCGGGACAATTAAGCAGAAGGGCCAAGAAATGGTAGATGGATAAATGTAACATGATGTACATTGCAACAGGAAATTTAAATATGTCTAAGAGACAGAGAAGGGAAAGTTTTTGGATGAACATTAGCTTTCCAATTAATGTGAAGTTCTTCTCAACAAAGGTAATCAAATATTGGAGTGTATCTCAAAGGGATCTGACTATAAATCAAATAGATTATTCTAAATTTGTATGGAACGTAGCCCAGACAACATTGGGATCACTGTACACCATATTGGTACTGTACCTTTAAAAGCACATTAATGAAATGGCTTCACAGAACAGGCGCCTTATCATGTTGTCGAGATGTCTCAAAGCGCTTCACAGAATATAGTGTAAAGTGGATTGACTGGGTATTTTGTGGGCGAAATCCAACAACAATTACACACAAACAGTCGTGGATTGAATGACAAAATTAATTTTTACCCTTGGAAAGCGATCTGCCAATTAACTAAGAATCAGGTTTCTACTTATTGCTAGGTAAACAGGTGTACGGATTAAGGAAACTTGCCTAAGGTTTTGTCCTGCCCAGGAATCGAGCCCGGCTACTTTCGCTTACAAGGCGAGTGCTCTAACCGCTACACTACAGGACTTTTATTTTAACAAATAAATGCTGCAATTCAACAGCCCATGAGACAGTAGCCGATCTTTCTTGTATTCTATGCAGCTTCCAAACTATGACAGATTCAGTCAAGAATGTATGATTGAATTCTCCTTTCAGTGATTTCAAAATTGTTTCCAGTGTTTTAGTCAGATCTGTCACACTCAGATTAAAAGTGATAATCTGAATGATTGGATTTTTCTAAGGATGAATGACATAACATCCCACAATTGGTAGTTGAGTCTTCAGCATCTGTGAACAATATGCCGTTCCTCCAGGACTGTGAGCTGAAGTCCCAATTTGGGGTTTGAACTCACATTCCTCTGATCAAAAGGCGAGAATGATATCAACTGAGCCAAACTGAAACTCATAAAATGAGAGAATTGAGGATGGGAAATAGCAACAATAACATATCGGTGCTCAATTGACATTTTGTGGAGTCCTGTAGCTCAGTGGTTAGAGCACTCGCTTTGCAAGCGAGAGACCTGAGTTCAATTCCAGGCAGGGCGAAACCTTAGGCAAGTTTCCTTACTCCACACAGAGCCTAATAATAATCCCTCCAAAACCAAAAACAATAATAAATTGGTCATTTTCAACCTACGACTGTTTGTGGGACATTGCTGTGCGCAATTGGCTGCCGCGTTCGCCCACAAATATACAGTCAATTCACTTTACAGTGTGTTCTGTGAAGCGCTTTGGGACATCCTCCCGACGTGAAAAGCGCTATATCAAATGCAAGGATTATTATTATTTATTATTTCGTAACAGATTCAATTTGAATTTGTCACATCAAATCGGTTCCGAAATGTCTTACATTCAATCTGTTATTACAAAGTTTTACATTTTAGATCAATATATTGATTGGCAGATCGCTTTTCCGGGGTAATAATCCCTCAAAAGAACCAATAATAATTTGGTCACTCAATCCACGACTGTTTGTGGGACACTGCTGTATGTAATTGACTGCCATGTTTTGCCCACAAATATACGTCAATTCATTTTACAGTATGTTCTGTGAACTGCTTTGATACATCTCGATAAGCCGCTGTATCAAATGCAAGGATATATTAAAATATATATTTTAAAATTTAGTTTTGACTTTATTTCTCTTGTTTTGCCATGTTAACTTCACTGTAGCCTGCACAACCAGTGACCTTTTCGTAACTCCACCACTTGTGCTCTCTAACTAAGCAACAGGGCATGTTAGCTGTCATGTGAACAGATTCTTTGAACTCACCAACGAATGGATTAGGGTGAGTGAGAAATCGCAGACACACGTTTCAAGTCCTAATGCTACCTCACACAATGTGTCAGTGTATTAATCTGCTACTCTACCAGGCTGAGGCAATTTATGTTATAAGAGGAACTAATGGATCTTTTTCCGTCCTTCAGTAGTTCATTTAGAATTCGAAAAGTGTAACAGAAGTAATATCCTTAAATGGTAAATCATAAATGTACCCTACAGCACTAAGTAGGACTGGGAATACCTACCCTAACACAGTCCAGATTCACGTTTTCTGAAAAGGTCTGGATGCTTATTGACCCCAGTGGTTTCAATAGAACACAAACCATTTTCATTAGTCCGAGCAGGTCAGAGCCTACCTTATATGAGGATTGTGTCTCGTGCTAACAGAGCCTTACACAAGGGTGTTCCTCAGCCGAGCCTCAGACTGCTCAAATCAGCAGAAATCAAAATAAAAGTGATCACACTGCAGAAATGTTGTTTCAAGTTTAAATTTTAAGGCCTTCATTTATTTTCTGCTTTGAGTTTAAAAGGTAAATAAGGTGTACCTCTCCTCTCCAGGTCTCATAAATATATGAAGAGGGCAATTTCTAAATAGACTGTGCAGACAGAGTGGATAATCTTGTTAGTTTCAAGGTTCCCGTAATTCAATAAGGGTGTGTGAAATAAACATATTCCAACATCAAGCATCAGGATTTACCTCTTTAACCACACTGTCAGAGGTGCCCTCCTGTTGCGGAGTACATTAAAGATCCCATGACACTGGGAGAATCTTCTTTCCCTTCTTGAATAATGCCATGGGATCTTTAACATCCACTTGAACAGACAGACAGGACCTCAACAACAACGACAACAACAACAACAGGATTACATTTGTATAGTGGTTTAAACCTCGGTTTAAAGTCGCATCCAAAAGATCCAATAAAGTGGATTAAATGCTATATCAAGTGCAAGTATTATTATCATTTTTATTATTATTAATGGTCTTGTTCAGCGTGAAATTGTTACTGTTACCAGTCACTCTAGAAGCACAGGAGGAGGCCATTCAGCCCACTAAACCTAAGATGGTGCTATATCATCCACGGAAGCTAAATTTCCATCCCTGTTTTATTCTTCTCCACCTGATTAGATATTTTCTTTTACGTTTCCTACTTTCACACATCAAATGTTTGGTCAGTATTACAGTTCACTTAAATGCCCAATTAATAAATTGCTATAATTGGGCATTTAAATGGATCAGATATAGTACAAGAACAATCCAAGCGTAACATGTAAATGGAAGTTTGATGTGTTTTAATCTTTAATAATCCAATGATACATAAAGCATCTGGTACATCTTTTATGCGTTTATTTTAGATCACTGCCACAGCCTCATCAGCTGAGTGGATTCTGTGTTCTGTGTCCATTAGCTTCTGTGTCAGCTATTAATAGAGCTAGTCTTATTAAGCCATGGTTCCCGTGATTCATGACTTGTACATGCTGTCTGAAATAACGCAGCAAGGTTTTTCTCACTCTGTTTGTTGGTTATTTTTCCCACTCTTGTTACATCTACCCCTCATAACAAGCATCATTTGACATGAGAAAGACTATCTGCTGCCACATCTCTTTAAATAAAACTGACTTGTGAGGTGGTGTTCATTGGGATGCTTTTAGGTACCTAATTATGTGTGCATATATGTATATTTTAATATGTATATTTTGTGCTGGGTGTTGATATAATCCCAGGTAGTTGGAAAATATACAGCAGATTGATCAACATCTCCTTGAGAGACGTTAGCAGTTTGGGTGTCAAAATCTGAAACAATCTCATATAGAGCCAAGCGCAATAATTAGTTGGCAATCGACTCGTGTGCATTTCCAGCATTGGCAGATATTTCCTTTTTTTCTTTACTATTCACAATTCTGTTTTACATTAGAATTTGCGAGGTATGAGTAGTCACAGGTTCAAGGATGTGTTCCAGGGAGGATTTAATGATAACTCAGACGATTATCTTCCAGCAAAAACAGAAGGAATGAAAAGGTGCATCAAGCCATCGCTCCTACTAGCCTCTGGAACTTAATCCTAATAAATTGATCGTCTTACTCTTAATGAGTGTTTTAATACTCCATTCCAATTGTCAGTCTGGCTCAATTGGTAGCACTCTTGCTTCTGAGTCAGAAGGTTGTGGATTCAAGCACCACTTCAAGACTTTGAGCTTGTTGTCTAGGCTGATCTTGAAAACAGTGCAGAGCTGGGGGAAAGCTGTATTTTAAGAGGTATCATCCTTAGGATAAGATGTTAAACCGAGACCGTATTTGCCTATTCAGGTGGACAGTATTTTACTGTAAAGTGTCGTGGCTGTATTTTTTTGGTGAATATGGCAATTGTTTCTACACAGCAATGTCCCACAAATAGCCATGAAGTGCATGGACAATTTTATCTGGGAGTCTATTGGTCAGGATATATGGAGAAACTCCTTTCTCTATTTTCAATAGTGCCACGGGATCATCAACATTCACCTGAATAGGGAGACAGAATTTTGGTTTAATGTTTCATTCAAAAGATAGCGCCTCCAACAGCAGTGCGCTCCCAGCAGTGTATTTGAGTTTCAATCTAAATTGTGAGTTCAAAGTCCCAATATGGGGTTCAAATCCACAGACTTCTGATTCAAAGGCTGGTGTGCTACCAACTGAGCCATGTTGACACATTGAGGTTAACGTAAGGGCAATGATAGATCCTCTGCACTGTGTATCACATAATCACAAGAAAGAATTGAATGAGGAAGACTTTTTGATCCATTTGATCTCATCTAGTATATCAACTCTTTTGTCAATTAGAGGCTCCGAGACACTGCCTTGCATTGATGGGCACTATATAAATGCAATTTGCTGTTGCCAATAAACAAAGCAAGAGTCAGATTTGAGATCAAATCCCAGAACTCATGCTGAAGCTTTATAATAATGCTCTGGCGAGGCCATGCCTGGAAGTGAGCGGATAATGCTGGTTGCCTTTCATGAAAGGACTTTCCGGGGTCCAGATCCAATGAAAAGCAATGCAGTTGGTCCCTAGTATCAGAGGAATGAGTTATGAGGAACAACTAGATAAGGTGAAGCTCTTCAGCCTTGAAAACAGTGTCTTAGAAGAAGCTTTACAATGGGACAGAGAAAATAAACCCAAAATAATACTGTAGGATATGCCAAGGCAGTAGCTAGAGGTTCAGTATTATTTTACTGCAGTTCTGAGGGCACCATTGATTGTAAGGCACACCACCCTGATTTTGGAGCTAGTTTTTCATGGGAATAAAAACACACCTGAGATAAGCAAATACTGTTTTGTTGTTTAACAAGTTCCTCATTTTAATTTGCTCATGAAATATTGAAAAGGTACCTCTACATTGTTAACTAGCAATTCCTGCTTGATAATTGGATGTGCGTCATGCTTACCGGCAAGAATGCTGTGCCAATGTGATCTACTTCCGAAACTAAGTTGGTGGGGATTGGATTGACGAATTTTCAGTTACCAGCAGGAGCTGCTATTTGCCTTTTTGTGATAAATCCTGTTATGAATACTATAGTTCAGACACCAGTGGGGAAAACTTCCATCGATTGCTCCATGCAGCACCTTTGGCAAAGTGTGATTATAATGGGAAATCCCATTTGTGGTTGATATTGCGAAAGTGATGCGTGGATCAATGGTAATTTTCCCCAGAATGTGTACATCCCCAATGTGTCCCAATAACTGGATTTTTAGCAATAACATATCATTTGGTTAAAACTGACATATTACTTCAGATTCCTGGATCCTTTCTTTCCAAGGTTGAAGCTTCCCCTCCCTGATGTGTTACTATATTTTGCAAAAAATAATCCACTCCTCGTATGAAGTTTCAGCATTATTTTGTTTGCAAAGTAATTATGAGGATATGGTTCATTCAGAAAAAACTGTTTGATTACTATTAATTATCTGCTAAATAATAGGCTATAAATAGAATTTCTGTCTTTACTAAATCAACGAAAAAGGGAGGACAAGTAATTCTTTATTTCTTATACACTTGAAACCCAGTCTAAAATTGGATGTGCCCTACAGGGTGAAGTTGAGTTTCAGTGCTTTCATTGTGTGGAAGAGAGCAAAATCGTTCCTGGAGCTATTAAATCCTTAAATTTCCCCCTATGTAAAGAAAGAATTATGGTATTCAGATCAATGATGTCCTGTGTGAGGTAAGCACCATGTGATACTGATTTTAGTTTGTAGAAACTCGTGCCTTTGTAAAATATTTGTATAGTTAAAGCATTCATTGTATGATGTACAAATTTCAGTGCTGTCTTTCCACAGGATTTTCTACCTTCAAGCAAATGAGGACCAGCAATGTGCTGCTGACCATTAATGTCTGGCACATGTGAATCATCCTTTTTGCATTTTCCTGTCTCTGTGCATGATTTATTGATCCTATGGTTAGTTATGACAACCGTCTAAGATGCAGGGTGACAGCAATTACAGGAAAAGCCTTAACGATGATCATTTCAAATGGCTAAAACACGTGAAATGCAAGAAAATCTCAGTCACATGAAATACAGTTTATCTGTTATGCTTGAGAGGTGTACAACAACTAATTGCAGTTCTCTAGCGCTCTTCACTTGAGGTAGCTTCTCAGAGCACCTTACAATGGTGTAGTTTGACGCTGGCGGGGGAGAAAGGGGAGGGGACCACAGACATGGTTGTGTGATTTGATGACGGGCAAAGAGAAGGCAAAACAGAGATATTCCATAGGTTTGGGCATAGTGGCTGAAAGCATGGCTGAGTGAAGGCAGGTGAAGTAGTGGAGTGTGAGCAGGTTAGAGAGGTAGGGAGATGCAAAAGTATGAAATGTTTTGTAGGTGGGTGTGAGGATCTTGAAATTGATCCATTCTGCTACGGGGAGCAAGAATGGGTGGGGTTTGAGGGTAGTAGCAGTGCTAAAGCAGAAGAGTTGAATAAAATGTTCCTTTATACTGTGTTCCTTCGTCCATGTTTTGTTACTTCCCACCTCAACTATTGCAATGCCCTCCTCGTCAGTCTCCTGAGCTCCACTATCCTCAAAATCCAACTCATTTAAAACTCCACCATCCGTATACTCACCCGCTCTAAACTCTGAATCCCCATCACACCAATCATCGCCAGAATCCACTGGCTTTCTATCACAGAACGGATCGACTTCAAGATCCTCTCATTCGCCTACAAATCCCTTCATGCCCTGGCACCTCCCTACCTCTCCAACTTGGTTACATCCCACTCCACCACCCACCATCTCCGCTCAGTTGGAGGGCACTATATCAATACAAATTGTTGTTGTACAAAAGATCCACTGTATTTATTGTATTTAAACAGCTTGGGTATCTTCTCTGCCTCAACTAGAATTAACACAGGATACAAGTAGCAGCAGGTGTTTGATAAGTAAGAACAGGAAGTTTTCAGAGAGAAACTCTCAGAATCTGGAATCATGACACATCATCCTTATCACTCCAAATTGTGTGAGGCACCTTTGAAATGATCTGTGCCTCCAGTTTTAGTTCTTTGTAAAAGATGGGTTTTCCATATCTTTGGTGATGCATATAATATATGAATTAATGGCAACAAAGTATGAGGTCTAAGTAACGCTTCACAGTATACCAGCTTAACGCAGATTGAGATGATACAGTATAATAATATAGTATCAAATGTAAATCACATCATGTGATGTGACACTCAAATGTCATCCTAGGCAGCAATAAGATGCAGGGGTAAGGAGAAAGGGCAGGTAAAAGGGACTGAAAGGATTGGTTTTGAAAGAGCCAGCACAGACACGATGGGTCAAATGGCTTCTGTGCTGTGAGCTTCTGTGGACCTATGATTGCTAACTCTAATGGCTGTGATTAGCAACTCCTGGCTGACTTTGAGATCATCTTCAAGCAGAGTTCTCATGGATCAGTGGGACACACATAGGATTACAACAACAAATTACATTTGTATAAAGTCTTTCATGTCAGGAGGACGTCCCAAGGTGCTGGACAGTCAGGGATCCGCACCTAAGCTGGTGGTTGGGATCAGGAGGAGTGGAGGATGGGGAAGGTAGGGGTAGGAGGTTGCCCGAAGGCGCTGTTAAAGACGAGGGTCTTGAGACGGAACTTGAAGGAGGCAAGGGACGGGGCGAGGCGGGGGGACTTTGAGATGGTGAGTTCCACCAAACAAAATTACACACTGCCAAAGGCACTGCAAGTATCACTGCACACAATTTTTACCCAATTACTGGGCTAAATAGCTTCACTCTATGCAATATTTGACATTGCTTAGTTCTGTTCACGAAGACCTGAAATTGGAAAGTGTTCCATGTCCCCAGCATTGACGTTACTCACTTAGGTAAATAAAACACTAGGTACCACAGAAAGATTTATTTGACAATGGCTTGACCATAAAACAAAAGTGTTACTTAGTAAATTTTAATTTCTCATGTTACAGTTTTCAGGGGATTCAATGCTGTAAATAATGTACTAGCAACAATTCTTGAAAGTGGAATCCAAATGAACCTGGAGCCTTTATGTTGTCACTCTTCTATGCTTGCCAAATGCTTGCTGGAGAGATGAAGAATTATGCCAAACCAAATAATCTGCCCGTCTGCCTATTCAGATGGACTTTAAAGATCTCATGGCATTACTTGAAAGGACAAGGGAGTTTCTCCCAGTGTGATGCCCAGCAATCCCCTAAATAAAATTGGTCATGCGATTCGCGGCTACTTATACATAGATACATAGATATAGAAACAGGAGTAGGTTATTCAGCCCCTTGAGCCTATTCTGCCATTCTATAAGATCATGGCTGATCCAGTAAGTCCAGTTACTCGCCCTTGTCCCATATCCTTTAATACCCTGACCTAATAAATATGTATCTACTTCCATCTTGAAAATGTGAATGGATTCAGCATCCACAGCCTTTATGGGACATTACTGTGCACAATTTGGCTGTCGTGTTTGCCCACAAATACAGTCACTCCACTTCACAGTAACTTCTGTGAAGCACTTTGGGACAGCCATGCGATGTGAAACGTGCTATACTATACCAAGCATTATTATGATAGTCAAATCTTGTCATAATAATGACAATAACAACCATCCTTACTCAGAGTCAGAGTAGCCTTTATATAAGGGTGCCTCTGAGTAAGGGTTCAATGGTATGCAAACTGGGTTGCCTGGACTGTTCCAGGGTGGTTGTTAACAGGAGGTGGTTGCTGAATAGAGGTTGCTGTTTGAACAGGTTGGACTATATTTAAATGTATAGAGAAATATAAATACCAATATAAATCATGCCCAAATTAATTTTTTTTAATTTGAGTTGACGTTGGATTGATTCCAGTGAAATGTTGTTTCTGAGCTCATCTCTGCTGACCTGAGGGATCAGTAACAGTTGAAAAGTGTTCGTAGTCATTAAAATGAGAGGAACATTGCAAGCGTGAATGTGATGTGATGAAAGCAATGACCTTCCTACTGGAGTTTAGTTTCCTAAACAATATGTAAATATTTTTGGAAAAGGCGAACAAAATACCCCCCATTGGATTCTTTTCACTTTTATGACCACCAAGAGGGTTGGGTAAATGGTGACTCAGTCCCAGGACTCAAGCTCAGATGTGGTATTTGCTAAATTTATGTTTCAGATCAGCTGATGAGAGATTGGCCTCCTGCCCAGTTGTTCAGCGAGTGCTTTTAATTCAATTGCTTTTGATTTAAGATCTGAAGGCAGGAAAGTGGGCAGAAATTCTGGTGCATGAGTGATCGCTGAGCAATCTTGGAGAGCAATTCAGACCAGCAGAATAATTATTTATTGTAGAATCTGTAGACATTGGCCTCTATCTATTGTGACTCTGCGGTCACAAATCATTTGCAGAGTGATTAGGGTGGTATTAATGCAGGATGCAGGGAGGGACAGCGGCCAGACCTTAGCTCGTTGTAATTAGCCAAGGAGATACTAATCTGCGTCAAGTAGGAACTAGCAAAGTATCAGCTGATCTTACAAGAATGAAACCACAGGAAGTAGTTTATTGCTGTTGTACCTACTGGAAGCATTATTTTCTTATTGTGTCTACCATCTTTCCAAGTATTAGACACCCATGTAGCATGAAAATGGATGTTAATAGAACTGGCTGCTACAAACAAATCAGGCGTTCTATGAAATAGGAGTACTGTATCTTGCTGTTTAACTTAACTGTGATAGCATTCTAGCAGTCTATTATAAAGTTACAACCCCATCGGTAGGATATTGTTGAGAGAGCCAAAGCTTTTGAGCTTGCAGAATGTCCTTTAAATCCACAGAGGAGTTATAGTTTTCAAATCACACCTGGGTGAGAATAAAGAGAATATCTATTTACAACAATAACTTGCTATTTATATAGTGCCCTTCATGCAGGGTAGTGTCCTGAACACTTCATATTTAGGATAAATATGAATACATATGTATAATTTACAAATGTTCATATTTGCACATACTTTGATAATTGATAACGTAACAGCAAATTAAAAGATAAAATGCTGGAAATGCACAGCAGGTGGATCAGCATCTGAAATGATGCAGGCAGGTTAACTGAATATCCTGGTTTCTGCGTTTTGAGATGCTATGCTGCTGTGGCCGGGCTTTCAGCCTCTCTGCCCCCACACTCTGGAACTCCATCCCATGGTCCCTTCGCCTCACTTCCTCCCTTGCCTACTCCAAGGCCGATCTCAAGACCCTTCTCTTCGATTGTGCCTTCAGTCGCCCTATCACTTCTGCCTTTACTCACCCCTACACCACCCCTCCCCCATGCTCGGGCCCTGACACCTGATTGTTCAGCACTTTGGGACGTCCTCCCGACGTGAAAGGTGCTCTATATATGTAATTTTGTTGTTGTTGTTGCTATCAGATTCAGTTTTTTTCTGCTTTCTGTTTATCTCGGTGGGGTGGGTGGCTGAGGGGTGGGGTGGAGAAAAATGATAGAAAATGTGGTCAAAATCTTGGAAGGATGGAAGGACACGATTGTTTGACTGGAAGCATCAACACAGTCTCATCAATTTGACCATATAGATGAGGCGTATGTAAAAAAGTATATGACTTGAAAAGCATTAAAGTAGAGCAAGTATATCACAATGGGACAAAACAACATTAATGCTCATTATGGAAAATACAAGTTTGAATGGATTGAATCTTATTTTATGTTGTGAAAGATATGGCTTTCTCTATTTGGTGTTTCGAATATAGCTTGGGGAAATAACGGCAATAAGATTTGCATCTGCTTTGTTTACACTGCACACTTCCTGAGATCTTTAGGTAGTGTCAGTAGCATGGCTCCAGTACGATTCAGACTGTCTGAGTCCCCCCAGCTGGATGTTTGGTGATGAATCACTCTCAAAATGGCTTTGAATTGCTGCCAAATATGTAGAATAAGTACAGCATGAATTGCACAAGACAGTTCATTGAATGTATTCATACCAACTGATCATGCACAAGTACATCAGAAAAAGATAGTGACTGGTGCTGTTGGAGATGTCTCAAAGCAATTTACATGGATGGTTTGGGAGATGTCACAAGGTGGGAAGGAGATGATGGGAGAAGGTGAGCTCTTTCCTCACCAGAGCTCAGTTTCCCATCAGTACCAACATTCCTACGTGAAGCCAGTTTACTTCTTAGTAGACAGTCCAGACAAAACTCTGGGCAGTCAAGGCTTTGCCTGAGCTGACGGCTGGATTCAAGTAAGATGAGGGACTTGGGGGTTTGGAGTGATAGTCAAATGATGACGATGACCTAATTCGCAATCAAAGAGGAAGATCTTAAGACAGACCTTGAAGGAGGTGAGGGAAGTAGTGAGGAAAAGGATATCTGGGATGGAGTTCCAGAGAGTGGGGGCAGAAAGGCTTAAGGCGGGCAGGGCAGAGGATGTGAACTAAGGATTGGAGATTCCAGAGTGTGCATTAGGAATACTTCCAGAGTTTAACCAGCTAAATCCATGCTGCTTGCCATTAAAAGCACCATCTGGCAAGCTTCCTGTTGCTTGTCTTGTAGAATTATCCTACCTGTAAGGGCTTTGGCTTGTAAGGTTAACAGGAACTGAGTGGGAAGAATTCCTGTCCCAATAAAAATTATTTGAATACACAGACAGGAAGCGAAATTTAAAGAGAAACATTAAATATGTCAGGAAAAGTACAGTGACTTCACCTAAATGAATAGCTGTGTATTGTTTTCCCTCCTCTGTTATGCTTGGAAGTTGGCTTTTATCAGGAGACTAATTGTATACCAATGTTCAAACATTACTTGAAAATTCATCATAAATTCCTTTGAAAATGAGCCATGTTCCTTAGCTATTCATTGAATATTGGTACAAGCCAAGTGTTTTCATTATCTAAGCTCTGCAAATGCAGGCCAGCTTTACCAGCACAAAAGAAATGTCAGTCACATTGAATTGTGTGATACTCATCGCAAAGGAATTAATTCCATTCTAGCCTCATTCCTGTTTTGTATCTGTAAAACTATGGACACCTTTCCCTTTTCCTGCTCCAAATTCCTGTGTGATGGGAGGGATATCCTGATTTAAAAAATGTTTTGAAACCCAATAGCAAATTTCTGCAAACAGTACTTGGATGTTAGTGGAAGAGGATCCAGATGTAGGGTTCTTACCTAGGAGAGCTCCCGAAAGGATCATTTCTACCCAGCCTTCCTGTACAGACAGGAAGTGGCAGTGTCCAGGATAGACCTTCATTTCCTGCCATTTTCCATGAGCTGAACCTTGATGTAATTTCCATTTTTACATGGAGATTAGCATTAATTATCAACAATAAAGCAACACACAGGAAGTACAGCACTGTGAGCGCATCGCAATTTCTGTTTTGCTTGGAACTTATCCAACAAGGAAGGCAATTTACATCTGAATTTAAAGGAATGCTTCTTGATTTCTCCAACTTTAACTTATCTACTCACCATAATCTATTGGACCCACGTTTTAAAGAGTGACATTTGGAAATTTCTGTAAGAAACACAGGAAATACTATCACTTTCATGTTGTTAGGGGCCTCATCTAAAATGCAGTGCATTAAGTCTTTTGTTCATCTTTGTGTAAACTCATGTCCAGTTTTAACAAGTAAATGTCCTTTCTAATTTCTCTTTCTTGCTCATGCAGAAATTAAATCTAAATTTTGGTGATCACAAGTTTTTATGCTACTTTATGCATGTTCAATCACATTAAAATAAAATTAAAATAAAATATTATATTGCTTGTCTGTATTTCAGCAAGTATGTTATTTCAATGAACAATGTTAAACTGGATAAATATGATAAAAGGGTGGAGATAGGACTGGAAAATTCCACTTGGCCGTAAACCAAGAATAATTTACTTTGCAACTTTGGTGAACTGAAAAACAAAGGAATTCACAAACTTGCATGTAACACCATTGCATTCATCTGTTCTGTCTCAAGAGCTTTGTACTATCTTTTTGCTTCTTCAGCTCTCCAAAGAGACAGAGGGTGTCTGGAATTGCTGCTGTTCACAGCCTTTGGACCATTGGCTTAAAATTTAAAATCATGCAGAATTTGGGAAAAGAGCTTGCCTCTAATTAACCAACAATTAAAGGCTGATTTTCTGAGGCCGATTTTCCCTGGCACTAAAAAAGAACTGCGGAAAATTGGATTCCAAATAAAAAGTTTCCCAAAATGAAATGATTTTGAATGTGAATTAAGACATTGGTTTTAAGTTTAAGAATATGAGAGATTCCAGTTTCCTAATAAACATATTAATTTTGCTGAGTTTGATATTTATTTTTGACAATCTTTAGGACTCAGAATTGACCTGGGCCCCAATAAACCTGAGACTCATTTGAAGTTCTGAGCCTCAAATTGACTCCACTTCCAAACCCTACATGCTTAAAGCTAAGTTCGCATTGAACTTTAACCTCTTTCCCCTTTGTTATCAGCTTATTCTGCCTTACATCAGTTTCAATGACCTATTTGCCTCTCATTTCTGGGTCCATCCCTCTGGGAATGGAGTTCTAGAGAGTGGGCTCCAAGTGGCTGAAAGCCCACCTGCTAATGGTGGGTTGGAAAGAACATAGGACGTAGAGTAGGCCAGTGCAGGTCAATTCTTCAAGTCATCTCATGGCTGTTTGTAGGACCTTACTGATACAAACAGATGCTAAATTTGTGAACAAAATTAGTCAATGCACTTGACAATAACTGCCTTTGAAAAGTTTAATGTTCTATAATATTGCAAGTTTTTTCTTGCCTGCTAAGCAAACATTTATTGAATCATATAAAGTCATAGAAATTATGGCATAGAACAGAAAGCCATTCAGTTATGCTAGCTTCCTACTGGAGTACTTTCCCTGAACCCTTTCATGTTTTTTTCTCTTCAGATACCTATCCACTTCCTTTTTAAATGTTGTTATCGTCTTAGTTTCAATGGGCACTTGTGACAAGTCATCCACATGTGATCCCATACCAATAGTCTGGCTCTATTGGTAGCACTCTCACTTGTGAGTCATAGGTTCTAGGTTCATGCTCCATATCAGGACTTTTCAATCAGTGTAGTTTGAGATTGGGGGAGTGCTGTATTGTCAGAAGTGTTGTCCTTCAGAGGAAATATTCAACTCAGGTCTTGTCTATCCGTTAAGGTGGATGTTAAAGATCTTGTGTCACTATTCAAAAAGAGAATGGAGTTTTTCCCCATTGTCCTGGTCAGTCATCTAGCTTGGCTGTCAGGCTGTGTCACCCTGTTTCATTGGATAGCACTTTCACTTCTGAGTCAGAAGGTTTTTCTCTTCAGATATGGATCCACTTTGTTTTTAACTGTTGTTATTGTCTTAGCTTCACAAGGCACTTGCGACAAGTCATCCACATGTGATGTGGCACTTCAGAACTTTCAACTCTAATATTGTAGCCTGACAATCTAATGCAGTGCTGGGGATGGATTATAGGAGGTGCCATTCTTTGGATATGATGTTAAATCTAGGTCCCATCTGCCTGTTCAGGTTGAGGATCCCATGTCACAATTTGAAAAGAGAAGAAAGTTTCTCCCAGTCTCCTGGCCAATAATTCCCCAAATAAAATTGGTCACTCACTTCATGGCTCTTTGTACTGTTTTGTAGCAACAGCCTTGACTCTTTTAATAGTATTCCTGAGTCAATGTCTGTGAAGACAAATTTTCATGTAAAAAAAGATTTCAGATGTGCAAGCACAATGTGCAGTGGGAATAGTAAATTGGGAGAAAATTACACCCATAATTTGAAAGGTTGATGGACTGGACAGCACTTCACATTTTTGTTGTGCTCCAACTGTTACAAAAGTATGTTGCAACATCTGTTATGGAGCAACTGGATGTAAAGGAGCATGATGTTGTTATCTCTGAATACAACTAGTAATCTGTCATAAGATCTCACTGAAGAATCATGCACACTCAGGAAAGCCTGGTTGCCTTTTGGTTTCTACCCTGGTTCAGATCTTCCAAATCTGACTGACTTTGTGTGTGATCACTTGCTGTGATTTCATCACTGGTAACAACCTATTCTGCAAGGTTTGTTCCTCTACCCATTAGAATTTCAGATAATTATCATATCACAACATTTGTATTTGTAGAGTAAACCTGAATATATCCCAGCAATAGCTTGCTGCACCTATTCCTCAGTTCACCACTTTATTTTGCCTGACATTGCAAGCATGACAACCCTCAGGAAGTAGATGGCGTTTGGAACAGCTTTGTTCCCATCCAACAGCCCTATGCTATCACCTGATGCATCAAGTATCTTAGGGTTGAGGGGAGGGGAAAGATAACTGAAAAAGCAATGTTAATTTATGGGTATCACTCTCGTATTTCTTATTTGAGCCAGTCTTCAACCAAAAGCCATCTAATCTGACAGAGCCTGAATGTCAATGTGTGCTCTTGGATGGAAAAGAAAAATGGATAAAGCTTTAAAGATAGCCATCATGGCATAAATATAAAGCACATTGGAATTCATATTAAATAATAAATATTTGATGAGCAAACAGAACCCATAAAAACACTCCTCACTTTGGATTCACAAGTTGCAATAAAGCCCAAATCTCTCCTGAAATATTCTCTATACTTAATGGAATAGAATTAAGGATCCTGTATTATGTTGATAGGACTTTATTCATGAGGTTAACAGTGCCTTATTTTAACTTGCACTGATACAGTTGAAAATTGAATGAGATTTTTTTAATTCACCAAATTACAGGACGGTTGGGACAAAAGAGTGTAAAAATTCCTATTCTGGATTTGCTTGATTATCCATTCACTGGCAAACACGGGAAGTAAATGGAAGCACACTCACCTTATTCTTTTCGCATCAGATCAACACTGGAGAAATGTCAAGCTCAGATCTCTGAAGTGTAAGTGTGAATTTGCATGTCTCTGTTGCAATCGTGTTAATTATAAAGTTCATATTTTATTGGAGAAACTCTAAATTCAATTTGTACTTTGTTGAGTTTAGTGCAAGAAGCTTATGCATGTAATATTGGGAGTGGGGGGCGGGGTGAGCGGTGCTTTATATAATGGGATAAATATTACTAGTCATTTTGCCCACAAAAAACACAGTGAATCCACTTTACAGTATATCCTGTGAAGCACTTTGAGACATCTCAACAATGTGATAAGGTGCTATATAAAATGCAAGGATTATTATTATCATCATCACATCACATATCAATTTCTTCTCTCTTTAATACAAAAAAACTTTTGTAAACTGAATTTATCACTCGAAGGATAGAAAAGGTTTGAAACTTAATTGTGTTAAATTATCCACAATTTGTAGAGAAATTGTGTTTTCCAAAGTCTGTCAAAGGCTACTGAGGTGTCCTTCATGATTTCATGCTGAGTTGGGCTGCTCACCAAAGGCTTCCAAGAGGTTCCTGGTGCTTGCTGTCCACCCAGGAAGGGCTCATAAGTGATGGGTGTCTAATGACCAAAATAACAATAATAATAATAATCCTACCATTTAATATAGCACCTTATCACTTCGGTGAGACATCTCAAAGCACTTCACAAGATGTAGTGTAAGTGGATTTATTGTATTTTGTGGCCGAACACATGTTTGTGGGAAAATACACAACTTGCATTTATATAGCACCTTTCATGCAGGTAGAGTTTCAAAATCAAAATCTTATTTCAGATTTAGTCAAATGATCACTCGAGCATGTCATGAGTTGTCTTATTGAACCATCATTAATGGCTAAGTAATGTGTGGAACACAGTGCTAGCGAGCAGTACATTAATTATCCCTAAATATTTTCCACTCCTTTGGGGATTTTAGGTCAACTCAGTTGTTGGAATAGTCAGGCACATTGTGATCAGAAAATTGCTGCCTTCCTGCTGTGTTGGTGGCCAATGTAGGTTTGCAGTTAAGTAGATGTTGTAACAATTGCAGAGCAAATATTTCCAATACTTTCTTAAAATAAGAAAAAGATTCTCTTTATATTGAAACCAAGAAAAATGTTTTAAAAATTGAAGCTGCTGATGTGATCATCAATTTGCTCACAGAGTCAACAACAAAACCTTGCATTTATATAGCGTCCTTCATGCAAGGTAGTGTCTCGATGTTTGTCGATCGCATCCTGAAGGCCTCTTTTATTTATTAAATCGTAAATATTTTTCAGCATCCTCTAGTTTATAACACAGCCTGGCAAGAGCATCCAATTCTGCTTATTAGGGTTTCTGCTGCTGAATTGACTATGTGGGCTGCTGTCTGCAGGGTAAGCAGCTATTTGTCTTGTGAATAAGTAGCATGCAACTATAATATTGTGTGTCACTGAATGTCTTCCGCATTTGATGTTCATTTAATTTATTGTATTTCTGCTGGAAGAAAACAAATGATCAATTTGACTGCTTTCAGACAAAGTTTAATTACATCATTGAAAGCTGATAACACTTAAAGCACTGTAAGTAGATAACCTGTGACTGGTGGCTGAGTGTAACTGTTGTCATTGCTCAGCTTCAGAATTCTAGCACAGTTGATGCGTGTGAATTCACATCTGCCACATGCTGTGAGCAGAACACAGTAGGATTAGAGTGACTGTTTTTCTTCTTGGCTGGTGTCACAGAGGGGAGTGAGACAGCGTTATTACAAACCACTTGTTATAACAAACGTTCTCCTAGGATCTCAGAAGCTTCCCTCTGCTCTGTAGACGTCTCAAAACACAATAAGGCAGAACATGATCAAAGCTCCTGTTTTTTAATAACGAGATGCATCAGAAGGTTAGATACATAGGAACCATAGAACCATAGAAATTTACGGCAGAGAAGGCCATTCAGCCCAGCATGTCTGTACTGGCTCTTTTAAGCGCAAACCTTTCAGTCCCATTTATCTACCTTTCTTTATAAACGTGTAGTTTATTCCTTTTTAGGAATTTATCTAGTTCCCTTTTGAAAGCTATGGGAAATAAACAAGCATTTCAACCTGTCAAGTCTGTTCCTCAAAGTTATCAGATCATGGCAGATCTCTTAATTGTACACCTTTGAGACATTCCTCCGATGTAAACCTGTTTTATATGAATCCAAATTGTTGTTAATCCCATTTTTTCCTGGATTCGCGACTGTATATGGAACACTGCTATGCTCAATTGGCAGCTTCCTACAGAATTTCTTTTGCCCACCATAGAATTTCTTCTTTGAAGCGCTTTGAGACATCTCAATGATGTGATAAGGTCCAGTGTGAAATGCAAGTATAATTAATATTATGTTTATCCATCCTATTCTGAGCTCATGCAAGGTTGTGATCAGTTTGCAGTAAGCTAATACTTACAGTGAAAGTGTATTCTAAAGCTTAGCCTTCAGAAAGCTTGTTCAGTATAATAACTTAAAGAAGGATCCCTGTTTGATAGCACTGAGGCAATATTTAACTACAATGAAAAGCCACATTTGTTATGCACCTGAGCTATTGTACGGGGACATCTGGTTGCAATAAAAGCAGAGAACAACTACCAAATAAATGTCTGTAAAAAAAACTTTGAAAAGACTTTAAATAAAAAACACAAAATGTCTGCAGCATTGGAATGTTGCTAAAGATGCCATTGCAGTATTAAACCTTTCATTTGGATAATTTACTCGTAACCTCTCACCATCTAAGTGTTATGCTGTAATTCAATCATAATCATTTGCTTGAAGGTAAGAATTTCCTGACAATGCAAGGACTTTAAAGAGTAGATTTTGAAAACTCATCAGTTATTATGTGATTAATCTGAGAAACTCCTCTCAATCTCCAGAGTTCAAACCAAAAACCTTGTCCTTTCTCGTGGCAATAACTCCCAAATCAATCCCGCACGATGGTTTCCACAAGACAATTATCAACAACCATGGCAGAGGACCAAGAGCTACAGGCAATTCGAAAACCTCCCACTCTGCTGCGAATTTTACTACAAGCAACATTAATCCATCAAACCTTCTTCCCACTGCAATTTCATATTCCTTGCAAAGATAAGGGAATGCTTGGAATGAAGCCAAATTCCATTCCACCATGTAGTAAACCTCCATCATACAACAACAACTTGCATTTATATATTTTAGTTTTTTAGGGGCATTTATCACCCTTCACGGAGGGTAGCATCTCAGAGTGCTTAAGAATAGCAGAGCTCGATGCTGAGCTAGAGGGAGTAGGTAACTGTAATCATGGTCGAAAACGAAGGTCTTCAGGAATCATCTGAATCCGGCAAGCCGGAGGGATTAAGGGAAAAATTTCCAAAGTTTTGGGGCGTAGTGGCTGAAGGCAAGGCCGCTGATAGTGGAGCAGAGGGAAAGAGGGACAAGCAGGAGGCCAGAGCCAGCCGAGCGGGTGCACCAGTTGGTGGAGTGGGGCGTAAGCAGGATGGAGCAGTGTGAAGGTGCCAGGGCATAAAGGGATTTGAAGATGAGTGTGAAGTTGATCCATTTTGTGATAAGGAGCCAATGGAGCCCGATGAGGACTGGTGTGATGGGAAACGGAGTTTAGAATGGGTGAGTATCTGGGCGGAGGAGTTTTGTATTAGTTGGATTTTGTGAATAGTGGTGCTGGGGAAGGTTTTGGAATAGATGAGATGGGAGGTGACAAAGGCATGGATGATGGCTTTAGCTGTGCTGGGTGTAAGGTATGGTCGGAAGTAGGCAAATGTGACAGAGGTGGAGGAAAACAGTCCTTGGCAGGGTCCGGGTGTGGGGAGGAAGGACAACTGGGGATCGAACCTGACGCCTAGTTCACGCACAGGTTCAGTAAGTCTTAGGGATCTTCTCATTGTTAATTGTCTGACATTAATTAATACAAATAACCAAACAACAAAACAAATGACTAAAAGGACTTATAGCCCATTAACTCCACTTTTTTCAACAGACCATGAAATCCAAGGTCAATTGAGAAAGCAATGTTGCAGTGAAATTTATTTGCAAATCTAACAAAACCACAGGCTATCAATCTACTATTGTTGTCCATATTATTCTATGTTGACTGCTGCTATTACATTCCACAGAATATATTCCATGGTTCCAGAAAGAGTAGAATCAAATATTTGATCAGCTATTCGTATAACTTGGGATATATCTTTTGTTACAGATATGTTGACAAACTATTATCATGATAAAATAATAATAATAATCATCTTTGCATTTGATAAGGCACGTTTCCCGCCAGAGGGATGTGTCAAAGCACTTCACAGGGTATCCAAGGGTGGAGTGACTGTGGATTTTGTAGGCAAATGCGGCAGCCAATTCTCTAACATATCAATGTCCTTTAAAATAAGTTTTTTAAAAATTGTTTGTAACATTTGAAAAGGGTTCTTAATCTTGACATATGGATGACTGGAATAAACTATTTTGACATCATCAGAAGCCCTTGAGTTGCATCCAGTAGTTGTTTAGCCTTGTTGATATGTTTCATATTGACTTGATCTATTCACTCAATGGCCAATAATCCCACCCAATTCCTGTTCCTTTTCTTCTTTGCCAATAAACACTGTTCCATTGTGTATGCATTTCATATATCCTGCACCATTGTACATTACCTTATCCACTATACTTTGTCCAGATCCCCTTTAATTCAATTATGTACAATGAAATGACTTAAGAAAACATGACTGTACCTATTATGATCTAACCAAGGATGTGGCTCTGTGGCTTCTATTAGAGAACTCTTGACACATAGATGACATGATATTAATCTCTGGTAACTACAGTGTTGATCTTTCCTTAAACTTGCAGTAGATAAAAGTCCACATCCTCTGTGTTGATTAGATCTTCTCTGGAACTCACACAAATAAACCCCTTTGACTGTACATGAGTTTATTGCAGATGGAGAGCACAGACTGACAATTCACATCTGGCATTATGCGGTTTATGTATTAGTTCTGTACCTTTATAGTGTTAACTAGGCATGTGATATAAAATAGAGTATATCTAAGCAGTGGATGATATATTATTGGAGATGGTGGTTTTCTTTTCTTTTACAACTCAGATCAACAGAGCAGTGATATGTGTAGACAATATCTTTGGATCTTTTACAAAGAGCTTTCAGGTTTCATATAACACATACACAATGCATGCACATGTGCCACTTTGTAAGCTGCATGGACCACATGGACCTTTGAATAATGTGTTTCCTTTGACAGCTGCTAAGTATGCACATTTGTAAGGATCCCCAGGGTAAAAGATTAAATACTTTTTGAACCGGTGGTTTTATACGCATTCAAGTCTGATAGCAGGAAAGGAAATTATGTTGTTAGCCAAAAACAAAGATTGAGATGGAATGGAAAAATGCACCAAGCTCTTATCAAACCACAAGAAAGAGCCTCAAAATACAAAACACTCAAAATACAAAAAATACTCCACTGAGGCCCCAAACTAACTAGGGTCCAACATTTCTCACAATGTTATGGTTAAGTACATTAATGTCTTAATTTAAGGGGCAGTGGAATTTTGGAAAACTTTAATGCATTTTTACATCTCTGTGAGTCCACACTTTCCTGGTTCCATTCCTACCTGCTCAGCTCTTGGTTGTGTCTCCACTAAGGGCTGCTGCTCCTGCACCTCATGGTCGTGTCCAGTGTTCCCCAGATCTCCATCCTCAATTCTCTCCTTTTTTCATCTACATGCTCTCCCTTAGTGACATCTCCAGCAGACCTGGCACCACTTATAAATGTGGATGACATCCAACGCTACCTTTCTGCCTCCATCCTAGACTCCAAGACCGAGGCTGTTCTGACAGACTGCCTGTCAAGCGGTCTACAATTCATAATCCCCCACCAGGCTCCACTTGCTCCCTAACCCTTAGCAAACAACAAAAACAATTTACATTTATATAGAGCCCTTCACACAGGATAGTATCTCAGAGCGTTGCAGTGGCGGAATTGGTGTAAAGCAAGGGGAAATGGGGGAGACAACCATAGACATTTGTTGCCTCTAACCGTTTCTCTTCCAGCCCCTGCCCTATCACGTCTGGCATCTGCCAGGGCTCTGTCCTTGGTCCTCTCCTCTTTAATATCTACATGCTCCCCCTTGGTGACATCATCCGCAGACATGGGGTCAACTTACATATGTGTGCGGATGACACCCAACTCTATCTTTCTGCCTCCACCCCTCAATTCCAGGACCACTGCTGTCCTGACAGACTGCCTGTCGGACATCAAGTCCTGGATGAGGGCAAATTTCCGACAGTTGAATGTGAACAAGACTGACGCCCTCCTGATTGGCTCATGCCAGTGCCTCAACATCTCAGGCTCTGGCAGCATCAACCTCCCTGGTTGCACACTTCAACTCACCAAGCCAGTCAGGAACCCAGGTGTCTTGTTTGACCCTCAACTGTCTTTTCTTCCCCAAAGCCAAGCCATGACCCGCTCTGCCTTCCCTCACCTCCGTAACATCACTCGACTCCGCCACTACCTCAGCCCTCAGGCCACTGAAACTCGTTTATGCATTCATCACCTCCAGGCTCGATTATGCATGTCGGCTGCAGATAATCCAGAACTCTGAAGCTCGTTTCCTCTCCCGCACCAAACTCCGTGACCCCATCTCCCCCACTCTCGCCCGACTCCATTGGCTCCCTATCCTTCAGAGGATCCAGTTCAAGATCCTGGTCTTCACCTACAAAGCCCTCAGTGGTCTCGCCCCACCCTACCTCTGCAACCTCCTAACTCCCTATCAACCCGCCCGCTCCCTCCGCTCAGCTGGCTCCGGCCTGTTCCATGTCCCCCACCCTACCGCCTTCAGCCACTGTGCCCCCAAACTCTGGAATTCCATCCCCCAATCACTTCACCTCACCCCCTCCTTAGCCTTCTTCAAGTCCCACCTCAGACCCCTCCTCTTCGACCATACCATTGGTCAACCCCCTTCCCCTCCCCTCCCTTCTCCCCCCCCTGATCCCAACTCAGGTCTGAAATGCTGTACACTGTCCATCGCCTTGGGACATCCTCCCGACATGAAAGGTGCTATACCAATGTAATCTTGGTGGTGGTGTTGTTGTAGACATGGTCAAAGAGATAGGTCTTAAGATGAGATTGAAAGACAGATAAAAAGGTGGTGAGGTGGAGAAATTCAGGAAGGGATTCCAAAGGTTAGGGGCATAGTGGCTGAAGACATGGCATTCGATGGTGGTGTAATAATAATAATAATCCTTGCATTTGATATAGCGCTTTTCACGTCGGGAGGACGTCCCAAAGCGCTTCACAGAGCACACTGTAAAGTGAATTGACTATATTTGTGGGCGAACGCGGCAGCCAATTGTGCACAGCAATGTCCCAAGAACAGTCGTAGATTGAAAATGACCAATTTATTATTGTTTTTGGTTTTGGAGGCATTATTATTAGGCGTGTGGAGTAAGGAAACTTGCCCAAGGTTTCGCCCTCTGCCTGGAATTGAACTCAGGTCTCTCGCTTGCAAAGCGAGTGCTCTAACCACTGAGCTACAGGACTCCAGAGGGGTTAGGGATGTGCGGCAGGCCTGTCCCAGCTGAGTGAATGGTGCAAAGAGATCAGGGAGGGCAGTGCTAGGGCATGAAGCAAAACTGATTTCAAAATCTTTGCCCTGACTTTGAAATACCTGATCTTAGTAACATTTGCACGGGGATGGGGGGTGGGGCACAATTAGCTTTAATGTCTCTGAATAGAGAGGTGAAAATTAGCCATAGATTCTGCTTCAGATTTCTCTTTAGAAATATTTGCTGGAAAATATTAATGTTTGTAGAATATATAGACTAAATGAATGCCCAGCGCAGAAGGAGACCATTTAGCCAATGAAGTCTTCTCTAGCTCTATTTTCAACCCCACTGCTTTGTTTTATTCCATACCTCCTTCAAGCCTCTTGAAATCCACAATGGACTCTATCTCTACCACCTTACTTGGCAGTGCATTCCACATCCCAACAACTCTGAGTAAGAAAACATTCTCCTGAGCTCTCCCTTCACTTTTCCTGTGGCTATCTTATATCTATTTCCCCAATCACTGACTTCTGTACCAGTGGACATATTTTATGTGCAGCAAAAGATGTTACTGCCGCTTCCTGTTAATGCATGCAACACACAGAAAGTGACATTACAGGTGACTTTACAGGTGACTTGATGACCCACAGGTTAGTCATACCACTCTTATAAAACAGGACATTGTTACCATCTGACGAGGTTTCCCTGCATAGGTTTTTGAGTTTGTGTGTTGGGCGGGGGAATTAATGCTTAGTTTTGCTCTTACAATTTTACATTTATTTTTAACTTTTGCCTGTCCATAACCCTACAAAAACACCTAAACGATAAGCATTGCTTGCACAAGTCAGTTGCTCATTCTCAGTTCGAATTTCTGAGCTTCCCTGTGTTTGTAAGCAGCCATACATCCCTGGAGATAAAACTGTGTGTGGTTGCTTAATCCCAGTCTTTAAAGATAATAATCAACAAGCAAATAAAGGGACAGAAAAAAAAACAAGCAAACCCGAGATTAAATGTCATTTAAGACTAATTTTGCATTAACAATCTTATTTGTTTTGTTGGTGAAGTGGAAATGTGAATTAATGGAGACGTTTCAATTTTGATTGATATACCATTTGATGTAATTTAAAGAAAAGCAGAGATTAAGCTACACAGTAATTTTGGTCTGAATTTGAGCTCCTTTCACTATCCTATTACCATCTTAATTCTTACCATATTAGTGTAATTTGGTAACTTCAGTGTTGAAAGATTGCTTTTCTTCAGGTTGCTGTCCTTCAGTTCAGTATTGCACAAGAAAACATATATTGCTCACTTCACTATAAAGATCCATTTTTGGAAAAATATAAGGTAAATTCTATTTTTTAAAGAATTTTTGTTCTGGCAAAAAAAAATCATGGAACATGCCAAAATGAGAAAATAGTTGTTTAACACGGCAGTAACCAAAAGATTCTTAATACAAGTTTTTTGTTTATTGGGGTCAGTTTTATTATATTGGGATGTGTTAATTTTCATCTATGCGCTCACCCATCAAGCTTTCCATTAATTTTTTTGCAACAAGAACAACTTGCATTTGCATAGAGAGCTTCATGCACGGCAGCATCTCGGAGCGCTTAACAATGGTGGAACTTGACCTCAACCTGGGAGAGAGGGTCAAAGAGAAAGTCTTCAAGTGTGATCTGAAGGGTAAGGTAGAGGGATTGAGGCGGAGTGTTCCAGAGTCTCAGGGCGTAGTGGCTGAAAGCACAGCCACCATTGGAGGAGCTGAGGGAACAAGGGACGTGCATGAGGCCAGAGCCACTTGAGTGAAGTGGTCAGGTAGAGGAGTGGGGTGTAAGTAGATTCAGGGGAGAGGAGGTGCTAGAGCTTGAAGTGATTTGTACATTAGTGTGAGGATCTTGAAATTAATCCATTTTGAAATAGGGAGTCAGTGGACTCTCACAAGGTTTGGGGTGATGGGGGTATTCTGTTTAGTATCCTCATGAGCGGAAAAGTTTAGAATTAATTGAAGTTTATTATTAGTTAGCTGGAGAGACAAGCGAGGAGAGCATTGGAATGATTGAGGCGGGAGGTGACAAATGTGTGAATAAGGGTTTCAGCTGTATTAGGTGTGAGGTAGAGTCAGCAGCAGGCGATGTGGTAGAAGTGGAGTAAAGTGTTCCTAGTCAGGTGGGCTGGAAAGAACAGCTGGGAATTGAGCCTAGTGTTTAGGTTACAGGTTCAGTAAATCTGAGGGATAGGCCAAGGAGGTTAAGGACACAGGGAGATAAAGTAATTCAATAGGGTAGCTACAGAGAAACTATTTCCTTGGGTGAGGGAATCCAGAACAAGGGGGCATAATCTTAAAGTTAGAGCTAGGCCATTTAGGAATGAAATCAGGAAGCATTTTTTCATGCACAGGGTAGAGGAAAACTGGATCTCTCTCTCCCAAAAGGCTGTGAATGCTGGATCCATTTAAATTTTCAAGACTGAGGTGGATAGATATTTGTTAGGCATGGGTAAAAAGGGTTGTGGGCAATTGGAGTTGAGGTACAAATCAATCATGATCTAACAGAATGGCGGAACAGGTTCGAGGGGCTGAATGGCCTACTCCTGTTCCTATGTTCCCTTCTCTTTTTGAACAGTGCCAATGGTTGCACCTGTATTGCCCATTGATTGCTGGCATTGGACTGTCATTTAGCAGAATCCTACCTTCAGCCTAATTTTTCTGTTTTGTTAAATTGGTATTTCTGCTAAACAGCAGTGCATTCTCACGATCCTCATACCAGACATTCAAAGTATGGCACAATTGAACTTCTCAGGTACAGCCACTGAAAATATCACTGGGGGATGGGGGGGAGAGGGGGGTTTCCTCTTATAAACTGAGCATCAGTCAATGTGTTAAGTACTATAAGGTGGTTAAGTTGATCATCAGTGTTAAATAGCACATTGCAATATTGAAGCAATTTGAGGCATGATAAGATGCTATATTATGGGCAATGATTATTGCACAACCTATCCTGTCATTCTTGAAGCATTTTATAGCTGACTTCATCTTGTCTTTGTTGTGTAACACCACAGTGTTGTGAATTTTGATTTTTTTTCTCTCTTAGGCACGTTTTCAGTGACAATCAGCAGCATGTCTACTGAAGAACGTTTATAGGGTACAACACATGGCAATGATTAACCTCTTCACACAGCAGGAAGTGCTGATTATTATCTTCTGGAGCTCTCAGAGGATTGCACTTCACTGGCCTTGAACACACTATTTACATTTTCTACATGGAGAGTACATGACAAGAATTAATAACTTATGAAAAATCGATGGACATCAGGTCTAAGAATACACAGATGCCATTGGAGTATATGGGTCATGTCTAATGTTGCATTCTTAAAAATTGCTCCACATATAGGAATCAATAAAACAAATTGAAATAAATTACTACAAATCAGCAATATTAGAGTTAACCTCAACATTAACAACTTGGATTTATATGTTTCAAAGCGCTTCACAGAATATATTGTAAAATGAATTGACTGTATACTTGTGGGCGAAACGCGACAGCCAATTGCACACAGCAATATTCCACAAACACTCGTGGATTGAAGTGACCAATTTTATTATTATTGTTTTATTTCTTCTTGAGGGATTATGATCAGGCTTGTACAGTAAGGAAATTGCCCAAGGTTTCACCCTGCCGGAAATTGAACCCAGGTCTCTCGCTTGCGAGGCGAGTGCTCTAACCACTGAGTTACTGGAAAATACAACATTTACAATACAAATTCACATTATGCAGTGCCTTTCATCATGGGAGAACATTTTAAGGTACTTAACATAAGCAACAATGAGATGGAATGTGAGAAGACAATTAATTTGAATTTGATAATGGATTTGGAGCAGAATATAATGGTAAGAAAAATGAACAATAATGAGGAACAATAATGAGCCTTACGTTTGTTATAGGATTTTCTGTAAAATATAGTAATTGGCATTTTGCAGACGAACAGGAGGCAGGATACCAGGAGAAAGACTCCATGTTTCTTTCAAATAATGATAGCGAGTACGTCTCTTCAACTGAATCAAAAGCAAAACCGCCAGACATCAGCAGGGCTCCCAGCAACCACTGGAGTTGCTCACTAAATTGGACAGCTTTCGGAGACCAGCTGAATCCAAAGTTCCAGCAGTTGCAAGACAGTGTGACCCAGGGTCTTTATTTTATGGACCCAAACCACTGTGTAAAAATGGGTCCAACTGTAATTGTGTTGCTTTTATTTTACACTGACAGCTACATTATGAATGCTGTTGCAGGGGTGGCACAGACAGGTTGAGCAGATATCACTCGTAGGGCAACTGTGGCTTTTACATTTATCAGCAAAACTTCTGATGTTATCTCTTAAGTAATGCAAGGTATTGTTGTCCTTTGCTTCATGGGATTTTCTGAATATGAGACCGATAATACTGCTTAGTTCTTAAGCTTGAGACATTTTTTTGACCTAAAATTTAAGATTGGGTGGAATTTTATAAACTTTTTTTTGTAAAATCAGCTGCCAACCTACAACTGAAAACTGAGTAATTTCCAAATTCCTGCATTCTTAGACTTAAAGACAATGCTCTCAAGCTTAAAACCATGTGAATTTAGGGCCTTGGGTGTTATACTCCCAGTCTTCTTTTGCAGTTTGGCTCTTGAAAGGAACTGTAACAAATACAAATGCGAATGTGGAGATTATTATGTGATAATGTCACACACTACACTGCCACAAAGCATTCAGCAACCAAGATATGTTGGGTCGAAAAAAACACTGGAATGGTTTCAGCTTACTCAGAAATTGTTACTTTTTATTACAGTCTGGCCATCACTGAAAATCTCACAGTGTATAACAGGGTACAAAGCTCCCTCTGCACTGCAGTACCTAATAAATGCCATACAGCTGACCTAACTCCCCACTTCAGAACACCCACTACGATAGCAGTGTGATATTCTCATTTCCTGCACCAGCCAGACGTATACCTCTGAGGTTCCTGATCTAGTGCCAAATTATAGGACGTTTTGTGCTGTGAACTGAACTGTGACAAGGAAAATGAGGCCAGATTGTCCCAAACCGACTCTCCTCTGAAGTGTGTAAGTGTTACAAGTGAAGCGAGTTTTGAGAAAGACTTGCAAAGTGAAATCAGTTCAGGTTATACAGTATTTAGGTTTCCAGAGGTTAAAGAGTAGTGGTCAGCCTGGCTCAGTGGTGGTAGCAATGTTGCCTCTGAGTCAGAAGGTCGTGAGTTTAAACCCGACATCGGGACTGGGAATCACATAGTCTAAGTTGACACCCCAATGCAATGCTGAGGGGTGTTGCATTGTCGGAGGTGTTGTCCTTCAGATGAGTTGTTAAACTGAGGTCCCGTCCTCCTGTTCAAGTAGACGTCAAAGATCCTACAGCACTATTCAAAAAGAGAAGAGAGTTTCTCCCAGTGTCCTGGCCAACAAAGTCCCCAAATAAAATTGGTCACTCACTCCATGGATGTTTCTGGGACGTTACTGTGGACAAACTAGCAGCTGCGATTTGGCTTGTAAGGTTAACAGGAGCCGAGTGGGAAGAATCCCGTTATCTTGTTGATGAGTGTCAGTGCCTTGGGACGTCCTCCCGATGTGAAAGGCGCTATACAAATGTGATCTTGTTGTTGTTGTTGGACTGACATTAGCAGTCCTGTGAAGTCCTCTTGACTTGCCTGGCTCTGGACCCAGACTGCCAAGATCATCACAAAGGGTTGACTTGATTCTAATATTCCATGGCCTTGAAGCCTGCTCAGTCACAAAAAAACAGGGCTGGATTAACCAATAAGCCAACCAAATCATATTTTATGACGAAGTCTGAGGGGACACTGGTTATAGTTGGAGCTTCACCTCTCTTCCCGTCGCACTGTGCGCTAATCTCGTGAGGTGCAGTGAGCGATGGGAAGAGACGGAGTGGGAGGTATGAGGCAGCGGGGAGAGTAAAAGGAAATTCATGACGGGAGGGCCCCAGATCCCTTAATCCAGCCCTGTCAAACAGACCCTGTTTCTCTTCACCATTTGTAAGATAGTAAACGGAATTTAAATGGAAGAGTACAGGAATGTAAATTGAAGCAATACGCACCGGACGTATATTCTCTTTAGTTTTATCTGAAGAAATCAGTGCTGACATTCCTAAAATGAGCCAAGATCAGTAAGATTCGACAGAGAGGCAGGAAACCTGAGGTGGAAGGGATTCCCGCCAAGGAAACTCAAAGTTGGATATAGCCTCCTTTATTACACCATTAAAGGGAGAATGAATTACATTCTTATTTCTGTGTTCTAAAACAGGCCTCACATCCTGCTTGCTCTGGAGTCTTTCCAAACCCAACATCCTTCCAGGGTTAAGCAGGCAGGTCCTGGCCTTTCACAGCTTAGTTCAGCAATCTGTACGTACGGGATATTAACTCTAGTGCATTATAACGTCTAAATAATTACTACTCTGATCTGCTGTTCCACCCTTCCTGGAATCTTTCTTATATCCGCGTATTCAATTGACCATTACTTTGTTTTCTTCAGCTCTTTTTTGTGCGACATCTTACAAAAAAGTAAAATAATTACTGTATATTGGACTGCATTTGAAGTCTTAACTCAACGATCTTCTGTTTCAACTTGAACAGACAACAAATAGTAAAGTTTTAAAATTGCAGCATTCTGATCCGTGGAGTCTCTACCTGACCTGAGATTTCACATTTGCATATGGTAAACCTTTTACTACAGCAAGCAGATTCATATGAAACAAAACTCCATTAAAGCGAAGCCACCAAAGTAGGTATTCACCTAAATAATTTCTCATCTACATATGAGGTGAAATAATGTACAATCGCATTGCAATGTACTTCTTTATAGCGCTGGTTTGTTTATAACACGGATGGAGTGTGATCCTCCTCACTGGACATGCACACAGCTAACTGCCTCACTTCCCACATCATTTACCAAAAATGACCGACTTCCAGGTCATCAGATCACCACCAACATCACTTCCTGTATTGTACGTGCACTGTGCACAAGAAGTGATGCTGGCAGCAACCTGATGACCTAGATATCGGCCATTGTGTTTCAATGCAGGAGCTGGCCGGCAAATAGAAGTAAACTAGCCGACAATGTGCATACACACTGAAACAGGCTATCAGACCTTGTTATAAGGTAGGTTGAGATTTTATAGATCTCAATTATTGCCTTATTACAAAACATCAATGTATATACTCCATATGGTTGAAGTGCCTGTGATTAAAGACCCCGAGGCCTAATTTCCAAGTGTAGATAATTTTGTGCTAGTGTCTAAAACTGGGTAATTTCATGCTGAATGTATTCATTGGGCATCCAAGAGACAAATCAGGATTTCTCACAATAATTGGAAAGGCATCATGCCGACCCTTGAAAACGCTGATGGTTTCTACTTTCAGTGCGGAGTTCCTGAGGACTGACAACAACATCTTGCATTTATATAGTGCCCTTCTTGCGGGATAGCTTCTTGGAGCACTTATCAGGTGATGGAGCTTGATGTCGAGCTGGGGAGAGGGAGTTGACCATAAGGACTGTCAAAGACGAAGGTCTTCAGGTGCAATCTGAAGATGGGCAAGGAGGGGGCCTTGCCCATCTTGAGGCAGAGGCAGAGAGTTTCATAGTTTCGGGGTGTAGTGGCTGAAGGCATGGCAATCGATGGTAAATTGGAAGGAATGAGGGACATGCAGGAGGCTGGAGTTAGCTGAGTGAAGAGGGCAGGTAGACTGAGCAGCAATCAGTTAGCAATTTTAGTTAGCAATCCCCATTTGCAACTTCAAGTCCTTCATTAAAAGATCCCATTTTAGACCCTAATGATTTACTACCAGACAGGAAATAGCATTCTAGACATTAAACTTAATTTTACTGGTTAATAGCATGCCACAGTTTCAATTGTGGGTTTAACTCAATGATAAAAGCTTAGCGTCTGTGAACTAACAACACAAAGAATGCCGGCAATCGGAGATGAGGGACCAATCCCTTCAAATGAAGCAATTCCATGACATTTTCCTATACCTTGAAGCCCCAACGAACAGTTTCGGTCACACTTCATCACACTTCAGTCAATGCAATGCTGCCTTCTAGTCATATACTGGGAAGAAATTATGAAATGAAATTCAAAACCTTACTGATGTACCAAAATGTCTTAGGAAGGAAGATGAATGATTTTTGTGCATTATCTGAAATCAACTTATTTGTGTTGTGTTCCTGTATTGATCCGAATGGCACGATTTACAGGTGCATTGTCAGATATAAATTCATTTCTAAGAATGGCAAAATTCAGGTATTAGTTACAGCAGCACCCAGAGGCATTTACAGGATTTTGAAAAATCAATACAGGTGGCAAAATAATCCAGAAATCCTATTTAGGCTGAAACAGCAAAGCGCTGCAAATTTTGATTCAGTACATGAAATGAGCATTGAGAGCTGGTGGTTGGCGTGTGTGTGGAAGAAATGAAAATAAGACATGAGGAAATAAAATCAGAAGTGTTTTGTTAAACAATCTGCAACCTTCCAGTCCATATTGCCAAGTAGCTGTGCTGGCTGGTGCCTTTACAACAACAGCAACTTGCATTTATGTAGCACCTTTCACATAGGTTAAGCTACCAGAGTGCTTTACAATGATGGGGTCAGAGACTGAGCAGGAGTGGGGAGAGTGGCACAGGGAGGAAGGGGGAATTGGCCATAGGCGTGGTTGAAGAAGTACATTTTGACCCAATTTCCAAAGAGTTTACCTTTGGAGAATCCCTAGCAGTCATGATATGACAGAGTCACTATAAGGTGACACTCAAGGTTAGATTACAGAACAGTCACAGATGAAACAGGTATTTGCTTTGACAATGTGATTTCTGTTCTCTAACAATTGACTTACCTTGCACCCTGTTGTACTTGAGAGAAGGCATAATAATATGAAGAGCACCAAATTACTGTAGATTGTTGCACAAATAAAGTGCAATTACTTAGTTGAAAGCAGAAAGCAAGCAATGCCACTTGTAGTGGAAAACTGGGTAATACAATAATCAGTGTATGTGTTAAGTTCCTCTTATGAAAGACAGGATTCTTGTCGAGTAATTGGACTAAATTCTTGACATTCTGAGGCAGAAAGCAGGAAATTTAATAGGGGTTTAAAAGAACAGCTGATACAACAAGGGTCAGAGATAATGAATTTACAGGCTAAACTGATTTATTTACTATTTTAGAGATGAGGCACTAATACTGTCATCCATTTCATCTATCACTTTCAAATATTGGAAGCCCCTGTGACATTATAGATTTTGCAACCAATATATGCCATAATGTTAACTGATTGTATTCATTGTTAAATCAGTGTTTGACTGGATTAATATATGGTTGTTTGTCTGTCAAAGATGGACAATTTACAGCCTGCTGTAATAGATGAAGAAGGCAGAATTTAGACATGGATCACACACTTGCCTTCACACTGATTTTCACATTAAATATTACCATAGTTCATCTCAGCATAAACCCCTTGGTCGGGATCAGGAAAAAAAATTGTCGGCCTGCAGAGAGAACAGATTTCAGGCTTCTTCACCAGATAATGAGCTAAACTTAACATAAAACAAAAAAAATTAAGTTAAAACTAGAGTCAGGGAATAAAAACAATTTGTTTTGTAATAATCAAATCAAAGATGGCATTTCCATTCTGATAAGCATTTTGTGAGAAATCATTATTATAATATTTATAAATTTTGTTGCAGAGACTTTCACATAGGGAGGATATCTCACTGGATTTACTGTAAAGAGTAGTGACTGTTTTTTCAAGCGAATATTGCTCTGGTCACAATAGCTTACATTATATCTAATGTAGAAATAAAGAATTCTATTTAGGTTTATTTCATCTTACAAGTAGGACCTTTCATAGAAAGCTGCACAGTGAGGTTGAACTTGCAGATATCTGATGTGTTAATTATTAGGCTAATCAGCTGGGACAGGCAAAAAATACTGGCAAAATGCCAGCAATGCCCACATCCTGAAACAGAGTACTTCTAGTTGTGCATATGGCAATTTAAATTCATTGTCACTCTTTCAAAGTAAAAATAATTGCAAGCCTTTGAATATTATACTTTTCGGCTGACCTCAATTCAAAACCTATATCTGTATGAGTTTGGAAATCTCTCCGATTAACATTCTTATGGCAACTTATTTGTTATAATTTACTTCCTTGGTCCTTAGACCTCTTTACTCTAAGTTGTCCAAGTCATTAATTTGGTGTCAGATCGTGGTGTTGGTCCATGATTAGGACTTGGGAGCAGGGATTCTTCCCACTCCTGTTAATCCTGCAAGCCAAAGTTATAACAGCTTGGGAGATCCTTGCTGGACAAGTAACCGGAACATTGCCATACAATGCTTTCAATGGAGTCCTGCAGCTCAGTGGTTAGAGCACTCGCTTTGCAAGCGAGAGACCTGAGTTCAATTCCAGGCAGGGCGAAACCTTGGGCAAGTTTCCTTACTCCATACGCCTAATAATAATCCCTCCAAAAACCAAAAACAATAATAAATTGGTCATTTTCAATCTACGACTGTTTGTGGGACATTGATGTGCGCAATTGGCTGCCGCGTTCGCCCACAAATATACAGTCAATTCACTTTACAGTGTGTTCTGTGAAGCGCTTTGGGACGTCCTCCCGACGTGAAAAGCGCTATATCAAATGCAAGGATTATTATTATTATTATGGCAAGCAATGCGGTTTTAGCTGGTTAAACTCCAGCAGTATCTCAACACGTACTCTGGGTTTCCCAAATTCCCAAACCATGGCTCCTGCCAACCTATGCCTAATAGTCTCTGGAATTAAATAACAACAACAAGATTACATTTGTATAGTGCCTTTCACGTCGGGAGGATGTCCCAAGCGCTGGACAGTTTAAGTAAAGCACTTCAGACCCGAGCTGGGGTCAGGGGGGAAAAGGGAGGGGAGGGAAAGGGGGTGGCCGATGACATGGTCAAAGAGGAGTGTTTTGAGGCGGGATTTGAAGGAGGCTAAGTAGCGGAGTGACTGGGGGATGGAATTCCAGAGGTTGGGGGCAGAGTGGCTGAAGGCTCTCCCGCCAATAGTGGGGTGGGTGGGTCGGGAGACATGGAGCAGGCCGGAGCCGGCTGAGCAGAGGGAGCGGGCGGGGGTTGGTAGGGGATTAGGAGGTCGCAGAGGTAGGGTGAGGCGACGCCATGGAGGACTTTGTAGATGAACACCAGGATCTTGAGCTGGATCCTCTGAAGGATAGGGAGCCAGAGGAGTTGCGCGAGAATGGGGGAGATGGGATCACGGAGTTTGATGCAGGAGAGGACACGGGCTGCAGAGTTCTGGATTATCTGCAGCCTGTGGAGGGAGGAGTTGGGAAGGCCGACAAGCAGAGCATTTGCATAGTCAAGCCTGGAGGTGATGAAGGCATGAACAAGAGTTTCAGCGGCCTGAAGGGTGAGGTAGTGGCGGAGTTGAGTGATGTTATGGAGTTGAAGGAAGGCAGAGCGGGTCATGGCCTGGATGTGTGGAAGAAAAGACAGTTGAGGGTCGAACAAAACACCCAGGTTCCTGACTGGGTTGGTGAGTTGAAGTGTGCAACTATGGAGGTTGATGCTGCCAGAGCGTGAGATGCTGAGGCGCTGGCGCGAGCCAATCAGGAGGGCGTCAGTCTTGTTCACATTCAACTGTCGGAAATTTTCCCTCATCCAGGACTTGATGTCTGACAGGCAGTCTGTCAGGACAGCAGTAGTCCTGGAGTTGAGGGTGGAGGCAGAAAGATAGAGTTGGGTGTCATCCACGTACATATGGAAGTTAACCCCATGTCTGCGCATGATGGCACTAAGGGGGAGCGTGTATACATTAAAGAGGAGAGGACCAAGGACAGAACTCTGGGGGATGCCAGACGTGACAGTGCGGGGGCTGGAGGAGGAACCTTTAGTGGCAACAAAGTGAGAGAGATAGGATTCGATCCAGGCAAGGGCAGTTCCACGAAGATTAAATAAATAGGAGAGGTGGTGTATGAGATGGATTGGTCAACAGTGTCGAAGGCGGCAGAGAGTTCGAGGAGGACAAGGAGGCAGAGGGAGCCCTGATCACAGATGTTCAAAATGTCATTAATGACTTTGACCAGGGGTGCTATGGGCAGCGCGGAAGCCGGATTGGAGGGGTTCAAAGAGGGAATGGCGAGAAAGAAAGGAGCGGAGATAAGCAGAGTATGTCCCTTTAGGGAAACAGTGCACATTCCATTACAAGCACAAACAAGTTTCAATGTGTAGGTAACATACATTTGTGGAGCTATCAGTCTGGTTTGGATACTCTTAAACAAGATGGTGGTTTTCCGCATGTGTCAAACACTCGAGTGGTCAAAAGCCTGTTTCTTTACAAATCAAAATCTATGTCAGATGCATTTCATTTTATAAAGAATTATCTTTAAAGTAACTTAACCAGTGATGGCTCTTGAAATTCTACATCAAACAGGCAAAGTTCACAAGTCTGATTGCCTGCTTTCTCTTGTCGGCTTTCCATATTTGGATAGTCTCAACAGCCTGTGTTTACCAATACATTTCCATTTCTGCAGAGCACAAGGGTGTTCAGGGCAACTCGGAACGGATGTGCTCTCACTCTGAGGATTCACACTGAACACTTACCTCTGAATTTCATAGTGTGAGGTACTCTCCAGCTTGCCAACTTCCCCAATTCCAGATCTTCCAGAACTCTGCAGCCTGTACACTTTCCTGCACTGAGCTCCACAAATCCATGACCTCAGTTTTAAAGGAATGAGCTAAGAGCAATGATTAGACACTCTTCAGATTTGAAATGGGATTTGAGAGTGGTTTATGGAGGTTATATACATGAAATTTTAAAAATGGGATTGAGAAAGTAAACTCTGAAGAATACTTTCAGCTTCACAGTAGAACAAGAGGGCACAGGTTCAAGATTATTAAGGACAGACACCAAGTATTTCTTTATTCAGAGCATAATTAGTGACTGGAACAAGTTGCCAGGAAGGATAGCGAAGCCAGCACATTACATTCATTTAAAGAACAGCTTGATACTGGGATGGGATGGCAATGGGGTGGGTGTTCTGGAATGATAAGATCAGATGGGCTGAAGAGTCTTCTTCATTTGAATCTTCAGATCTTCAATTTTCAGATCTTGTGATCTCCTTATCTTTGGCTGGATTCACTGGCTCCTTACTCCCAAGCAGATTAATTTTAAATTGCATGTCCTCATCTTTAAAAGTCTCTACAATCTTGCATCACCCGATCTCTGTTACCTCCAGTCATCCTACTCCCTGGCCTGTCCCTCCACCCTGCCAACTTCAAGATGCTTCATGCCTTTCCACAGGAAGGTGAGCCTTCAGCAACCCCCCCCCCCCTTCCATTATCCCTTTCCCTCATCCCTTCCCTTTCTATTTTCAAATCTTGCCTGGAGACATATAATTGCACTTTCGATCCTTTTGTAACCTCTTGTTAATAATACTAATAATAATCCTTGCATTTATCACGTTGTGCCTCATCATGTTGGCGAAATGTCTCAAAAAGCTTCACAGGATATCATGTAAAGTGGAGCGATTGTGTATTTTGTGGTTGTTGTTCATACAATATTTGGTTCCACATGTCTATTGTCCTTTATTGAATGAGTATTACTAACATGGTGATTCTCTGTGATTAACAACCTTGTCCTAGTATCAAAGGCTGCAGAATTCAAGGTATATTTTATATCTCTGTTACAAACAACTGGCTCTCAAGTCCTCTTACTGCAGTTCAACAATGACACTAAAGTCAGGAAAGTGAGGAATCATTCACTTTCACGGCCAGTAGAATGAAGAATGGGCACTCAAATGGGCAAGAATACTGGACAGTTGTCTGTATCTATAGAATCAGATCCTGCCCTCGGGGAAGGGATGAAGAGGAAAGAAAGTAGGAGAAAATTGGAGGAATTATAGAAAAAAAGGGAGTACATCTGTAAATGGTTGAGGAGTGATTGCATATAATGCAATGTGATGTTCCAGCTCATGTTCTATATTCTTTGCTTTCTGCCCAGATCAAAACCGGTTGAAATCCATCTGTAAGGCCTCGCACGGTCTACATCTGAGAAATGGCGAACTTGCAGCTGGATTTGTAAGGGATTCCTAAGTGTTGAATCTTGCTGATAACTGGATGTTGGTCACATCAAATGCAAAAATTCCACTCCAACTTCACTCCTCTTGTGGGTTTGCGGAATAGAGATGGCATGATGCCATTCAAGTTCCTGGCAGAATTCAATATCCGTGAAGGCTTTGTAAACCCTATTGGGTATACTGCAGTAGGGTTCTTCAGCCCATTTTGTGTTGAAGCAATCTGTAAAAAAAGTTTGTTTTGCTTCTCACCATCTTATCTTTTGCTGTAAAAGTAATAATAATCCTTACATTTGATATTGTGCCGTTCACGTCGGGAGGTTGTCTCAAAGTGCTTTGCAGGAATTACTGTGAATTGTAGTGACTGTGTTTTGTAGGTGAATGGAGTAGTCAATCTGCGCCCATCAATGTCTCACAAACAACCATGAAGTGAATGGCCAATTTTATCTGGTTGAAATGAAAATTAATTCAACTCAGAAAATTGAAGGGGCTTTTCTTAATATCATTGTTTTGTGAGGGAGATCGGGATGATATTCAGAAGATTTTCAGGATTAAACGTGTACTTTTAGGAAAGATCAAACTAATTATCTTCCTGGTACCACTATCTCCAGGGATGTGGAGTAAAAACAAACGCAAGGAAGACTGGTAGCTCTCAGAAATAACTAAATAAATAGTCTGCCAAATGATTTGCAGGTGTCAAACTAGACCAACATCTGCTAACAACTAAAGTCATAACCCTGTTATTTGCCCAAACATTCCAGAGGCATCTCTTTAAGGATTATGCAATGAGATCAACTGCTGATCTAGGACCAAAGACATTCATATTAAAACATCTGATTCTGATCCACTGAATTCGAACATTGTGCTGTCTGCTGATATGGGGCTGTGCCTAGTCACACTAATTGTAGATCAAACCAAACACTTTCTCTAGTGGTGATATTCAGTATCTCCATAGCAAAAGCTACAGTTTGTAAATATTTTTTCATGGACACATACGGATGCACAAAGCATTCGTTGTTCGCTTCTAAATATACAGTCACTATACTTCAGCTTAGGGATTCCAGAGTGTGCGAGGGTTAATGTTTCCATTTAACCAGCTAAAACTGCATAGCTTGTCATTGACAGCACTGTCTGGCAAGCTGTCCGGCTACTTGTCCAGTAAGGATAATCCTAATCTAACTTGGGCAATGTTAATAGTGTGAAGAATCCCTGCCCCAATTTCTGGTCTACCAATTCAAGTTCTACTGATGATCCAAGCTGGCTGTGCTGTCACCAGTTGCATCTTGGAGTATTGCAGACCAGTGTGGCTCAGGAACTGGACTTCTGAGACCACCACAGAGGGTTGACTAAACTCCAACATTCCAAGCAGTCACTTTGAAACCAGTTCAACTCCGAGAGGATCCTGCTACCTCCCCCAACTTTGGAGGTGTTCATTTTTAAAACAATTTAAAAAATCAATTTATTGCAACGTTCAAGGGATCAACCTTTTAAAATTGGAAACACAAGCCCAAAAGACAACATCAATGCTTGAAGTCAGAATGAGTAGATTGACGGATTCGGCACTGATCACACCAAAACAACTTTTGGACACCATTTTTGGGGTATTTTGTAGTCCAATGACTGACTGAGCAGAGTTACACTAAATGGAACATGAATCACCCCTACTGACACCCTTATTGTTACATTTTAAACTTATAATATTCCTTGCATTTGATATTATACCTAGGATGTTCTTAGCCTTGCTGAGTTGGTAGCATTCCCACCTTTGAGATTTGAAGTTCAATCCCCACATCTGGGCCTTGAGCTCACTATCCAGACTGACACTCCAGCGCTGGAGTGTGCTGCAATGTCAGAGATATCGTTCTTCGAATGAATGCTAGGACGATGTACCGTCTGTCTCTTCAGGGAGACATTAAAGATCCCATGACACTATTTGAAAAGAAAAGGGAGTTTCTCCCGGTGTCCTGGCCAACAATTCCCCACATAAAATTGGTGATTCCATTCACAGCTGTTTATGGGACATTGCTGTGTGCAAATTGGCTACCATGTTTGCCTTCAAATGCACAGTCAGTACACTTAACAGTAAAATATTGTGAAGCGCTTTGAGGCATCTCGACAACATGATAAGCGCTACATCAAATGCAAGGATTATTATTATAACCTTCAAATGTTTCAAAGCACTTCACAAGATATTGTCGCAAAGTGAAGCGACTGTGGATTTGTGGGTATATGCAATAATCAATTTTCACACAGCGAAACCCCCAATAAAAAGATACAAATCTGTTTCTGTGTGGAAATATACCTTAAATGTATTGGATTTGGTTTGAAGTTATTTGGAATGTAAATCTATTCAATATATTAATGATTTCACCTTCTGTTTTGGGATGATTTTCATTTGAGAAATAGTTCACATTTTGCTTCTATAAATGAATTGCATAACTAGTTAAAGATTGGTTTCCTGGCACATGGGATTTTCTGATAAACCCTCAAAAATATTACCACAAGTTGAAAATTCAGGCACCAGGTTGAGAAAATCTGATTTGTTTGTACTCTGCATTTAAGTATAAAATACTGTTTTGTTTGTTTCTTTTCTAGTGGAGTCCTGTAGCTAAATGGTTAGAGCACTCGCTTTGCAAGTGAGAGACCTGAGTTCAATTCCAGACAGGGCGAAACCTTGGGCAAGTTTCCTTACTCCACACGCCTAATAATAATCCCTCCAAAAAAAAACAATAATAAATTGGTCATTTTCAATCCATGACTGTTTGTGGGACATTGCTGTGCGCAATTGACTGCCGCGTTCGCCCACAAATATACAGTCAATTCAGTTTACAGTGTGTTCTGTGAAGCGCTTTGGGACATCCTCCGACGTGAAAAGCGCTATATCAAATCCAAGGATTATTATTATTATTATTCTTTCTTTCTTTGAAGCATTCCTAACAGAATTCATGGCTTTCAAGTTGCACACAGTAATTAGCCATTGATAAGGGTATTTTTGTTTTTAGTGCCTAAACCTTGCATTTCAGCAGCCCTTTACTCTCATCAAAACTGGCTATAAAAGTACTTTGTTATATATTTTCACATTAATAGAGAGCTCACATAATGCATCTCTGTAACACATACCTTCTAAGTGCAATAAAGAAGATTCAGCTTCTAAGATACAAAGGTGATACTGGTCAAATAAAGATTGATATATCAGTGTAGATTTTGATATAAATATAAATTGATGTAAATCACAGAAATAGGAATATATTGAAGGGAGTTTCTACCGGTGTCCTGATAAACAATTCCCCATAAAATTGGCCAAATACACTTTGCTTCATAGTAAAATATGTGAAAGGCTTTGAGATGTCTTACATAGAATTACATAGAATATACAGCACAGAAACAGGCCATTAGACCCAACTGGTCTATGCCGTCGTTTATATGCTCCACATAAGCATCCTCCTGCCCTTCCTCAACTAAGCCTGATCAGCATAAGCTTCTATTCCTTTCTCACTCATGTACTTATCTAGCTTCCCCTTAAATATATCTAGGCTATTCGCCTCAGCTACTCCTTGTGGTAGAAAGTCCCATATTCCCAACACTCTCTGGGTAAAGACATTTCTTCTGTATCATCCTTGTAAATCTCCTTTGCAGCTTCTCCAGTACCTCTATATCCTTTTTATAACACGGGGACCAGAACTGTACACAGTACTCCAAGAGTGGTCTATCCAAAGTTCGATTTAAGCTTGGCATAACTTCCCTGCTTTTCATTTCTATCCCTCTAGAAATGAACCCCAACACTTGGCTTGCTTTTGCTTTGACCTTATTAAACTGTGTCACTACTTTTAGTGATTTGTGTATTTGTACCCCTCGATCCCTTTGCTCCCCTACTCCATTTAGATTCTTATTTTCCAGGCAGTATGTGACCTTCTTATTCCTTCTACCAAAATGTACCACCTCACACTTATCTATATATTGTCATTATGTCTTAATGACAATAAGGCACTGTATCAAATGCAAGGATTATTACTGTGTCTTTTTGTGGAACACGACTGTGTGCATTTTGGCTGCTTTGTTTGCCTGCAAAATACATAGGCACAATAGTAAATCCTGTGAAGCTTCTGAAATGTCTCGATGATGTGACAAGATACCACATCAAGTACAAAGAATTATTTTATTATTTACTTAATTGATTATGTTTCACGTGGATAGTCCTGAAGTGAAGTTAAAAAAAAAAATTCTACATTATTTTAGCTCTACTGTCCTTCAATAAATTATCCGTCAATAGCTATCCAATTCGCTCTTGAATTTGCTGCAATACTCTGCCTCTCTGTTCAGTGTTAAATTAAGAAATGAGGAAAAGAAAATGGCTATAGATTCAGAGAATAGCACCTTTCACATTGTGTGGTCGTCCCAAAATGCTTTCACACAGCTGAATTGGCACCTGAGCTGGGGGTGTAAAGCAAGGGGGTGGAGAGGGGAAAAAACAACCGAAAGTGCGGTCAAAGAGGTAGATTTTGAGATGTACCTTGAAAGAGAGGTGGAAAAGAACAATTCGGAGGGACCCTGCAAAGGAGTTCTGGATAGTGGGGACAGAGAGGCAGAAAATACATGAGAGGATAAAGATTTCACACCAAAGAAACAGTAAAATTTTTATCCTAAAAGCCTGGCACAATGTGTTTCATTACGGTGAGAACTTGCCTATGACATGGTTGTACTGTGGACTCTATTTACTGAGTACATGTGGAGCCAGCTGTTTCCTTCCATAACTTTTTATGATAACATAGCGATTTCTGATTCTTTGGGTCTATGGCACTTCCTGCTTTGCTGCACATGCATAGATGAAACCTCCGCTGCTCCAGCACCCAAAAAATCCAAATTCCCCTGCCCATATTCTCACCCATACCTAACTCTGCATCCCCATCATCCCAATCGTTGCCAGGTTCCATTGGCTCCCTGTTGCAAAACAGATTGATTTCAAGATCCTCACACTTACTTAGAAATCAATTCACACCCTTGTACACCCCTACCTCTCCGACCTGATCACACCCCATTCCTCTACTTGCCTCTTTCACCCTTCTACACACCCCACGCCCTCTGCTCCATAATCAGCAGCTGTCCTTTCAATCACTAAGACCCCAAACTCTGAAACTCTTTGCCTCAAGCCCTCTGCCTTCCCTCTCCTTGCCCATCTTCAGATTACACCCGAAGACCTTCCTCTTTGACTGCAATCATCTCTCCTCTCTCCCCGGCTCAGTGTCAAGTTCTGCCAGTCAGCTTGTTTTTCTTTCAGCATGGGACCCAGATAGAGCAATGCCTTTGTGCTGGCCGATTTTGTGCAATTACAGTCTCACTATAACGCGGGATGGGATTTTATGGATCTCCCACACCCACAGGCAAATGGGGCCTGCACTGTATATGTGCATGAGGGGTTGCAGATAAGTAATCTGAGTTACAAACGGTAATCAATACTTCCTCTTTACAAAACCATGGGAACATCGATCATGCAATGCACAAATCCCTTCTGATCATGGAACAATGGTAACAGGAAGTCCGTTGAACCAACTTTGGAGACCTCTACTGCATCACATTAGGGTCCCAAAGAGATGACATGACATATTTCAGGTCACCGTCAGTTTGTTAATCCTGTTACAGATACCATGTTTTAGATCCTGATAACTCTTTTAAGATATAGATTGCCCTGATCGCAACACTGAATATCACAATGTCCAATAATGACAGGACGGATTTGTCAGACTAGTTGATAATAATAATAAAAACCTCGCATTTGATATAGTGCCTTATCATGTTGTTGAGAAATCTCAAAGTGCTTCAAAGAATATACTGTAAAGTGAATATGACTGTATATTTTGTGGACAAAATGCTTTGAGGGACAATTACAGAGCATTTTGGGACAATTCAGTAAGCTATACTTCCTCTTTACCAAAGCATTGAAAGCTATATTTAATGCCTGATAATAATCCCTCAAGAAAAAAATCAATAATAAATTGGTAACTTTAATCCACGACTGTTAGTGGGACACTGCTGTGTGCAATTGGCTGTTGTATTTCGCCCACAAATATATACAGTCAATTCACTTTGCAGTCTATTCTGTGAAGCGCTTTGAGACGTCTAGAAGATGTGAAAAGCGCTGTATCAAATGCAAGGATTATTATTATTATTATTACTATACTTTCAATGCTTTGAAAGCTATACAGCCACTGTTTTGCTTGATATAGTTTTAAAACTAGGACATTCACATATGAAAAATGTTGGCTGAAAACCAATTAGACTGTAAGCTATTTGATTTTTAATGCAAACCCAAATCATTTGTTTACAAAATGTGGCGACATCAAACATTTAACATTGATTCCTGACTCTATGATTAGAAGAGATTTAAGCATTGAATGATCAATGTCCCCATATTTTCGTAAAGAGGAAGTGTAGCTTACTGAATTGCCCCCCAAATGCTTTTAATTGTCTCCAGCCCGACATCCTAGCCCGCACTCTCTACTCTTCTTACTATGCTTTGATGCTCATGCCCCAATCCCTACATTACACTATCTGAAACCTAGTCTTCATTCATTATATCACTGTTCTCTGAAAAGCTTTGCCACAGACCATTCACTCTGCTAGCAATCTCTCTGCTATCAAAAATCTTTGTCTGTACCTTCAGGCACCTAGAACCAGGGACATTTACAGCAAATTTACCTTAAATTTCCCATTTTGTTTGCTGTATTTAGTGGAGTTTTGGTCCACTGTTCTTTCCTTCAAACACTTTAAAACTTGGTCATACGTGACCAGTGCTATATGTAAAGAACTTGATGAAGAGTCATAAAAAAAATGTAAATTTAAAAATGATATGTCATAGATTATGGGTTTGGATAAGGAACATGAGTGATTCTATACTCCTTTGTGTAATGCAATACTATATTGCTCGGCTTTGGGATGCTACCTCATGTGAAAGGCGCTATATAAATGCAAGTTGTTGTTATGACAATAAAAAAGAAACTCAGCAGCATCAGAAATTACAAAGTTACAAAGATTATAAAGAATGTACAGCATGAAAACAGGCCACTCAGCCCAATCAGTCCATGCTGGTGTTTATACTTCACATGAGTCTTCACCGACTCCCTACTCCCTCCCATACTCTTCTATTCCCCGAACCCTCATGAGAAGGTCTAGTATCCTCTTGAATGCATCTACACAACCTAATTCAACCCCTGCTTCAGGCAGCGAGTTCCACAATTTCACTAATCTCCTCGTGAAGACTGAGGCTCTCCTGATTGGCTCCCATCAGCAACTCCACACCTCAGGCACTGACAGCATCACCATCAAAGGATGCACACTCCACCTTACTAAGCAGTCCAGAACCTTGGCGTCTTGTTTGACCCGCAACTATTCTTTCTACGCCACATCCGTGCCATGACCCACTTTGTCTTCCCCCACCTCCGTAACATCGCCCGGCTCCGCCACTGTCTCACACCGCAAGCCACCGAGACCCTCATATACATATTCATAACATTCAGGCTTGACTATGTAAACTCCCTGCTGGTCGGCATCCCCAACTCCTCCCTCCATAGGCTGCAGATCATCCAGAACTCAGCAGCCCGTGTCCTTTCCTGCACCAGGTTCCACGAGACTATCACCCCCACCCTCGCCCGACTCCACTGGCTTCACCGTCACACAGAGGATACAGTTCAAGATCCTGGTCCTCACCTTCAAAGCCTCCATGGCCTTGCTCCCCCCTACCTCTGCGAGCTCCTAGCCTCCTACCAACCTGCATGCTCCCTCCGCTCAGCAGGCTCCGGCCTACTTCTTGTCCCCGCCTTCAGTGGGCCACTCTGCCCGACCCTCTGGAACTCCATCCCACAGTCCCTCAGCCTCGCCCCCTCCCTTGCCTCCTTCAAGCCTCATCTCAAGTCCATCTTCGTCAACCATGTCTTCGGTCACCCTCCTTCCCCATCTGCCCTTCATCTTCACCAATCTCGACCCCCAGCTCGGGTCCGAAACATTGACTGTCCAGCACCTTGGAATGTCCTCCCTATGTGAAAGGCACTATACAAATGTAATTTTGTTTGTTTGTTTGATCCTCCTAAATTCTCTTTTTGATCCCCACGTTGTTATCTTATACTTCTGTCCCCTGATTACAGACTCCCCACCCAGTAGAAATCCCTATTTGTTAACCTTACTGATCCCTTTTATAATTTTAAACACTTCTATTAGGTCTCCTCCTTAAACATTTCTTCTCTAGAGAAAATAGTTGGATTGTTGAGGTGCCCAGACCATGTGAGCAGAACAGACTCCCTTTTGTCCATTGGAATTTTTTAAAATTGAGACAAATTAAGAAGGGAATAAAATCTTAAGCAAATGCAGGAAATGAAAGGTCAGCACAGACTTGACCAACATGAAGAGGAGAAAGAGAACAGATTCTGTGCCAGCAAGGCTATTACTGAAGTGAATATGCTCATAAACCACTGAAAAAGTACACAGATTGTGAAGCATCATCATTAAGCAGCAAAATTTACCACATTGATTTCACTGGGAGAAGAAATGTTTTCAGTCTAACTTGAGAAATATCTTGAGGCTGTAAAGGGATTAAAACGTCAATAATCCTCACCTATACAATATAATGAGCAATGAGTAAACCCCACAAACAGTCATGAGGTGAATGGTCAATTTCTTTGGAAGATTGCTGGCCATGCCATATCTTTACAAATAGTGTTTTGGGATCTTTGATGTTCATCCAAGCAGGCAGTACCTAATTTTAAAATCTCATACCAAGGATAGGAACTCTGACAATTAAATATTCCCCCAAGAACTTTCTGGAATATTAGCTGGGACTATCAGTTTAAGTCCCAATGTGGGGCTTGAACACACAACCTTTCCAATACAGATACAGATGTAATTGAGCCTAGAAGATACTTAATTATTTGTCCTTTTCACACAACTTGAAAAAGATGATTTTTTTTCACTCATTTTGACATTTGTATGATTGAGAAGGTTCATTGGGAAGAATGAATAAATCTATTATTTCTGTAACATTGTATGATTGTATGAAACTCGAGCTTTAAAACCTGTGGATTGAGGAGGAGAAAACTGAGGGAGGTAGGGAGCTCCACACTCTTGAGTCTTAGAAAAGAATGAGTTAGAGAAAAAGTAGTGGTATGTGCTTATAAAAGGAATTTCACATCACCAAAGGTCATTAATTTACCAGCAAGTGAAGCATAATATGTGCTCACTCCCAAAGGTTGGTAAATTTACTGACCGGGAAAATACTTTTCCTCTCAGAACAAGGACCTCCTTTGTAACATCACAAGAAAAGTTTAGATGAAGAAGGCTCATTGGCCCATTTGATCTCTTCCTTCCAGAACACCCACCCTACCGTCTTCCCATCACAGCATCATTTTTTTTAAAATGAGGCCAGTATGTCCTGGCCTCAACTACACTTCCTGGTAACCTTTTTCAGTCAAATCAATAAAGAGGCAAAATATTGATTTCCAAATAAGGAGTCTTCAGCGCCTTTGATCAAAAAGATTAACCTTTATCCTACATAAACTGTCAGTAAAGGCTTGTCTAAAGTGGCTGACCTATATTAGCATTTTATTGGCTGTTGGGCTTTTTACTCTTTTAGAACTTTACATTTGTCACAAACAGTATCAATTCCATGATGGATAGAAACAAATACAACCTGAGTACAGCCAGCATTAAAGCAGCTCTATAGTATTACTCTGAAATGGAGAAGTTACTTGAAAAAACAGGTTTGCTGGAAAGCAAACATATAAATTGACAATTAAGGTTAGGGATGCCTTACTGTATGAAGGATTCTTGCGTCTCCGTTACTTTGTGCGAACATGCTTTGAAAGGCGTATGGGCAGCTTAGAATGAGTTATGTGAATTTTGACTGGACTCCGGATCTGAGGACAATTCACAGTTTTTGCCCAGATAACCTCACCCCAAATTTGAAATTTGAATCCCCTTAAAACATATCTAGCCTAAAATACCAGCAAGCATGTGACACAATGTAACTGCTGAACAGCCATTGTGGTTTACAGCATTAGCAATTCAAATAATAGATTATGAAAGGAAGCTTTTTTTTGTATTTATTGACATGAATCAGTTTTTTGTCCTTGGTCCATGATTACGTGGGTATCTAAAATGTGAGGTTAAATTTCCAGTGTAAATTCTTCTTGCTGTATTGAAGCTTATTACTCCTAATCTTTGTGCCTCGGAAATGTCAGATCGTCACTGAAAATAAAAAGAATCATTCTTCTCATAATTTAAGATGTTAATTTTTTTTGAAAAAAAAGGGAAATTTGCAAGGAATGCTTTTCTACTAAAGACAGTCTTAAAAGACTCAGTAAACATCTTCTGAGCAAGAAATATGTGGAGTGGAAATGTTCTCTTGTTTTTTGTTCTGGACAGTAAGAAATCAAATGATAAAGAGCTTGAATGAAAGCCTGAAATTTCACAAAGTCTTAATAAAAATAATAATAATCTTAGGCTGTAAATCACAAGATTGGTTTGATGAAGAAGCCCCTTCAACCCATCTGATTTCATTACTTCAGAATATCCCGCCCCCCCACCCCCATTGACGGCCGCGTTTTGCCCACAAATATATATTTTATAATATATTCTGTGAAGCACTTTGAGACGTCTTAATGACATGATAAGGCACTGTATAAAATCCAAGGATTATTATTATTCTCTAAAACTAGGGATTGTCCTCATTGCTCTCTTGACCATTACCTGTGGAATCCTGTAGCTCAGTGGTTAGAGCACTCGCCTTGCAAGCGAGAGACCTGAGTTCAATTCCAGGCAGGGCGAAACCTTGGGCAAGTTTCCTTACTCCACATGCTTAATAATAATCCCTCCAAAACCAAAAACAATAATAAATTGGTCATTTTCAATCTACGACTGTTTGTGGGACATTGCTGTGCGCAATTGGCTGCAGCATTCGCCCACAAATATACAGTCAATTCACTTTACAGTGTGCGTGTTCTGTGAAGCGCTTTTGGACGTCCTCCCGACGTGAAAAGCGCTATATCAAATGCAAGGATTATTATTATTATTATTATTATAAAGCAATAATAAATTGGTCATTCTCAATCCACGACTGTTTGTGGAACACTGCTGTGCACAATTGGCTGCTGCATTTCGCCCACAAATTTATGGTCAATTCACTTTAGTCTATTCTGTGAAGCGCTTTGAGACTTCGAGAAGACCTGAAAAGCACTATATCAAATGCAAAGATTATTATTATTATTACCTCTCAGGTTTGGGCAGCCTACTTATATCTTCTTGACCAGAAGTGTATGTGGTTCTCTAGATGTAGCCTGACCAGAATGCTGTACAGCTGAAGTATGACTTCCAGGAGTTTCTGCTTAACTGATGTAGAACTAGAGCCCATCATCCTGTTTCCTTGTTGGTTGCCTCCTCACAGTTTTGATGCGGTGAGCAATGAGTCTACTAATACCCCTAGATCTCATTCAGTTTACTACCCCACCCATTAATATGTGTGCCACATATTACTTTATATAAGTAGTATCTTGCATTTATTTGTATTGAATTTAATTTGCCAGTTATCAATCCATGTGCATACCTAATCAAGCTCTCTTTGTTGGACCTTTCCTGCCTCCACTGATCCCACATTTTCCCCAACTTGATCTCATCCTAAATATGGATTGTATCTGCAAATCCAGGTTTTTAGTGTATACAGGAGTTCCCAGTGCTGACCCCTGAGGCACCCCAAGTAATACTTTTCCCCATTTTGGCTGAGCTTCTTTATTGACTACCCTCTGCTTCCTTCCCTTCAGCCAATTCTGAAGGCGTGTCCATGTCTTGTCCTTGCTACCTAGTGACTTACATTTGTTAATGAGGTACTTTGTCAAACATGGTTTGGAAGTCTCAGTACACTGTGTCATATGGCTTCCCACAGTCCTGTGGTTTGTGAAATTTAAGTTTTAAATAGTCAATCAGGAAAAGCCAATGTGGAGCAATTAATGGGGCTGAAAATGTGCTCAAATGAAAAACCGCAGTATAAATGGTTTGAACTATAAAAGAGCCTCAACACATGAAGTGTGTCTCGTGGAGGGAACATTGCATTGACACTGATATTCTCATTACTGATCTGTCAAATCACTACCAGAATGCTGGGTGCCAGATGGATGGTTTATAGAGGACAGCCTGTGCCTGAGGAGTCTTTTTTCCACACATAGTCATGTGCAGAGAGTCTGTTTGTGTCCCCTCAATCCCTCTCCTCCTTATACAATACAATTGCAGCTATAAATGTAGCATTTGGCATTTCCTAAAACAGACTTCTTCACATACTCTGCCAAACCCACAAGCAGGTTTCAGACTCACTGCTTGCTGAGACAATGATTAAAACCCCACATGCGAAGAGAAATTCCACCTGGGTCTAGATTCTTTCTATTTATGTAACATTTCAGCGGGCCCAAAGTTTGGCAAAATCTTAAATTAATCCTAATTTTAAAGCCTGCCTTCTGGAAGTTATTTTAAGAACTACGGAAAACCGGCTTCAAAGCTGAGACAGAATTCGACAATTTGCCAAGTTCCTCACTCTGAAGTGCTAGGAATATCTATAGCCAGGATGGAATTTCTATTCCTATATAGTTGGTAAGCCTGAGAGGCAGCAGAAAATTCCTCCTCAAATGAGTAACTAAATTGCTCTTCTTAACAATTGTTATTAACCACTTCATTTCTCACTAATGCTGCTAGGAGCACGCTTGCAACTCTGAATCAAATATATTTACCACAAACCTAAATTTCCATCTGACATTACTCCAGGAGGATTAACGCCAGCACATGGTTAGTAAACATGAAAGTTTAAAATAAGAAATTGAACCTTTTTAGGAGAAAATAAAACAATGATTTCAAAAGATTTATCTAAGAACAGGGGTCATATCACAATAATAATAATCTTTATATTTGGCATACCTCCTTTCACATCTGAAGGATGTTTCAAAGAGCTTCACTAGATATACTGTATATATATACATGTATAGTGGAGTCCTGTAGCTCAGTAGCTAGAGCACTCGCCTCGTAAGTGAGAGACCTGGGTTCAATTCCCAGCAGGGCAAAATGTTGGGCAAGTTTGCTTACTCCACACTCCTCTGTTTGCCTAGCAGTAAGTAGGAACCCAGTTGTTAGTCGATTGGCGGATCTCTTTTCCAGGGATAATAATCCCTCAAAAGAACCAATAATAATTTGTTAACTCAATCCACGATTGTTTGTGGGACACTGCTGTGTGCAATTGGCTGCCACATTTCGTCCACAAATATACAGTCAATTCACTTTACAGTATATCCTGTGAAGTGCTTTAAGACATCTGAAAAATGCTATATCAAATGCAAGGATTATATTATAATTTATTATATCCTGTGAAGGTCTTCGAGATGTCTCAACGATGTGATAAGGCGTTATATAAAATGCAAAGATTATTATTATTATTATTGATTAAAGACTCCTGATCGGTGTCTGCAGCAAGTCACCTCTGGTGGCCAACACACAGCCCAAACCCAGCATTATTACTGGGTTCATTACTATGTGCACCTCTCACAGCTGAACGCAAATCACCAGAATGCCTTTGAGAAATATTCTCTGATGATCTCGGTACCACTCACTTTTTAAACAAATATATATTTTTAAAAAAACAGCGTGAGAGTACTAAACAAAAGAATGTTAAAGTTCATCATAATTGTTTTTAACCTTTTCATTTTCAAAATATGGGTCTCGTCCGAGGCATTAGTTTGTTTTTCTTTCAGTGATGTTTTTTTTATCAATAATTCTTGTGAGTACAATTATATTTTGCAATATGCGCTGACAACAATAACAATGACAACAATTTGTACTGAGAGAGCATCTTTCATGTAAGGAGAACGTTTCAGAGTAGTTTACAAAGACTGAATTGGAGCCCAATCTGTCCAAAATGGTGGGGGAAGGCGTGATAGGTAGGTAGTCGAAGGCAGAGTAAAATAGTTAGTAATTAAATGGACTTTGAAAGCTAAGAGGGAGGGGGGAGTGAGGTGCAGTGATTTGAGCAGATGGCTCCAGAGGATGAGAGCAAGGCAGCTGAAAGCTCATCCACCAGAGAGGAAGGAAGGTGGACTTAGAATCTGGACGAAACATTTTAAAGAACAAAATGCCATGGTATGTATAGGCTCTGTGAGTCTGAGTGAGAAACCAGGGAGGTCAATGTAGTAGGCACTTCAGCTAAAGAGGCATTGATGGCAGCCGAGCAGGATAGCTTTGGGTTTGTGGACGTTGAATTGAAGGCTCAACCTGTCTGTCTGACAGACATTCTGTTAGAACAGCAGTATCCCTGGAGTTGAAGGTGGATTCATTCACAGGTATGGTATCCAGTTTAAGTGAGATGTCATCCGTCCGTGTATAAAGTGGATCTGATACCTGTGAATGATATAACCAAGGCAAGCATGTAGATGAGGAAAAGGAGAGGACTGAGGTTAGAGCCCTGCGGAACTCTGCATGTGACTGTGGGGAGGCAGGAGGAGATGTCGTCAGAGGAGACTATGACAAAGATTTATATATTGGTAAAAGAAACAAAACAATCCAAATTAATATGTAACCATAACATATTTATAAATGTGACATGTGACATTGGTTAAATGTAACATGTCACTGGAATGAAGGCAGGGTCCACATGTGGGATTTTTGCCCGGTGAGCTCATTCGACTAAGTAAATGGACTGACAAGCATAAAATTACCTCCAACGTGGTGAAGTTCAGAGAGAGGTCCTGAAAGGAAAGATGTGCTAGTTTGAACATATGGACGAAGTGAGAGAACAACTTCCACGATAGAGAAACAACAACAACACCTTTGCATTTACATAACAGCTTTCACGTCAGGAGGATAGATCAAAGTGCTTTGAAAACAATGAAGGGAAACTGAGGAGAGATTGCTGAAAATAAATCCACTAAATGGAATCTTTCTTGAATATTCAATAATCCTCACGTCACTAATCATTCCCAGTGGGGTCTGTTATTCCTCATTTACTTGACATAATTTGAGGGTCATCTATTTGTAAACCTTTGACTCTCAGGTGGTGTTGATATGATCCCCTGAAGCTGGAAGGAAGATTATAACATATCTGGACAGGAAACCTTTAGAGGAAGGAAGATTGTTCAAACAAAGGTGAAATGGTTACGCATGATTATCAAGCAAGCCGACTGTTTGGCCTTGATAAAAGAAATAGACCACAGTAAGCAGCTGTTGCTAAAGTCTCATTCTAAGTGTTGCAGATGAAACCAAGATAACATCCTTTATGAAATTCAACCTCTGCAAGTTTTCCTTCACTGTCTCAACTGTCTCCATTGCTTCTACAACAAAGCCTGAGATTTCTTCCAGTATTAGTAATAATAATAATCCTTGTATTTGATGTAGAGCCTCATCATGTCTTCAAGACGTCTCAAAGTACTTCTCAGAATATACTGCAAAGTGAATTGACTGTATATTCTAGTCTTAGTGTTAAAGACAAATGCCTTAAAACTTAATCTCACTCCGAAGTTTGGAAAATTCTTAGATTTGATCTTAATTTGGAAGGATGCTCTCCATTGTACAAACCTGCACAAACATAAACTTAGAACTGTGGGTCATAAGGCTAATGCCATGAGAGATTTCAGGGCCTATAATTAGAACAGAATTTTTTCACCTTATGCGCCTACAAAAACTCTGTGTTATAGAACTCCACTTTCCTAGGCACTACAATCAGTGAAAGAAGTGCAGTTCTAAGATGCTGGTATGGGGGATGATCTACTTTTACTGATCTTTCCTCCTGTCCCTTCTCATCTTACCCAGGCTTTATTGCTCACACCAAATGACCCACAAAGAATTGTGAAAACTTGAAATTCTTGCAATAGTGATCATAATCTATGGACAGGTGTGAGCTATTTGCAATGTGATTGTGACACATGGTTAAATGCAACTATACATTTTTTTTGCAACATTTAGAAGATTGTATTCAATTGCTGTCCACAAACAAGATTTTGTTGGTTTACCAATTTCTGATATCAGTGTATGGATGCTATGTACATTTAATCCCTTCTCCCCATGTATCTTACCTCAACTAAACAGCTGCTAAGAGACACCAGGTGTCTACACACATGGATGAAGATATTTCAGATGACGGCATATCTAGGCTTGTTCCACCTTATATCTAGGGCAGAGAGGCATTGAAAGAGGTCTACAAATTGCCTTTTTCCCTTGGATCTTCAGGTCCTGGCAGATCAGTGAAGTAGATTAGAATGAGAACAATTTATATCCTTAAAGACAGTAAAGTAGTGGTCTGGATTGGCTCATCACTCAAGTTCCCCTTCAGAAAAATCCAGGACTAATCATTGCCATCAATGCTAGTCTCCTACTCAAGTCTTACCACCTTATTCTATCCTCATAAACCCAGATGGCAATTGCAGGTATATTTTTTTCTTTTGACGAGGCCTTAGCTTGTATCTACTTTCCCTACCTTCAAACTCAGATAAATTGGCAATTTCTCCCTTTTCACTACAAGTTGTGTTTTTGTTTTATTGAGGGAAAGAGATTGTAAGAGAGTTGCTAATAAATGGATGTTTTGTATATTGGTCCATATCCCACTTTTCACCCTTGTTTACTCATTTCTACATTAACAAACAGTGCCATGCTGTCCCCCTATTGCTGGAAGGTGAAAGAAAATAACAATAATGTTTTGTGTATTCATCCTGAGATTTTATTTCATTTGATCTGTTCAATTGCTGAAATAATCTGAGGTCTTTAAATCTTCAGTATCATATTCCCAGGGGTTAATCCACACTCGCTGTGTTTATACTGCACAAGTGTGAATGAACTGCTCCTGATTCCACCTTCCTCCAGGTAGTGTCAGGAGTAGGGCTCCAGCACAATTTATGCTGGCTCAGCCACAATGAACGCTGCTCATTTTGGGGTGTATCAACTCCAAATATCATAGCAGTTCACCACAAAATATAGATATAAACAAGGCATAAATTACAAATTATTAAATAATTAATCAAACCTATTTGTGCACTGGCGTCCCATGCTTTGATGATATGCCCATCCGGTAATCTTCAGTCTCTGCATTTATCCAACACAACCACCAATTATAGTCAACAGCATTTATGTGATAGGATTACTATTGTAATAACAGCTCATCAGTCATGTAAAATTAATTTGTCTCAAGACAGTCCAAATCATCTCACATGTCCTATTAGTAGACGAGCAATCTAATGCTTGGTAAATTCTGTTTAATGAATTGAATGACATGAATTGAAAATCTCAAATCATATTCTCTGTAGTCTAATCAGGCTCATGATTGTTGTTTTGTGTCAGCCTAACTCAGTTTGTTGCATTCTTGGAGTCAGTAGTTGGTGGGTTTAAGTCCCAAATCAAGGCTTGGAACTCATTTATTCTTTCCCAGCACTTCAATACAGTGTGTAGCATTGTCAGAGGTACCGTCTTTCGGATGCAGTATTAAACCAAGGTTTAACTTGCCTATTCAGGTGGACATTAAAGATCTTATGGCACTAGTCAAAAAGCGAAGGGAGTTTCTCCTGGTTGCCCTGGCTAACAATCCCCCCAAATAAAATTGGTCAATCATTTCTTGGCTATTTGTGGGAGATTGCTGTGCACAAATTAGCTACTGTATTTACCCACAAAATACACAATCACTGCACTTTACCTGAACTTTACCTTTTGTATTTCACAATGAGTACTTCCTGATAAATTTTGATAAAGACCTGAAATAACAACAACAATAACACAATTACATTTATAGAGCACCTTTCTCGGAAAGACATCCCAAACTTCCTCTTTTGAGTGCTGAATGACCTTATGTGCCTTTCCAGCAGTTTTTAGTGTTGATTTCTTCTGTCTGAAGTATTAAATGACTACTAATATCGGCACAATCCAACAAATTATACAGGGTGTAATGGATAGCTAGGAATAATTACAAGGAATGAATATCATCTAAGGGTTCAAGTGGCATCAAAATTTGCCACAGAGAAACATGAACAATTTATAATTGTCACAGTCTGAGCTCCCATGAGATTACAGGTTTAAAACCATTACCATGAGATCTATTTGTTTTATAACATCTGTTACAAAGGTTCATGTAGTTACATGAATTGGTAGCCCAGTGCGTGAGCTCGCCCTGCAGTTCTGCCAACAACAGATTAACTAGCCTGGTTATCGGCAGGACATGAAAGGCAGACCAGTCATTCGGGGCAAGGAGTCTTTCCACTCAGTTTCTGTTAACCTTGCAAGACAAAGCCCTAATTGGTAGGGTGGTACTAGCTGGACAAGCAGCGAGAAGTTTGCCAGACAATGCTCTCAATGGCAAGCTATTGCTGGTTAAGCACCAGCAAGACTCCAATGCACACTCTGAGCTCCTCAAGCCTGTGGTCTGACCAACCAGTGCCAAGTACTCTCTAGAATTAGGTAAGCAGGGCGAGTACCTCCAGAGAGAGTATGCATTGCATTTCAGACCCAGAGAAATTTCCATATGTAGGAGGCGTACATATGTGGAAGCCTCAGTTTGGTTTCCAAACTCTTAAGCCCTTTACCCTATCCATTAGGTGAGGGGTTTCTGCATGTGTCAGACACCTGGCTGACCAAAAAATATATATCTGTTATGAATCCACCTCATAAACACTATACAGTATATATAATCAATACAGTGTGACATTATTTGTATTTCAGACCATCTTCTATCACGAATAAACATCACAAAAGAGTAATGCAACAGAAAAGACTGATGGTTCACTGTTACATACTGATAAATTAATCCTTCTGATAAGGGAATCAAACCTGGTGGTTTATTGGCATTCCTGAGAATCGAATATTTCCCTGGCAGAGCATTTTATAAAGAGTTTATGTGTGAAATATTTTCACATGGCAAGTAGTTTACAATACAATTTGTTCCTTATTTTATTTCTAACTGGAGAATGTGATTCTACAGAGGGCAATGATGACAGTATGTTGGGAGCATTAATGGTATTTTGTAGTAATAACAATCTAATGGGAAATCTGCCACTTGCAAATAATACACATTTAATATAGAAATATCATGTTTTACAGTATTGTGCTTTATCCAACTTCCTTGTGTACAGATGCACCTCCAGTGCCTTGTAAACATGCATGCACAGTGAGCCAGGCTAGAGGGTTAGAATCATTAGGATAAAATTAGCAATAGAATGAGCCTCACCTGTTCAAATACTAAATGCTAGTATTCTTGCCCTAAGAGACCATGAATTGCATTCTTCCTTGATGGATGAAAGTAACATATAAAAAAAAATGCTTAAGTCTTTTACTATTGTATATGGGGCGAAACTTGCATCGTTTTAATAATTCACAAGGAATGTGATATGAAAGGCCATGAATTTCACCTCTATAACAAAAGTAATAATCGTTCTTACATTGGACATAGCACCTTTCACATGAAGAGAATGTCTCAAAATGTTACACAGGCATAATAAAGTCGAGTGAATGCATTTTGGAGATAAACACAGAGCCAATTGTACACAGCAGTGTCCCACAAAGAGCTATGATATGAATGACTAAATTTTTTTAGGGGATTATTGGCTAGGACACCGGAAGAAACTCCCTTCTGGTTTTGAATAAGCAGTCACATGGGATCTTTAAACATCCATCTGAACAGTCAGACAAGACCTCGGTTTATCATCTCATTCAAAGCTCTATCAACAGTGGTCCGATTGGTTCCCGCAAGACTATATATATATACTGTGATCTTGATGCTCCAAAGTGAAGCTTTAAACCTACCACCTTCTGACTCAAAGGTGAAAATGTTCTGAGCCAGATTGACACCTAATGTCAGAACTGAGATGTCATGCAGTTGCTTCTAAGTAATTGATAGATCAGTGGTTGAATTCTGCTGGGTTTCTAACTTGTTAACTTACAGCTATGCAGAATAATTTTTACTATTCAAGTTAAGGACACCACAAACAGCTTTACAGTGTATAGTATGGACTGTTTTGTAAGTTAAATTTGCAATTAAATTACATATTCTTTAGTAAACAAAATTATATTTCCTGTTTTACATTTCATTCTTATCTGGCCGATATTCAGGGTAAACCTGGGTCTAGTACACCGCAATTTCCCCTGAGATTCCTTAATAAGGAATTTGAATTGGGATTCCTTCTGCTAATCAGAAGTATGCCATGCACTTTAAAAGATGAGTTAAGCCAAATTAAGCAACCTGACGTTGAAAGATCAGTCAGATCTGGGGATCTGTGAGGAGGCAAGTTAAAATGTACTCTCAGCTGGCTCAGTAGTTGCACAAGAGGTACAGAGTATAACCATTTGCATGAACATCCGGGGAAAGGGAGGAGAGAGACATTGCTAGAAGCAAAAAAAAATCTGATGATGTGATAATCATCACCAGTCATAATGCTGACATTGAATGTCCTGTTTCTCACCTCTAAGAGGTTTATGTTGAGTTTCTTGTGCCCCTCCTATAATGGACAATGATAATCAACATAAAGAGCAGTATCAGTCAAAGCAAGTTTGTTGAGAAACACAAGCTCCCTTATCTATCTATCCAAATGGAATTGTTGAGGGCAGTATAGACAAAAGCTGATTCCGAGCGTGACTCCCCTTAATTCCTGAGTTTTATCAGCATTCCTCCGCTACCAGAGAAAGATGGGAGAGCTTTTTGTGCCTGCTCAGTATCAGGTGTCAGAATGACTTCATTTATTGATGACTTACCTTGAGATCAGTTAGAGTGGTCAGTGATAAATGACTGTGCTTGTGAAGCCTGTCAGATCTCTTTAGAGGTAACACACCAAGTTCAATGAGAGGAATGAGACAGTTCTGTGCAGAACTCATTCCCATGACCCACTGTCAACTCTTACTCTTCTGTTGGCTTTGAAGATTAGGTAACACCATAATTGGTGACATGTTTTAGCATTCAAGTCATTTAAAATTAGACATTGAAGCCAACAAATGAGACAATCCAGGACACTGATCGTGATAAAGTGTAATAGTAAATACTCAGACCATGTTACAGGTACTAAGAGGTGTTCTGGCTGGTTCTTCAAACTTACCGATGGTTTAATCATTGTGATTAACTTCCTTTTGTGAAACTGTTATGATGTGTTTTCATGGTTCTATTTTAGGTACAGTAAATTCTTCACTCTTGACATCAAAATAACAAATATTGACTTCAATTCTAAAAGAGATCTTTTCTGCTCCATGTCAGTTTATGCAATAACTGGTCTATAATAATGCCACACCTCATTACGTTCGATGAAATAGTTTCCTTTATTATTGAAAAGAACCATGAAACATATAATTAAATATGATCCTTGTAATATACTATCATCTGCTCGTTGGTTTTTATTTGCCAATGTGTTGCTCTTTAATGTGTTGCAATTTGTTGCTGAAATGTTGTACACTGTCCAGCGTCTTGGGACGTCCTCCCGACATGAAAGTCACTATACAAATGTAATCTTGTTGTTGTTGTTATTGTTTTTAGGGGGTTACACTATAATAATAATAATCCTTACATTGCACCTTTCACGTCAGGAAGACATCTCAAAGCACTTCACAGTGTTTCTTGTGGTGTAGTGACTGCATGTTTTATTATTATAATAAATTATAAATTATATTTTATTGTTATAATAAAAAACATGGGACTTGAACCCAGACCAACAACAACAGCAAAATTACATTTGTAAAGCGCCTTTCATGTCGGGAGGACGTCCCGAGGCACTGGAGAGACAGAGTTTCGGACCCGAGCTGGGGATTGGGTAGGGTGGAGGGCAGGAGGGGAAGCAAGGAGATTGAAAACACAGTCAAAGAGGAGGGTCTTGAGATGGGTCTTGAAGGAGGCAAGGGAGCGGGAAAGGCAGAGGCACTGCGGGATGTTCCAGAGGATGGAGGCAGAGTGGCAGAAGGCCACCCGCCAATAGTGGGGCGAGCGAGGCGGGGGAAGTGAAGCAGGCCGGAGCCCGTCGATCAGAGAGAGCAAACAAAATGGTAAGGGTTTAGGAAGTCGCAGATGATCAAGATCACGGAGAGCTCTAAAGGTGAGGACCAGGATCTTGAGCTGTATCCTCTGTGTGATGGGAAGCCAGTGGAGTCTGGCGAGGATGGGGGGTGATAGGGTCACGGAGCCTAGTGCGTGAGAAGACATGAGCTGCAGAGATCTCGATGATCTGCAGTCTATGGAGGTAGGAGTTGAGGAGGCCGACAAGCAATGAGTTTGTATAGTCAAGCCTTGACGTAATGAAAGCATTAATGATGGTTTCGGTGGCCTGCAGTGTGAGACAGTGGCAGAGCCCAGAGATATTGTGGAGGTGGGGAAAGGCAGAGCGGGTCATGACGCAGATGTGGGGTAGAAAGGATAGTTGAGGATCAAGCAAGATGCTAAGGTTCGGGACTGGCTTAGTAAGGTGGAGTGTGCATCCATGGATGGTGATGCTGTCAGTGCCTGAGGTGTGGAGGTGCTGACGGGAGCCAATCAGGAGAGCCTCGGTCTTGCTGATGTTCAACTGAAGAAAATGAACTGGGCTGACCCTCAGGCAATAGTGCTATTAACTGAATCAGGCTGACACCTGAAGCAAAATTTTGTAAGCAAAATACACTGTAAATGGATCTTTCCCATTATTTCCTTATGGAGTATGATATTCTTTGTGTCTGCATGAAATCCAAAGCAGAGTAAAGCTATAAAAGTCTCAACTTATTTATATAAAAAATGTAATATCAAAAGCATTAAAAAAGTCAATGTGGTCTGATATGCAATATTTTTCAATCGGATTCTTTCATAAGGAATCTGAGTTCTGCAAATTCAGCTCCTTCAAGTAACTGGAAACACATAATTCCAAACTTGAATCCGATGCATTTATATCCAGAGCGAATGTCCTGCATCAGGAATTCTAATAGTTTTCCTAATTGAGGAATCCTATTAAGAAGTACCGCAAATTTAGGCCCTATGTAATCTTATTGCTCAAATATATGATAAATGACCACAATCTGAAAGGGAATTGGTTAAGAATTTTCTCTTTTATCCTAGAGTAAAAGGATAAAAACATCAGGGACAATATTTACATTATAGTTCTCTAAAGTGCTAGATATTGCATGGACTTCGAAACTGATGACTTTGTGGAGCATAATCCCAAGATAAAGATATATTTTGTAGTTAGAATCGGTCTATAATTGAATGCATATTCCTTTAGTCCTTATTCAGTGTTATAGACACACACCACACATATATCATGAATACATGATTGTAGACAGGATATATGTGCGGGGGTCAGAAATATGTGTGTGAAGTGGTACATGTGTTGGAGGGAAGGAAAAACTCTTTGAGGGTAACATAAAATAAGCCCTTCGAAAAGGAGAACAAAGGCAGGAAGATGCAACTTCTACTTCTGTGCAGATTGGAGTTCAAAAGACAGGATCTGCTGTAGGCCTCCATCAGATGGGTTTTTAAAGCAACCTATCCCTTCTGGTTTATGCTTTGGGCAAGATTCCTTTTACAGTCTACAAGAATATAAATTCTTCTAAACCGCATAATGCTTTAGTTATGGGACACATGACGGTTGTGGAATTGCATCACTCTACAACTTGCTGTGTGTTTCAGGGAGGCATGTAGAACTTTTGTACTTTATTTTGCGCATGAATTGCTTACCTCATTACATGCCCTTTAGTAATGCATTTACCTCCATGCTCCATCAGTTGGGAACGTCGGACAGTGCAATCGATAGGTATTCCATGACCACTAAGTGTGTACTTCGAAATCATAAACAGAAGGCATAGTTTGTGTGGATTGAATGGATTCCGCCTGCCAATCCCCTTCCCACCCACTCTCCCTCCCCATATGGATCTTACCACCTCAAAGGGCTCCATCTAGTGTCAACGTTGAAATTCAGTGAAAAAATATTCGATAAGAAAGGCAATCTGTTGATACAGAGATTGGAAACCAAGGAGACTGTTTGAATGGGACTCTGTTGTTCACCACCAGAGCTACCAGCTTAAAGTTAAGCAGAAAAGCTTCAGTTTTAATAATGAGTTACAGATTAATAGAACTTTTTGTAGTAACTAATATCTGCCTATCTTGGCACTGATCAGTGCGTGTTTGATCAGTAAGACAGATTTATTTAACGCACTGTGAGAATAGCCTGTTGTAAAGTAAAAGAAGTATTGTGTGACAATATAATCGCGAGTTTCTTTATTCTTGAATCTTGGTAACCTAAATCCCAAATAAAGCTTTCCAAATTGAAGCACAACTCATAAAAAGGTTTTAGTTATATTGATGTCATTTATCCTTACAATATCATATTAGAAATATACATAGTACTGTATCTGACTAGTAAGCCAAACATTCCTGATGATATTGCCCTGTTAAATAGATCTACAACCTTTTTTTAACACGAGTCAAGTGCCAATTCAGATCTTATTAAATGAATGGAACAAAAAAATGAGTGTTTGATTTAGTACAGCAAGTTTTGGAACTGAAGAAACTATTTCTCAGAAATAGAGGGCATAATAAGAACTTGATTTCCAATGTTAAAACCATTGCCCAGTGTGACACTAAGCTGAGAGATAACTGAGTTGTGAGATGCCTGAGTTTATTCCTGGTAGTATGTTTTGAGTTAACTCAGCTCTGATGAGTTGGGAGTGGGTGCTACAATTGGCCTCAGAGCTCTGGGTTAGAGAGACAAAATATCAGCCAGCGTTCCTACTCTTGATCACTATCCAGTGACCTCTGTTGGAATGTGGTGGGTATGGAGGATTAAGCTTGACTGTGATTTTGTTCATGGTTGAATAGACATTTGACACTCGCTGACTTGAAGAATAAACACTTAGGTGAGATACTGGAGAGAGATCAGTATCTGTGGAACATACCTCATGTATAAGCCACTACTTCAAAACATGTCTAAAAATCTACCCTTTGACTGGAGTCAGTACCTTGGGATGTCCTTCCGACATGAAACACACTACGTAGAGTCCTGTAGCTCAGTGGTTAGAGCACTCGCTTTGCAAGTGAGAGACCGGAGTTCAATTCCAGGCAAGGCGAAACCTTGGACAAGTTTCCTTACTCCACACGCCTAATAATAATCCCTCCAAAAAACCAAAAACAATAATAAAATGGTCATTTTCAATCTACGACTGTTTGTGGGACATTGCTGTGCGCAATTGGCTGCCACGTTCGCCCACAAATATACAGTCAATTCACTTTACAGTGTGTTCTGTGAAGTGCTTTGGGACATCCTCCCGACGTGAAAAGCGCTATATAAAATGCAAGGATTATTATTATTATTATACGTAAATGTAATTTGTTGTTATTGTTGGCATCTTGGTTCATCTCTTGCCTAATCTCCCATTTCCCACCCTTCTATTCCAACCTCCTTGGTTGACCAACAAAATAAATGGTTCTTGATTGAATATTTAATAATAATAATCCTTGCATTTGACATAAAGCCTTATTACATTGTTGAGACATCTCAAAGTGCTTCACCGAATATAATGTAAAGTTAATTGACTGTATATTTTTGGGCGAAACACTGCAGCCAATTGCACACAGTAATAATAATAATAATAATCCTTGTATTTGATATAGCGCTTTTCACGTCTTCTTGACGTCTCAAAGCGTTTCACAGAATAGACTGTAAAGTGAATTGACTGTATATTTGTGGCGAAACGCGGCAGCCAATTGCGCACAGCAATGTCCCACAAACAGTCGTGGATTGAAAATGACAAAGTTATTATTGTTTTTTGTTTTTGGAGGGATTATTATTAGGTGTGTGGAGGAAGGAAACTTGCCCAAGGTTTCACCCTGCCTGGAATTGAACCCAGATATCTCGCTTGCAAGGCGAGTGCTCTAACCACTGAGCTACAGGACTACAGTAGTGTCCCACAAACAGGCGTGGATTAAGTGACTACATTTTTTTTTAGAGATTATTATGCCCTGGTTGGCAATCCAACAATTGACTAACAACTGGGTTCCTATTTATTATTAGGTTAACAGAGGGTGCGGAATAAGGAAACTTGTCTAAGGTTTCACCATCTCCGGGAATAAAACCCGGGTCCTCTCACTTACGAGGTGACTGCTCTAACCAATAGGCTACAGGACTTCCCATTTCTAGATTTATGTCATAAATCTGTGCTATTTTCTTATTTCTATGATTATTTTGAAGATGGGCCACCACTGTCCTAAGGAAAGCAACAGAGTTACTGAAGCCTCGCTCCCAGCAAATATGGCTTGTGATGTAGACTGGATTTCAAATCCGAAACCATCTCAGGTTGTAGCTGAGGTCTCAGGGGTTGTCATGATATACAACGGATTCCCTGCTGAAAACAGTTTATTTCATGAGGTGCTTTCACGAGATGGGTAGGCACCAAGTCATTAACATTTCAGCCTTACTTACTATGATGGGACATAGTACAGCTCTCAAAATTTTAAAGAACAATGTAAAGAAGTTGCAGACCCTCTACTGCGAGTCTTGCTGCTGTGGTTTCAGACCAATCTCTTAGCAATCAAACACTATCCAGTGCAGCTGGATCTCTTGAACTCTTCTGTTTGTTTACAGATAGGATCATGATAACAGGGCAGATCATTAAAGACACTGTCAGTATTGAGAAGGTGCAGTCGTTACTCTTCCATCATCTCCACAGGGAGAAGTGCCGTCTGTGACCACCCTCAGCATCCGCTGTTTTCATCTAAAATGTCACTTCCCACATGCAAACCATTGCTAATTCATTACAGGAAGTGTAAGTGGCAGAATCTCCAAGGGGAAAACTTGCAACTTGGAAAGATGGTTTCCTTGATTTTAATTTCCAATGGTTAGTAATTCACCATGTTGCTCAAACAACCTTAATTTTAAAAATTGTTAAAAATGCCTTCTCACGTGAAAGATGATAAAAGTGTTAGTTATGAAATCAAAAGTTGAGGGTCTGTGAAATTCATTTCATCAAAGGACTTTTAATTGCAAAACTGGTCAGAATGTTTAAGTGGAAAGTAGATAAAAATGTTGCTAGTAAAGGTGTCAGGAGATATGGACAAAAAGCAGGGAAATGGTAATCCTTGCATTTGATATGTCACCTTTCATAATAATAATCCTTGCATTTGATATAGCACTTTTCCCTTTAAAGCGCTTAACAGAATATACTGTAAAGTTAATTGACTGTATGTTTGTGGGCGAACGCGGCAGCCAATTGCACACAGCAATGACCCACAAACAGTCGTAGATTGAAAATGACCAATTTATTATTGTTTTTTGTTTTGGACGGATTATTATTAGGCATGTGGAGTAAAGAAACTTGCCCAAGGTTTTGCCCTGTGTCTGGAATTGAACTCAGGTCTCTCGCTTGCAAAGTCAGTACTCTAACTACTGAGCTACAGGATTCCACATGTTTAGAGAATGCCTCAAAACACTTCACAGGATTTATTTAAAATGTAATGACTGCATCATTCAGGCAAAAATGGCAGCCAATTTGTGCACCGCAATAACAGCAACAACAACTTGCATTTGTTTCACCCACAAAATATACAGTTAATTCACTTTACAGTCGAATCTGTGAAGTGCTTTAAGACGTCTCGAAGATGTGACACCGCACTATATCAAATGCAAGGATTGTTATTATATAGTGCCCTTCACGCGGGGTAGCGTCCGGAGCAATGATGTCCCATAAACAGCCATGAAATCATTTACTAATTTGTATCTTGGGAATTGTTGGCCAGGAAATCATCCTGTCTCATCTGCTTTTCCAGGTGGGCTTTAAAGATCCCATGGCACTATTCGAAAAGAGAAGGGAGTTTCTCCTAGTGTCATGGCCTACAGTCCCGCAAATAACAATGATCAGTCACTTCATGGCTGTTTGTGGGACATCGCTAGGCACAAATTAGTTGCTACATTTGCTACAAAATTCAAGGTCACTACACGAGACAGTGAATCATGTGAATATATCTTCCTGATGTGAAAGGCACTATATCAAATTAATCGATTTTTTTTTATTATTATGCTCTTTTCAGTATTCGATTTCTCATTGAATAAGTTTGCCGGTATCAACTACAAGTTGTGAAATCTGGTCTCTAGTAAATAGGCTTGGTATACTGTCTATAACAAAATTCTGGCTTTCTGCCATCAACAACTGAACCGGGAATGAAAACACCACAAAGATCACCCAATAGATTATACTCTGAACTCTATATAAGGCATTGATTAAAAGTAATGTGTGAGGTTCCGTAGTTGTGTCCAAAACTGCTGGAGTCAGACCTTCTACATAACTCATGTTAAAATCTTTGCTTTTTTTGTCTTCTGGGAATTGTCCTTAGAGAGTTCCTTTACATCTGCTTCTGTTACACATTAAAACTTCTATTCCAACAGATTTTATCTGGTTTTCTGGCAACAATTGATTTATGTAATATCCTATGAACAAAATAAGAGCTAAAATAACCCATGGTTTCTGGGAGGCAAATATCTCAAAAGGGGAATCTGAGAGGTCTAACGGTAAAGAATTATTCTGCAAAAGATTAGGTGAGCTGCCAATAGCTTCTGATAAAAGGAGTCTTTTTTGGAAGGAAATAAAACTTGCTGTAATTAAATCACACTAAATTGTAAATGACACCTCAGTTTATTTCTAATAGAATTTTCTCTAATGATTGCTGTGTGCAATTGGCTGCCGCGTTCGCCCACAAACATACAGTCAATTCACTTTACAGTATATTCTGTTAAGCGCTTTAAAGGGAAAAGTGCTATATCAAATGCAAGGATTATTATTATGAAAGGTGACATATCAAATGCAAGGATTACCATTTCCCTGCTTTTTGTCCATATCTCCTGACACCTTTACTAGCAAGTCAGTCAAATTTGGATGTAATGCAATTTACACTGTGTTCCAAACATGATCAGCCCACAAAGCGTCTAACATCTAAACAGAGAGGATTGTGATATATTAACACCTCATTTCAACATACTAGATAATGTACTACTTGCAAGCTGGATCAGGAAATAGTAACAAAGACTCACAAACAGCCACTCCTGCCAATAACAGGATGTGCAGGATACTGGTCATCCACGATCTACTTTGAGATGATTCTGATCAGAGTTCTATCCGTGAGTTATCTTACACATATTCCGCTACCGGCAGAAGTTGCTACTTGCGACTTTGAGCTACTATTTGTAAACCTAGATGGAAATGCTACCATTTCAACCCGACAGTAGCTGTTGCAAGGAAACAGTGATTAGTCCCCCTACACAATGAGAGATTGCCTTCATAAACCATCTCTATCGCTCATTTTTCTTTCATGTAATTCTAACAATAACCTTCGCATATGTTATTTTTTTATTTTGGGGGACTGTTGGCCAGGACAACAGCAACAACAACTTGCATTTATATAGTGCCCTTCACCCCAGACTGTGTCTCGGAGTGCTTCACTGGGTGAAGCTCCCTTCTCTTTTGAATCCCTTCTCTCTGGACATTGTCTTTAATGTAGCCTTTCCTGCCTATGACAATGTCCAAGTCTACAGGCTTTTAAATTGGAAATAGCATCCTGCTAACATAGACCATCTGTTTGTTTCCTGAGGATCCAGACAAAATGAAATAGATTCTCGCAAATGAATGGAGGAACAGAAATGTCTTTCATTAGGGTTGGGGTCAGTGGTCTGATTAAAAAGGATCAAAACAGCACTGCTGAGGCACTGGAATAACTTGATATAAATAGAAACAGTTTGACTGTCACTCTGCTGCTTCTGGCAAGTCATGTTATCCAAGTTTTGGTGAATATCAGATTGCACAAAGGCCGTGATCTTTGTCATATGGGTTCCGATATGCTATTTCCTTTCTCGTTTCTTTTTATGTAAAATCACATTTCTTCTATTTAGCAATTTTCTAAATGAGTGCGAGGCTGTGAAGACAAAAGTCAAAAAACTAACCAAAATTGACTTTTACTGACTTTTCGTGTTGGGGTCTTCCTGGTTTGCTTTGTATCAGCTGTTACTTTGACCCTGAATCATGCAATCTCAGCATCTGTGACACTCATCACTACTGATACATGCTTAGCAAATGATACAAATATAAACAATACAAACAAACTAATGGCGCAAGTGGATTGCATATAAGAGCTTGCATTGTGGTAACGAGCAAAGAGAAAGATGGAATGGTTTGAATGGTATAATATGGCTTCATATATTTGTCCACAAGAGAGCATTGCAATTAATTCCCCTCCACACCACACACACATTTTATTATAGCAATACCACATTATGATATCAATCCACTGCTTCCTAGTCAACTCAGTCTCAAACTTGGGGGAAGGTTTTGAATTATTTTTCGGTAAAGATATTTATAGTTATTTTGAAATTGTTTTTCAATTTCAACCAGTCAAGATGTCTCAAAGCCCTTCACAGAATTTTACCATAAAGTGTAGTGGCTGTGCATTTGTAAACAATTGTATTGTTATACATTTCACAGTAATTCCTTTGAAGCGATTTGAGACTTCTCGAGAATGTGATAAGGAGCTGCAAACTGCAAATATTATTGATTGAATGAACAGGTTTATTGTACTTTTATTAAAGAAAAGACTTGCATACTGCCCTTAACATCGAAAACATTTCACAATCAGTGATTGTTTTGCAGGCAGTGGTTCAAGCCACCCAATTACAAGAAGAAAGTCACTCCAACAAGACCAAAACACTAAAGCATAGTTCTCAGAATAAAGTTACTGCTAAAGTATTCACTGGGAAGGATGGTAATGAGTAATGTTGATGAATAAATGATCACAGATGTGTTTTTGAACATAACCACAGATTATGCTGCATGTGTGGTCACGATTAAAGCTATTCTTTGAATTTTTAATTAAGCACAAAAATTATATAACCTAATCACAAAATGAAAAAAATGCTTTAAATCCTCATTTGTCCCACATTTAGGAACAGTGGTAAAGGACCCAAATAAGTGGTACAGATCAATACCCCCACTATCCTGTCAAACTCCCTTTATCCCCATTTCCTTCAGTGCCTTAAAATGGAATATTGTCCTCAGGAACTCAGGGAGGCAGAGGGTGGGAGGGGAACGTTGCAGACTGAAGTGTCAATAAACACAAGACTAGAAAATAAATGGATCTGCCTGTCCTCTACAACATATTTCTGCCCTATTACAACTAATTGGAACTCAGCTCTTCAACAGCAACCTCAATTTCTTCTGTAGAGTTACAGAAAACTTCCAAAGCTGACCACAACCAGCATTGTAAAACAATAAAGCCACACCAGGAAGAGGGGGGAAGAGAGACGTCAATTATATGTGACAATTCAATAGAATAAAGCTTTCCTCTGAGCCTATAAGAATAGGAATGAGAATTCCATCCAACTTGTTCTGTTTGCTTGTGTGGGTGTGAGTGTGAGTGTATTCACATTCAAAAAACTTGAATTCAAGATCCTCATCCTCACCTACAAGGCCATTCACGGCCTTGCTCCCTCCTACCTCTCGAACCTACTATCCCCTTACTTACCTGTCCGTACCCTCCGTTCCTCTGGCTCCGGTCTGCTCCACATCCCCCGCCCCAACTACCCTACCATCGGTGGCCGACCTTCAGCCTCTCAACCCCTAGGCTCTGGAACTCCATCCCCCAGTGCCTTCGCCTTGCTTCCTCCCTTTCCTCCTTCAAGGCCGGTCTCAAGACCTTTCTCTTTGACCGAGCCTTCAGCTCCCCTCTCAACTCTCTACCCGCTCCTCGCTCCCTCCCTTCCCTCCCCTCACCCTGACCATTTCCCCCCTGCTCGGGTCCTGACCCAATTGTCCAGCGCCTTGGGACGTCCTCCCAACGTGAAAGGCGCTCTATAAATGAAATCTTGTTGTTGTTGTATGTGAAGTCTCTTGATTTTGTGTGTTAGCGGATAATTAATTCACGAGAGGATCTAGAAAGATTCAGATGAAGGGCAGATGACACCCTTTGATCCATTGGATTTAATCCTCCTTGAAGTATTTGTGAAGCACTATGATATGTTTCTTTAAAAATGTAATTTCTTTCCAATATTATCCTCACACTATCTTTTCATTACTGTGAAATGAAATATTTCCCAGTCTATCCAAAATTGTCCTTCACAACCGAACCTGAGCCTGTGCCCTCTTTTACTAATGTCTTGGTGTATTACTTTCTCCACCCTGTTTGGTATATTATATATCTTTTTAGGGTCCTTTCTGGCTCCAAGGTGTCTCTTTTCAAGGTTGAAGAGACCTTGTTTACTTAATCATTTCTCATAATTCATTCCACTAAAACTGGGATCAGCTCCAATGTTCTTCATTTTAATGTAACTGGATAGCCTTATGTTGTCTCAATGCGCTTCACAGCATATTGTATAAAGGGTAGAGACTGTTATTTATGTATAGCAAACCAGCCAATATATGCACAACATTGTCCCATAGCCAGCCAAAGTTAATCCATTGCTGTTCAATCTTACCTGTGCAGAAGTAAATCATATCTGTTCTCTAGCCATTGTGTGTGAATACACAGAATATTGGCAATAACAGATCAAGGATTGGCTTGGCATTGATGGCAATACTGACTCATTAGATTGTGTTATTAAAGGATTTGCCTGTAAGTGTAGAATGAAATGTGATGAACCAACACTTTCAGGAAGGAGTGAAAATATTTTTTATTTAATTGTACTTACATTTGGGATCGCACCTTTCACATCCCAAAGCACTAAATTCAATACAACATCAATGCAGTGTCGAGGTGAGATCTTCAGCGCCCACCTGAACAAGTAAATAAAACCTTGGTTTATCATCCCATCTGATCCTCTGAATTCCCATCTTCTGGCAATGCAGCACATGGAGTGGAGTCCTGTAGCTCAGTGGTTAGAGCACTCGCTTTGCAAGTGAGAGACCTGAGTTCATTTCCAGGCACAGGGCGAAACCTTGGGCAAGTTTCCTTACTCCACACGCCTAATAATAATCCCTCCAAAACAAAACAATAATAAATTGGTCATTTTCAATCTACGACTGTTTGTGGGACATTGCTGTGCGCAATTGGCTGCCGCGTTCGCCCACAAATATACAGTCAATTCACTTTACAGTCTATTCTGTGAAGCGCTTTGGGACGTCCTCCCGACGTGAAAAGCGCTATATCAAATGCAAGGATTATTATTATTATTATTAAGAGACCTGGGTTTGATTCCAGGCAGAGCGAAATGTTAGACAAGTTTCCTTACTCCACACGCCTCTGTTTACCTAGTAGTAAGTGGGAACCCGGTTGTTAGTCGATTGGCAGATCGCTTTTCTGGGGATAATAATCCTTCAAAAAAAAATTGGTCACTCAATCTATGACTGTTTGTGGGACACTGCTGCACATTTCACCCACAAATATACAGTCAATTCACTTTACAGTATATTCTGTGAAGCGCTTTGAGACACCTAGAAAACTTGAAAAGAGCTATATCAAATGCAAAAATTATTATTATTATTATTCCCAGCACTGCATTGAAGTGTTAGCAAAGACTGAATGAGTTCCACTCTGGATAAGGGCTTTGAACCCATAATCTTCTGACTCAGAGGCGAGAGTGCTACCAACTGAGCCACACTGAAACACAAGGTTTCACTGACCCCTGGATCACCAGAGAACCATAGCTACTTGAAAGGCCAGATAACAAATTTATAAAGGGTGCAAGTTTATCATAGTAAAATGGTTGTGACTGCACAAAAACAGGCTATTCAGCCAATTAGTGCAGTTAATCTAAGTCCATTCTCCTGCTCACTCCATAATCTTTAGTATCTTTATAATTCACGTTTAAGTAATTTATGGGCTCTGCATCAGCAGTGATTGCTGGCAAAGAATTCCACATTCCAACCATCCTCTTTTGTGATCTTAAATTTTTAGCCATTTTGCTACTGCATTGCCTATCATATAACAATTCATTGCTCTGTACCTCATCATAATCTTTTATGATCCTGAAGATCTTTGTCAGGTCGCTCCTCTCTCTGCACTTATACTCATCTGTACCTGTAGTGACATGCTAGAACAAGGTTCCTTCTGCCTGTTCGGGTGGACCTTAAAGATCCCATGGCACTTTATGAAAAGAGAAGGGAGTTTGTCCTGGTGTCCTGACCAACAATCTCCTAAATAATAAAAATTGGTCATTCACTTCATGGCTATTTGTGGGACTTTGCGCCATCCAAATCTGCTGCTGCATTTGCCAACAATACACAATCACTACACTTCACAATAAAATCCTGTGAAGCGCTTTGAGGTGTGGTAAGGTGCTATATCAAATGTAGGGATTAATATTATTGTCGCGAATGAAAACACAGGAGCATGTATCAAACTCACAATTAGTTGGCATTGATAGTAAAAAATATTGACCGTGATGCTACACCTTGTTCATTCATTCTGCAACTGTCCACCATTTGGGCGTTCTTGTAACATAGAATATCATGTGAGTCTCTACTCTTTGACTGTAGTTCAAGGAGTCACATGTTTTTATATGACTGAACGTGCTCACTCTGACCATTAATTCTTTTGAAATGGAAATGAAAGCAATTTTGTTCTCAACATTCCAGGCTTTCACAGCACAAAGACTAGATTGTTAAATGAAATAAGTTTTGTCAAGAAACAAAATGCAGAAAAAGTGCAATTAATATTTGGTTGAGCTGCCATTCATTTTTGATGTATGGTTTCAATAGCCCTATAATTTTGCCTTAAATCAGCAAAATTAAAAAAAAGCCTTATTATAGCCTCGCGAATCATGTGATAGGACTATTCTGTAGTGATGACATCAGTGCATTCAATGAATGTCATTTCCAGGGTGACTAACATGAACTTTGTACAATTTATTGAGCTTGCAATGCAGACATTAATAAATAATAAATGGCAAGGAATGAGTAAAAGGATGTCATGTTATCATAGGTTGTGATGACGTCCTTAAATCATCTGACTTTTGCTTTCACCTTTTATGACATGATACAACCTCTAGAATTAACTCTTTATAAGCTGCTCCAACCATCTAGCAATCTACATATTTTACCTTCATTCAACCAAAATGTGTCTCCATCATTTTAACAATAACAAACAATTGACTTTGGTCAGCCAGGTGTCTGACACAAGCAGAAACCAATCACCATGCTTAAGAGTGTCCAAATCAAACAGAGAATTCCATGCATCCCACCTACACATGGAAATTCCAGAGATAGATTGCTGGAATAGTCATTCACTTCATTCTATTTGTGGAAGAAACATTAACAATTTATAATAACAAGGCATCTCAAAGTGTTTTACACAGCTGACTGGGATTCTGAGGTGAGGATTTTGAAGGTGGAGAGAGAAGGAACGAGTCAGAGGGTCTAGGGATGGAGTTCCAGTGATTGGAGGCAGAATGGTGGGGAGGATTTGTTTGTTCGCCCACAAATAAACAGTCAATTCACTTTACAGTGTGTTCTGTGAAGCGCTTTGGGACGTCCTCCCGACGTGAAAAGCGCTATATCAAATGCAAGGATTATTATTATTATTATTATTATTATAGGATTGACCAGGGAACATGAAGCAGGCTATTGCTTTCTGAGTGAAAGGATGGATCATACAGAAAGGTTGTGGATGTTTTACATTATACATAAATCTACATTTTACATAACCATATCAATAAAGACCAAAGAAACTTGGTATCTTTCTGACCTATTTGTAACCAGCAACAAACTTAATTTCTTGCGTAATAAATGCTGCTGTATCAGGTAATAAGTCTTAAGTTCCCCCACCCTATCTCTGGGAACTCTTGCATTCCTACTCCCACTCCCTCTGCTCTGCCAGTTCAGGGCTGCTTTATATCACCCGCTCTCCAAACCAGCATTGGTTTGTCATCTTGTCACCCATTTTGCATCCATTTTCTGGACTTTCTTTCTAAATTTCTCTGCCTTACTCCCTCCCTCAATGCTTTCAAAAAATAATTTTGACTGCACCATTGGCCACCTCCTGCCTACTCCCTTATCTCTCACACTACTCACACAATCCATCTCTGTATTTTGAGACACTTTCCTACTTGAAAGGAGCTCTCATAATTCAAGTTGCTGTTTTAAAAGATATAAGCACGTGTCACTCTTTCAGATGGAACATTAAACATAAGATGTTTTCAGGTAGATGTTAAAGATCCCATGAAGTTATGTGAAAAGTGAATGGAATTTCTCCCAGCATTCTGTCCAACATTCCTCCAAAATAATTGGCCATTTGCCTCTCATGGTTATTTGTGGGAACTTGCTGTGTGTGTATGGGTTTCACATTTGCCTACAAAATGTTTCACTAGAGTGGACATTAATTACTTGTGAAGTGCTTTGAAACATTTCAACATGATAAGATGCTATAAAAATGCAAGTTCTTTCTTTTACACATGAATTTTAACAAGCGCAGGGATTATTTCTGAACAAGGCTCAAAGTAAAAATATTATCATTAAACCAATGATTTATTATCAATGATTATTTTCAGAGTCCAGATTGTGTTTCCTTTCATCAAATATACCTTTCAGTTTTCTGAAAATTTAAAGAAAGTTTCTTAAAGCTGATCTGTTTCCCTAATATCCACACATCAAACATTTAATGCCAATATGTCTATTAAAACCCAATAGAAGTGTTTTACTTGAAAACAACAACCGGTTAGGTGACAAGATACCTACCTTGAATAAGTATGGAGAAATTTCCTTGTGGTGAGTTTGTATACATTTTTTAAAACAATTTTGATAAACTGGTGATCCTTCAATTCATAATTCCAAATTATTTTTCACTGATATTTACCCCAAAACTTGTTAATCCTTCCTGGAATGTTATGATATTTGCGACTTGTAAGATGTTGAATTTCTTAAATCTTGGATGAAGCTTCTCTATTCCAATAAACACAGACTCAATTTTGTAAAAATATCTTCACAACCATAACCCTTCATCATGTGTATCTTATATGTGCACCTATGCTGCATCCTTTCCATCCCCATGTGTCCTTTCTGTATTGGGACACTTAGAGCTGCTCACTGTGCTCCAAGAGCAATCTAATCAAACTGTAGGCTTGTGCTCTGCGATGATTTTGTTTATCTCAGCCAGGACAACAGCTGACATGTTACTATTTGCCTCCTGGGTTCGGAAACAGAAAATCAGCCAGGATTTTGGCTTCTGGATATCACCGGCTGGAAAGTGTATGAGTGTCAATGGGTCCTGCAGCGAAGTGCATGAGTAAGGGTAAGATCCTTGTCTATCATGTGCAATGCAAGCCTCCATTAGATTTACCCCCAAACCTTCATTGTATAATCTTCCAGTGAAAAAAGCGCCAACCTTTCAAGTCTCTCCACATAATTATGACCTTCATTGACTGGAGTGTGTCACTCTACCCTGTATTCCTCTGTGATATTTCTTGCAGTGAGTTAGTCATGTTCAATAAAATAATAAAGCCAACAAAATGAATAATTTCAACCATTTTTTCCTTGGGAGAGTTTTCTTTTTCACTCAACATCAGAGCTTCTGTATATTTTCTGTATCTGAAATCCACCTTGTCACATTTTTAGCTGGCATGACGGAAGCTGTTAAAAATGACCCAAATGCTGCACATTATTTTTGGAGCATTTTCAAATTACCTCAGTTGCCTTGCAGAGCGCAGCTAATTTTGATTTTATTTTGTTAGTGTTAAGTGTTTCATTTAAAACAAAGGCAGACATTGCTTGTTTTTTTATGCTGAGGGAGCTCCTGTATAACTGATGACATTATAAATTGTTAGCAGCTTAAGGTGCCTGCCCTCCACTGCCTCCAAGACATGTCAGTCACGGCAGTGATTTGTTACATTACATTCAGTGAAAACGGCTCTCTTCACTGGCTGCAGCACCAGACAGTTTCATTTATTTTTAGTAGTGGAACTGGGAATTAGCAAACAATTCTCCCTTCTTACAGAACATGACTTCCTATGTAACAAGGATATCCCATGACCTCACTCCTTTGCCTGGAAGGTGCCAGTGATCCTTGACAGAAAGGCAACGCTTTGAACTCAGAAAAGGAACCAGATACAAATTATCGCACTTTGCTGATTTGAGCATTGAAAATAAACTTCATCATGGACTTCGCAGACAGGAAAGAGCAGTGCCTGAAACAAACAACAACTTCCTGAATGTCAGTAGAGTGAACCAATCCACATTTCCCTCTAATAAGAACATTATTGTTAATTGCCATTAGCTCAGGAAATTTCTGTTTTTAGCTCTGAGCTTGTGGCAACTTCTTTGTTTAAAATTACAACTGAAGAATGGCATATCCCCCAAAACGTGGCTCCTGAATTGAACTTAATTGATGCTTTCTTCCTTTCATTCTCTGCGCTAATTGACACAAATCCATTAACCTTTGCTTACTTGAAACAAAATGAGGTTTCCTGCGGTCTTCAATGTCCTCCAGCACATTTGGGTCAATTTCTGGATTTTTTTTATGGTGCTTTTCTCCGATGATATACAGCGATCCTTGTGCATTTTAACAAAAAAAAGAAAATATTTACATCCAAAAAAGATGCTAACACCCGCATTGGAGGTTGAATTCCCTCCTCGAACCTAGAAAGTGCTGAGTAAAATCAATATCTTTTGCTCCACACGGCTGTTTTGACTTACTCTCAGGCTCTAATTCTACTGAAAGCCACATACAGCTAGCTGCCTGAGAGGAGAGGGTCTTTAATGCTTTCAAATCTGCTTCAGGTTAATACATTGAATACAAAATAATGGATACCTGGCAGTGATTATAGAGGAGTAATCTAATTCAGGGGGTCATAAACTGTGAGAGCAAAGCTTCAGGGTCTTACACCATTGCCTCAAACCTTAGATTATATTACTGCCCGCAAATCATTTGATGCTATTAGTTAGCATTTGTAGTAAGGGGAGAATGTTCTCCTATCTTTGTCTTGGTAGAAGCTATGAGGGCACTGACTGTCATTGCATTTCATGTTCCTGATGCACCCGAGAGAGAGTTGACGATAATAACTGGGCTATTTTGCTGAAATAGTTGAGTTCATATCCCCACAAGTCATGCTCAAGCTGTACCTGGAGTGTGCCATACAGGTCTGATCGCAGAGACATTAGGCGACTGCTCAGAGGTTAGAGGCCATGCAAAAGAGGACAATGAGGATGATGCCCATTGTTAGAAGGATGATTGATGAGCAACGTTTAGATAATCCAGGGTTGTTCAGCCTTGAAAGTGATTGTGAAAGCAAATCATGATGAACACAGTAGATACGTCAAAGCAGTAGAGCAACAGGGCACAGATTCAGGGTTGAAAAGGGCAGTTTCAAGGTAGATACCAGGAAGTATTTCTTTACACAGTGGGGGCAAGATGGAGGGATTGAGGCAAGGAGTTTTGGAGATTTGGGCAGAGTACAACAACAACAACAGCAACTTGGATTTATATAGTGCCCTCCACGCTGGGTGACGTCTCAGAGCGCTTCAGAGTAGTGAAAGCATCGCCACCATTTTGGGAGCAGAGGGGACAAGGGAGGTGCATGCCAGCTGAGTGAAGGCAGCAGGTAGAGTAGTGGGGTTGTGAGCAGATCGATTGGTCAATTGGGATGAAGGATCTTCTTCAGTCAAACCTCTCTTGTAATTTTGTTATGTCAGCATAGCGGTTGTGAATCACATATAACCTATAGACTGATGAGACCTTCACTGTCCATGGTGTGGTAGAAATGTATGAGTGATAGAGCCTACAGTGTACTAACAGTAATCCAGGAGAATGTGTAGAGAATCTACATATCCTCACACTGATTATCTACATGTCAAAGTTTGTTACAAAAATAAGCAACGTAATGGAATGAGACTGAAGCAGCAGCATGAGGTAAGTGTAAGATCCAATTACATACAGATTAAGTAGTGATACACAGACACACACACGCACACACACACACACACACACACACACAGTTAGAGGGGCAGAAGGAGTGACACATATAAACATGCAGACACACAAATATCAATTATCCCCAGTTCACATCCACCAGAGGGATGGTCTCAATTTGTGTGGATAGTGAGCTCTCCACTGCATTAAGTACTTAGTTGATTATATAAATTGCAAATGATGTATGCTTTTCAAATGCTTTTACACTTGAGGAAGAGGGAATAGAAAGGTATAGGCGATTAGGAGAGGTTGGAAGCTAAATAATAATAATAATAATAATCCGTGCAATTGATAAAGTGCTTTTCATGTCTTCTAGACATCTCAAGCGCTTCACAGAATATACTGTAAAGTGAATTGACAGTATATTTGTGGGTGAGAAACATGGCAGCCAATTGTGCACAGCAGTGTGCCGTGAACAGTCGTGGATTGAAGTGACCAATTTATTATTTTTTTTCTTGAGGGATTATTATCAGGCATGTGGAGTAAGGAAACTTGCCCAAGGTTTCGACCTGCCAGAAATCAAACCCAGGTCTCTCACTTGTGAGACGAGTGTTCTAACCATTGAGCTACACAACTCTTCAGTGGAGTATTCACACTGGCACAGACTCGTTGGGCCGAATGGTCTGTTTTCATGCTGCAGTAATCTAAATAATTCTATGTAATTTTTTGCTACTTCAGTCATTTGTACCAGAGAGCAATGGGGCAATGACTATACAACTTGATTGCAGCTGTACAATAACAACAACAAAATTACATTTATAGAGCGCCTTTCATGTCGGGAGGACATCCCAAGGTGCTGGACAGTCAGGGGTCAGGACCCGAGCATGGGGGAGGGGTGTGTTGGGGGTGAGGGAAGGCAGAGAAGTGGGAGGGTGACTGAAAGCATGATCGAAGAGGAGGGTCTTGAGACAGGCCTTGAAGGAGACAAGGGAGAAAGCGAGACAAAGTGACTGTGGGATGGAATTCCAGAGTGTGGGGGCAGAGAGGCTGAAAGCCCGGCCACTGATGGTAGGGCGGGTCGGGCGGGAGACATGGAGCAGGTCAGAGCCCGCTGAACGGAAGGAGCGGGCAGGTTGGTAGGGTGTCAGCAGGTCAGAGAGGTAGGAGGGGGCAAGGCCATGGATGGCCTTGAAAGTGAGGAGAAGGATCTTGCATTCGATCCTTTGAGGGATGGGGAGCCAGTGGAGTCGGGCGAGGGTGGGAGTGATGGGGTCTTTTTGGAGCCTGGTGCGCGAGAGTACAAAAGCTGCAGAGTTTTGGATGATCTGCAGCTTGTGAAGGGAAGAGTTGGGAAGGTCGATGAGGAGGGAGTTTCCATAATTGAGCCTTGATGTGACAAAGCCATTTCGTCGCTTCATAGAAGCCATTACATTGATTCCACTCGTAGCACAAGCAGTTAAGAAACATTGAAAATCAGTCCAAAGGTTAGCTTAGAATTTCTGCCAAGATATATGTACAAAATGTTCTGACCACAAACAGTCCTGGTGGGGTAGCAGCACTATCGCACTAATCTCTGAGCAGAGTTGAAGAATGCCAGACAATGAACTGTCATATGCAATCACCAACATTGGATGTGCCATAATCATTTATTGTATCCATTTATTTTTGTGTTTCCAGTGGCTGTCCCCTAATAAACTATCACATTCTTCTTGGCTTACAGCCATGTATAATACTCTTTTAAGAACATTACTGGCCACTGGGTAGAAATTTCACCTGGGTCTGGATTCACACTATTCATGCAACAGGTCAGAGCATCCAGAATGTGTCCAATTCTTAAAATAGTTTTTAATTTTTGAAGCCGTCTTTTTCCAAGTTGTTCCTTTGAGAACTGAAAATGGGCTTCAGAGTTGAAACTGTTCAAGAATTTGTCAAGTTATGCCTACCCTGATATTCTACATTAATTGAGTAAATCTATTGCTCTTAAACTCATAATGCAGTCTTTAATTTTGAAGCTGATTTTCTTCAAGTTGTTTTAAGGATCACATAAAATGCTACATTGATAGAGTAAATCCAGACCCAGTTGAAATTTCTACCCATACATTAGTTGCACTGTATTTGTTGTAACATTAAAAGCAATGGATAATTAAAAGCTAGTCTAGCTAAATTTACTTTCAAATTCACTATAACACTAAGCCGCCCCTTTGAGTCTTACGTTTCTTATTGCCAACTTAATTTCAGTAAAATGTCAGAAGCTTGTAGAATTAGCGTTCACTAATACTGCAGACATGGACAAGCATTTTGGCAGTTGCAATCCACCGCTCAGGGGACTTCAGATCCAATCATGATGTTGTCCGCGCCAGATATCGATAAGTATATTTCCAACAAAGGTCACTGGATTATGAATAGAGGCAGAATCCATGACTATTTTTTCCCTATCTTACTTCCCTCGTTTTCCAGCTGAGATCGGTTAGCTCACTGCAAACTGTGGACTAAACCCCCAACCTTCATGGTCTGTAAGTAAGCCTCAGCTAGTCAATGGATAAACCTTCTGAGCCCTTGGAGAAGCCAGCTGTTAAAATATACTCCAATGGGCTTCAGCTGATGTTGCTGAAAATACTCCAAAGTGAAGTATTGAGGGCGGCAATTAAAAAAGGGTTGCGTAGGAACAGTTCACTGAACTTCAAGCAGACAATAGCAGAAGTGACATTAACAATGGAAAATCTGTCCTCCCATTCCTCAATGGAGGATCTAAACCAACACAAAAAAAATCCACAAGCATTCACAAGTATTCAACAACAACTTACATTTATATAATAATAATAATAATAATAATAATCCTTGCATTTGATATAACGCTTTTCACGTCGGGAGGACATCCCAAAGCGCTTCACAGAAGACACTGTAAAGTGAATTTACTGTATATTTGTGGGCGACCGCGGCAGCCAATTGCGCACAGCAATGTCCCACAAACAGTCGTAGATTGAAAATGACCAATTTATTATTGTTTTTGGAGGGATTATTATTAGGCGTGTGGAGTAAGGAAACTTGCCCAAGGTTTTGCCCTGTCTGGAATTGAACTCAGGTCTCTCGCTTGCAAAGCGAGTGCTCTAACCACTGAGCTACAGGACTCGCAATCCTTCACACAGGATAGCCTCTGAGCAATGTACAATGACACTAAGCAGGGGGGAAAGGACCATGGGCACAGTCATAGAGATCATTCTTAAACGAGATTTAAAGATAAATAAAAAGAAGACGAGGTGAAGGGATAGAGGCAGAGAGCTCCAGCGGTTGGGGTGAAGTGACTGAAAGCATGGCCCCAAATGGTGTCATGGAGGGATGGGGTCAGTTGAAACATTTAAAGATCAAAATGGTTAACTGTCAAGAAATTGAAAGAGTTAAACAAAATTGTGACTTGCCTCTGTACTCTTAAGAATAATTACTTTTCTTCCTTATTTTTCAGAATTGTGTATGGCAAGGACACCATACTACTGTTCCCCAAAAAGTAAAGAACAAGGAGATGAGATCCAACACCAACAGCCTCTCTTACTGTACTAGGCTAACAGGGCCGGAACTGGGGCCAAACAGGAATAGAACTCTGACTCCACTCTGAATTATGCAGACACTTTGAAGGCGATCTATTTTGTGTTTGGTTCCAACGTGTTTTCCTATGGTCAACCTTTTCACTGCAGGAATCAGAGAGAAGAATTGCACTGATGTCTGAAATGGAGAGATGTCACTGAGGGAGGTTGGCACAAATTCATGGAGCAATTTGAACTCTACGCTAAAGAGAAGCCTGGTTCCAGAAGTCAATCTTTATTGTTCAGGGGTCAACTTGTGGATCTGGGTGGAGGAGCCAATAAAAAGTTGGCTCTGTGTGACTAACGTAGCTACAAGTATTTGTAAAAATCTCATTGTCTACTGTACACCACTGTGACATCGGTATGTGACTGCCTATCAGCATGACATCATGACTTTGCTGTCCAGTGCAGTCAGGACGATAATGCCTTGGTTCCAAGTTATCAAATGAAGAAAGATTTGATCAGAGCTAATTCCTCCTACCCAAACTCTTGCAGTTCTTCAGGAAACTCACACTCGTGAGATCGTTCATTCATTCATTCATTCATTCATTCATTCATGAATATGTGCACATAATATTTGTGGATGAATTAAAATTGCCTTATCGTGATCAATTTTGCCAACAAATCTGCTAAAAATGAACCCAAAAGATGACAAAAATAGACAGGATTTAGCACCACAAGAATTCGTGGTTAGACATTTATTGTAAATATTAGTCTTAGGTGCCTGCTGCAATGGAAATATTAAAATTATAAATGCAGTTGTGCTCCATGAATAATTTCTTAAAGTGCTCAATAACCCATAATTGTACAGTATTATTGAACGTACAATCTCTGAGGTATCATTTGTTATGTTTAGTAAATCTGCAGCTGTGCAAATATGAATAAATGTTAATTTTTAAATAGATACAAAATTTAATTTTCATTGTAAAATGTGATTATCGTCATTCATGAGCACACATTTACTCAACTTATCAAATGGAGAATAAGGTGTGTGTGTTTGTGCATCTCGCTGGCTCACACCATTCATCATAAGATAAACAAAACTTTTTGTCCATGTTCCCTTCTTTTTGGTCAGCCACATATTTGACATATGTGGACACCATCTCCTTGCTTAAGAGTATCCAAACGAGACCGAGAGTTCTACATACATACGCCACCCACATGTGGAAATTTCCCTGTAACTGGGGATTAAGGCCCTCTTGATTGGCTCGCCTCCGCACTTCAAGTACTGGCAACATCAGTATCCATGGATGCACATTCCACCTCACCAAGCCAGTCAGGAACCTGGGCGTCTTGTTCGACCCTCAACTGTCCTTTCTCCCCCATATCCGTGCCATGACCTGGTCTGCCTTCCCCCACCTCCTCAACATTGCCCAACTCTGCCACTGTCTTAGCCCTCAGGTTGCCGAAACCCTCATACACGCATTCGTCAACTCAAGGCTCAACTATGGAAACGCCATCCTTGTCGGCCTCCCCAACTCTTCCCTCCACAAACTGCAGATCATCCAGAATCTCCTTGTGTCCTCTCCTGCACCAGGCTCCATGACCCCATCACCCCCACCCTCATCCAGCTCTACTGGCTCCCCATCCCTCAGAGAACAGAATTCAAAATCCTGGTCCTCACCTTCAAGGCCCTCCATGGCCTTGCCCCCTCCTACATCTCTGACCTGCTGTCCCCCTATCAACCTATCCACTCCCTCTGCTCAGCAGGCTCCGGCCTGCTCCAGGTCTCCTGCATGATCCACCCTACTATTGGCAGCCAGACTTTCAGCCTTCTCTACCCCCACCCTTTGGAACTCCATCACACAATCCCTTCGCCTTGCTCCCTCCCTTGCCTCCTTCAAGGCACAACTTAAGGCCCTCTTTTTTGAATGTGCCTTCAGCCGCCCTCCTACCTCTCTGTCCTCCCTCACCCCAAATCCGCCCCCCTACGCTCGGGTCCTGATCCCTGACTGTTCAGAGCCTTAGGACGTCCTCCCGACGTGAAAGGCACTTTACAACTGTAATTTTGTTGTTGTTTCAGAGATTTCAGAGAATGTGCATTCTGTTTCTAGAAGGATGCATCCTGTCCACCTAATTCTGGAGAGTATCAGATGCAGGTTGTTACTGCGGTGGTGATTCTTCCCACTTGGCACCTGTTGAATGTGCAAGCCAAATCCCTAATGAGGTAGGATAGTCTTAGCTGGACAAACAGCTTGCCACACATGTCATGAAATGTGGATTTAGTTGATTAAACTGCTAGCAGGACCCTAATGCATACTCTGGAGTCCCCAAGTCAGGGCTTTTTCCAACCTGGAATTAGCTAAGCAGGGTGTATCCCTCGGGCTCTCTATTCCACACTCAAGGAAATTTTCATGTGTAGATGGCATGCAAAAATAAAATTTGCAGTCTTGTTCAGATTGTCATAAACTTGGTGATGGATACCTGGTTGACTAAAAAAACGACTCATTGGTAATTCATTTCATTGTCGTTTGTTAGATGTCGCTGGCACAGATTAGTTACGAAATTTATCTGCATAACAACAGTCATTACAATTCAAAGGAATGTGAAACACTTTGAGATGCTTCAATGTGATAAGGCCCTATCTCAAATGTAAGTTTTATTAGTATTTACATTCCAGGAAAGATGAATGGGTTGGCCACTGAAACCACATGGAAGCCAGGTTCCACCCCAAGACTTTCTCAGGAAATTGTAAAAAAATTTTACAAGATGTAACAGTGCACAGTATTCTTCAGATAAAACCACTCCTCATATCAAATGCTCTCTGATCTCTGCAAGAAGCCTCTTGACAGTTTTACTCTTCTGGTTTCCTCCAACAGCTGCTGAGAGGACACGGTAAGTGGCCTTTCTCATCACTAGGATCTCGGGTGCTGTTATGTATCTGTGCTCTCACCTCAACGAAGGTCAAGGCCCAGGCAGAAACATAAGCCCCTGTGCTACCAGAGGTTCATGTGCTCTCTACAACATACTAACATACAACAATTCCAGGCAGAGGGCGAAACCTTGGGCAAGTTTCCTTATTCCACACAGAGCCTAATAATAATCCCTCCAAAACCAAAAACAATAATAAATTGGTCATTTTCAATCTACGACTGTTTGTGGGACATTGCTGTGCGCAATTGGCTGCCGCGTTCGCCCACAAATATATAGTCAATTCACTTTACAGTGTGTTCTGTGAAGCACTTTGGGACGTCCTCCCGATGTGAAAAGTGCTATATCAAATGTAAGGATTATTATTATTATTAAGTCTCACGTAAGGAAGCTAACATGGCATAAAGCAATAGATTGTATACTGAAATAAATGCTCTTTATCTACAGCCAATTACAGCAAAGAGACAGTTCCAAACGGATGATAGTAATAAACTCAGTGATTAATATTCAGTAATTTCAGTACAGATATGCAGTCCTTTTAACTTGTTTTTGGTTCTTCATACTGTTCCCTTCCTCTTCCTGAAGCCAATGTGATTAAATTCTCAATGGTGAATTCCAGAGCCCCCTTGATTTCCAGAAGAATTCAAAACACTATTTTATATTGTCTTCACATTCTGAGTTTCCTTCCTGAAACACCTTCAACTCCAGAAGCTTACTTGCCTGATTACTGAAGTTGATAGTTTGGCTTAAGAGGAACACAGATTCCATCCTTCCTTTGCAGATAAAGCCTGGGAAATCAAAAAATAAATGAATTAACCAACCTAGAGCCCTAAACAAAAATTATAAAATAAAATCACACTCATCTCAGATTCATACAATGGTAGCACCAAAACTTTGGAAGGAACTTATCCGGAGAGGGGTGTTGGCTTAAAGTGTTCCTAAACAAGTTAAGGAATGCTATAAAGGAACAACGCTAATTTTATACCTAAGTGAGAGACAGAAAATGTAAACACTGGGTAATTTCTTCTGTCCAAGGAGGAAGAATCTATCCAGCTAGTTAATCAGAGCTTTTAGTCCTACAAACGTGATCTAACGAGTATATTTCCCAGATAATTGAATATATCTAATATCACCTTTTTGCATTATGACAATGGTTAACAGAATAGCTCAGACTTCAACAAAGAATGAATCGCCAACAAATAAAATGATATACGCTGTGATCCAGCAATTTACACAATGTATACCCTGAGAATCAACCATTGCATATAACTCAGCTACACATGAGCTCTGTTGATGGCTGCAGCAGTGATTGATTTCTGTGCTCTCAGCATCCCTGAATGTACCACAACTTGCATTTATATTGCGCCCCTCACGCACGGTAGCGTCCAGAGCGATTTACCGTGGCGGAGCACAACACTGAGCCGGTGGGAAGGGGGGAGATAACTGTAAGCACAGTTGAAAAGGTATGTCTTGAGGCACAACCTGAAGATTGGAAAGGCTGAGGGATTGACGGAGAGTGTTCCAGAGTTTTGGGGCGTAGTGGCTGAAAGCACTGCACTCGCTGGATATCCTTATTCCTACAACAGATATTAACAACAAAAGGTATGGTTTGAAAATCAGCCTCCTGTCTGCCTGTTCAGTTGGATGTTAAAGTTCCCATGGCATTATTTGAAAAGAGAAGAAAGTTTCTCCTGGTGTCCTGACCAACAATCCCCCAAATAATATTAGTCATTCACTTCATGGCTCTTTGTCGATATTGCTATGTGAAAATTGGTTGCTGTGTTCACCTACAGAATACATAGTCATTACAGTTTACAGTTTACAGTGAAATCTGTGAAATGCTTTGAGACGTTCTACCAACATCAAAGACACTATATCAAAATATATGGATTATATTATCCAGTATTATTCTCATTTTCACTTAGCATTCCACATAGAATTATTCCAGGTGTTGGTGTGAGTGCGGGAGTGGGGGGCAATAGTAAAGAAATTCAGGTACAAGGGGGATGGAGAAGGGCAAAATTTGTAAAATTCTTCGGGAAACTGTCAAAGGCAGATGAGCAAACTTCAGGAGGAGCCAGTGTCAGCACAAGCTCTTTGTTACCAAGATAACTACTTGTTGAAGTCATGTCTCTAATTATCACAATCGGCATGGCAACGGTTGACGTTGCCATTTTTTCACACTTCCAGGGCATGTGTGCGGCTTCTATATTGCTGCGCTCCATTAAACCCACGCCTTTTGGTAGCTGCCTGTGGGAAGTGCTGTGTTTTGGAGTTTGCACCTAATGCTAAGGACCGATTATTCTTTCATGAAGTTTAAATAATAAGGATTAAAAGGGAACCTGAAGCCAATTAATGTGAGGTTTAAGTACCTAACTCAGATGCCGTTTTCTTTTTGGTTAATTTAATTGCAAAATAAAATGTTTAGTTTCTAACAGTAATAAATATAACAGACCATCGGGTAATGGGCGGGACCATTGCGTACTGGATCATTGGCATTTTCCATCATCTTGTCTTTCTGTAGCCTTCTACAGTGGTATTTTGGGGTAAGGGATTTTCAGAGGTAAAGTTCTTTCTGGACTTTAACCTCTTGGGTGATGGAATGTTGTCCATGCAGTGGGTGTCCAAGACCTGTTTTTGTCTCTTCCTTTTACTGAAGGCATCACATCTCCCCGATGGTGATGCAATAATAATAATAATATAATAACAATAATAATAATAATGATAATCCATGTGTAACAGGTGGGGCAATTGTGTAACAGGTGAGATCATTGTGTAATGAGTGGGACATTGGATAATAGGTGGTATCATTGCTTAATGGGTGAGACCGTTTGTAGTAGGTGGAACAATTGTGTAATAAGTGGAACTATTGTACAACAGGTGAGATAGTGGGTAACAGGGTGGGATGTTTTCTGGGAATGCCTCATCTTAGCCTCAGTGCGCTCAGCCAACTTTCAGGTTAAGTTCTACTTTATTTTTATTTGGTCAGTACTAACTAATAATAGACTCCAAAGATTCTATTATTTGGAATTAACTATTATAGAACTGATTCCTGGCATTTTCTTTATTTCCCTATAAATGCTATGAAGCAAGACTGGGGTTGGTCAGGATTCACAAATCTTGAACCTTGCTGGTAACCAGAACAGCATCATGTAAATCCTTGGACTCTACTCCTGGTGGCTAGGAATGAGGTTCTCAAAGTTTGGTTTGATTACTTGCAGTGACCGTCAAGATTCAAGATTTGAGATCCCAATTGTGAAAATCATGTTTTTGACTCCTATAGTATTAATAATGAGATTATTGTGAATATAGGAAGCAGATTTCCATTTTGGGTGGTCAATAAAGTCAGGAGCTCCTGGGCTTTTACAATATACTGCTCACTTAAATTCTGAAAGATACCCTATGTTTACCAACATTTGCGGGTGGCTTAATAAACTGGGTTAGCTTATTAGCTTGTTGAAGGACACACACACTGTTATGTTTCTATTGCATTTTTGGCAGTCATCCATCACTACGCCTGCAGTAAAAGTAGGGATTGAAACAGTGTAATTGGCACTGGAGTCATGCTCCTGACATCACCTGGAGGACATATATGCTTTCAAGAGCTGTGTAATTCACACTGCACTGTAGTAAAACTTTAAGTGCCTGGAACCTCAGTTTACTGTAGTCTGTTTAAAGCTTTCAGGCAATCTCAGAACTTCAGGATATAGAGAAAACTTTCAAAAGAAACATTTTATTAAGGAGCTAATTAGGTGTTTAAGCACATTAATAAAACACACGGGCGATTTGGTTGTTCTGCGCATGTGCTATACTGCACTTTGCGTACACAGGGTGCTGGAATCAGGCGTCTGGTACTTTTACAGCTTCCATTCAATGTGATGTTCAATGGGAAGTATAAATCAGGCTTCCTTTCCACATCACTGTACTTTGCTCCCCACAGTATAAACACAGCATCAGTCAACAGACCTCACTAAAAAAGGCATACAGACCAGCGAGGATAGAAAGCCAACTGGGACCATTGGACTGCTCGAATGGAACCTTAGCTCCAACTTTTTTTGTTCAGTAAAAGTCGGCAGACCCGCCAGTGTTCTAATCTGTAATCTGACAATATAATGTCTGCTGGGTTCTGGGTCTTCAGATCGCCTTCAGGGTCTTCGACCACGTCTACTGTTACCTCCCTTTCTCCGTGGCTCAGAGTCAAACTACTATTGTAAAGCACTCTGAGACACTACCCTGGCATGCCGGGTACTATATTGTTCTGGGTGCAACCACTGTGGGTGGTATTGCTATGCACTGCAAACTCCTTCAAACACATTTTTTTTTGTCATTAGTACCAGTAAATCTGTAAATCTGTAAACGGCCTGTAAATCTACTTGGTCTTAGTTGGTTAGACCATTTTGTCTTAAAATGTCACAGAAATGTGGAAAATTCTTAAATTCAATCCTAATTTGGAAGCCAGTTTTCCACACTTCTTAAGAATAACAGGCTTCCAAATGAAGACTGAATTGACAGAACTTCTGCACCATCTTAGATTTCAGGGCAATCGGTCTTATGAGCAGAATTTTGGGCCTTCAACTCTGAGAGCAGCAAACAGCAAAGTGGATGGAGTGATTTCTATAGATCATTGCTGTCAGTGTTTTCCATTAACAATTGACAGTTTCTAATTGTGGTATGTAAATCGGCTGCCACATTCGCCCACAGTCACTTCGCTTACAATATATTGTGTGAAGTGATTTAGGATGACTTCCTGATGTGAAAGCTGCTAAACTAAATGCAAGAATTGTTAATATTTCTAACAGGCACAACTCAGGAATTCTCTCTTTTCGTGTTAAAAAGGATGCATACTTATCAATTACCATAGCAAACAACTATGAATGTTGGTTAGAGGAGAAATTACATTGGTGTACTGTAACCTTGTGAACCTCTACATCCTATTTTCTCATTATTTATATTGTAACTCTGACTGTTTTATAACAGCCATCACTTATCACTCTTTGAAATATCACCAAGCATAATTTTGTTCAGCTCATAAAACATTCATCCGTCAACATATTTTATTGGAGGAAATAGATTTCATCTTCCCTTGGAGCATGCACTATTCTTTGGTTTTAACCTGTCATCAAACGTGCATCCCGTCTGTGCAGTTATTGGTTTCAGTATCTCAAGCTTGGAGTCGCTGCTTGTAGCTTCTCCTACATTCTTTACAACAGGTCAAGCCAATTCCACAAATAACAAAAGGTTCCATCATGTGCTGATTCCTAAAACTCATCTTCTTTTCACCAGGCCTTTGTAATGGGATTTCTACTGATTTAGTGATCAATGTATGCTTGATCTTGATAACACCACACATCACAAGGGCACGACCTGAAACTCAGTAGGAACTGCAGAGAGTTAAGAATGGGAGTAAGGATTTAAAAATATACAATGAAAGTTTAAAGCGATAGGTTTTGCCAGGTCTTGGTAATTCTTCACCCAAGCACAAAGTTCACATTTAGTCACCGACAAGCACCAACAACCTAGAAAACATAATGTAGCTACAATGCAATGTTCTTGTAGCATTTCAGAGTTCTGCCTGGTGCAGAATTAACCTTCAGTTACAAAAGATTTCAGTTTCACATTGGGATCTAATTGGTCATATAAGGAAACTGGATTTATTATGACTTATGGTTTGTGAATATTGGAACTCACGTGATTTGCAAAGGAGCATTTAAAACAATGGTTCTCAGTGTGAGGAGCAGGAGGCAACTCAGAATAATGTAGACCACGAATGAGTTAGACTGTTTTCCCTGGAAAGCAGTCGGTGAAGTGAATTTGAATTAAACAGAGTGGTGGACAGAGGGAAAGCTTTACATTTCAGTAATAATAATAATAATCCTTGCATTTGATATAGTGCTTTTCACATCTTCTAGACATCTCAAAGTATTCACAGAATATAGTGTAAAGTGAATTGACTGTATATTTTGTGGACGAAATGTGATAGCCAATTGCGCACAGCAATTGTGCACAGTTGTGGATTAAGTGACCAAATTATTATTGCTTTTTTTGCCCAGTAAGTGAGCAAAGCTGTTTTCCCCTAACCAGCACTGAAATGCTGAGATATTTCTTTAAGGCCGGGTGTCAGCCTGGCCCAATCGGTAGAACTCTTGCTTCTGAGTCAGAAGGTTGTGGGTTCAAGCCCCACAGTCTAGGCTGAAACTGCTATGCAGTGCTGAGGTGTGCTGTATTGTTGGAGGTGCCATCTTTCTAATGAGATGTTCAACCGAGGCCCCACCTGGCAGCTCAGGCTCGCGTTAAAAGAGAAGGGAATTTCCCCCAGCATCTTGGGCCAACAATCTCCCAGATAAAATTGGTCATTCACTTTATGGCTGTTCATGGTTTATTGTTGTGTGCAAATTGGCTTCTGCGCTCACCAACAAAACACACAACAACAACACATTGCATTTATATAGCACCTTTCATGTCGGGTGGACACAGTCACTGCACCATGCACTAATTCCTGTGAAGCACTTTGTGATGTCCTCCTGACATGAAATGTACTATATCGAATGTAATAATTAAATTATTATTATTTATTAAAGAGCAAAGTCCTACCACAGTGATGTGACACTCAACTTGGGCAGTAAATTACTTCAACGTAAATTGTATCATTCCATCGTGTGTTACGATAAGACCTAAAAAGGTTTCCTGCACACATTCGTGAGCAGCTGGTGCCCCTTTAATAACGTATGTGAGAGCTTTCCCGGCATCTGTTCAATGGAGTAAAACTTTTATAGTGACATCTGCAGCACATGTAAATACTTTGATGCCCCACTCCTGTCAGCTGACATAATGGTAACTTAGTGGGTCATTTATAATAACGGTTTAATAACCACAGAGAGTACTGCCTGAAGGTCCCAAATCAAACAGCTCGATTAATAATGGGTTTTACAGCACATCCTGTTTTATTTCGGTAGTCACAGTACTGATTTGTTAACTTTTTGTTGTTAATTTGTTAGCATTTTTAAGTGTTTTAGCTTTGCACCCAGCTGTTTTGTCGGTTAGTTGAGGTTGGTTTGGAGAAGACTTGACCCTGGACTTTCTATGCCTTCAAAAATACTGGAGGTGGGCAGCACAAGTAAAGGATACTATGAAATCCGGACTTTGAAGGCAAAGAAGGATGGGGCAAGGCCAAGAGGGAGGGGTAAGGAGGAGAGAGAGAGAGAGAGAGAGAGAGGGTGGGGCTGAGAGGGAGAAGGTAAGTGGAGAGGGAGGAGGCAAGGTTGACGGACCTCTGGGATGGAGATCTAGAGAGTTCAGGCAGGATGGCTGAAAGAGAACCAGGCGAATGACACAATGATGCGTTTTCAGGCACTTTACCTCAATATAAAGGTTTATAAGTGAACAAAAAAGGATTTTCCAATTTTTTTTAATAGGGTCTCCTTTCAAACCCGTTAATCGAGAGCAGCAACCAGCTATACATCACCATGGTTCACAGAATGTCAGCTTCTCCATGTCTCCATGCAACAACTGTATGAGGGGCTTTCAAAGTATCTCTAAATCAGGTTATAAAGCAAGCACCTGTGTAAAAACAATATTAGTGGTGTGTTGGTAAATGATAAAAAAACATCCTAGACTTGATAGCGAGAACCAAACTGTATCTGGAGTCGAGAATAAATGTGATATTTAACATACTGGGCGGCACTAATCACTCATCTGGACTTTGAAACTCTATTCTGGGAAAAGTGCACACAAGCAGAGCTGGCCCACTAGCAATTGTCAGCATTTAGAAGGTTTAACTTACGAATGACCTACTTGTGACAGCTGGAAGAACAATCTCCATTTGACACCACATACACCCCAGCCAGATAAAAGCAGCACAACTCATATGGTTTTTCTCAAGCGATATTATTTTGGTTTGGCAAAACTGCAATTATAAGGTCTACTGGTCCATCTAAATGACTTCATTCATTTCTTGATAGTGTTTATTTGACCAAAGGTTGCGATCTGAAGCTGGTGAAAATGAAGCAGTCACTTGTACTTTACGACAGGCTGTCAAGATGTCTTCATTACTTTAGCAGAAGGAGAACTGCACATGAATTACTAATGACGTTTAAAATGGAAACTGACAGCTTCTTAATTCACCTCAAAGTCAAGGAAATCCAGGCACAAAATTAACCCTGAAATAACTTAGTGCTTATGGTACCAACTGCATAGAGCTCTTTTTAGTCGGTAGGGTAAGAGTTAAATAAAAATTATCCGTCTGTCCGTAAATGTACTGGCCCTTTGTAGTGTGAAGGTATTATTCACTATTGCTTGGTAGATTTATCCAACTTTTAGCCAAATGCACTTAGAATTAAATTTTCCTTTATAAATCAAGACACCAAAATACAGTACATTTCTGATGAATGGAAAATAATACACGCTCATTTGTTAAATTTCAGCAAATATACCTGTTAGCTGAGACTGTGGGCAACCTTTCATGCAGATATTCCACAAACTTGCCAATGAATGATGAGGTTTCTTGTCACTGGCACCAATGAGCATTTCAGAAACATGCAATGGCAACGATGAGCCTTTTGGAAATACGCAAGGACCCACTCGCTTTAAAGATGTTTATGGTACTCCGCTCTACTCACCAGACTCCCTAGCTCTTCCCTACACAAGCTGGAACTACACAGACCTATGCAGCCCATGTCCTGCACACCACCCCATGCTCTGCGAGTCTATCACCACCATCATCACTCGGTTGCATTGCCTTCCCATCACCAATGGATTGAGTTCAAGATTTTCATTCTTATTCAATTTCCTCCACCCTACCTCTGCAACCTCCTTCACCCACACCACTCTCTTCAATCAGCAAATACTGGCTTGCTTCCCATCATCGGCAGGCAAGCTTTTAGTCATTCTGTCCCTGTTCGCTGGATTTCCATCCTGGAGTCCGTCTGACTCGCTCCTTCTCTCAACTCTTTCTTCAAAATATATCTCTTTAACTACGCTTTCAGTCATCTTTTCCCTCCCCAACTACTTCAGCTCCCACCCTTAGCTTGGGTGAAGGACTGTGAAGCACTTTGAGACATCATCCTGACATGAAAGGTGCTATATAAATGTAAATTGTATTTGAAAAACACAGCAGCTAATCTGTGCCAGCAACACCTCATAAGCAATGAGATGAACAGACAGTAAATTACCTTGGTGTCTTCTTTGACCCTTAACTGTCCTTTAAACCCTACATCCGTGCCATGACCTATTCTGCCTTCCCCCACCTCCACAACATTGTCCACCTCTGTCACTACCTCTCTGCTAAGGTTGCCAAGACCCTCATCCATACCTTCATTACATCCAGACTTGACGATGCTAACTTCCTGTTCTCTGGACTTCCAACTCTTCCCTCCACAACCTGCAGATTATTCAGAACTCTACAGCTTGTGTCTTCTCCTGCACCAGCCTCCGGTGGGCCAGCTCTGACTTTCTCCTGTGCCCCAGCCTGCCCTACCATCGACGGTTGGGCCTTCAAGCTTTCTACCCCCACCCCCTGGAACTCTATCCAGGAGTCCCTTTGCCTCACCCTCTCCCTTGCCTACTTCAAGGCCCGTCTCAAGGTGCCAGTACAACTGAGTGCCGATGGGGATGATGGATTCATGGAGCCTGGTGTGATGTAGAGAAAATGGGCTTTTTGATCCTTTGACCATGCTTTCGGTAATCCTCCCACCCCCACCCCCTTGCTCTCTACCTCTCTTGATTCCAATCCTTGAGTGTCCAGCACCTTTGGACATCCTCCCAATATGAAAGGTATTATAAATGCCATCTATTATTGTTGTAAATCACCAATTTGGTAAACTTTAAATAGATTCTAATATTTTCAGAACCAAATATTAGAAAAGCATTCTCTCAGAATCCAAAACAGAGAGTTAGATATTTTTTCTACATGACTAGAATCATTTAAGAAACAACTTGCTACTGTAATGGGAAGATGATGTTCTGGAAAGATAAAATCAAATGGACCAAAGGGATTTCTTCATCCAAACCTCTTGTGATCTTTACATACCTGAGCTACAACAGCCAAGATTAAGGAAAGAACATGAAGTTAAAGATTTCAAGTACCTTTTTATTATCTGTAATCAGCTCCATTCACATTCAACTTGATGCAACCAGGTTCCTGTCATCAGTCAATTAATTCTCAGTTGCACGAAACAAAGATTCCACTATTACATGTTTACATTCATTTCCAGGTTTGTTGGCTAATATTTCTAATCTTTGAATGGGTTGATTTAATAATTCTTGCATGTCATACAGCACCTTATTGCATCAAAATGCCTCAAAGCACTTCACAGAATTTCTGTAAAGTATAGTGAATCTGTAATTGTAAAGCGAACGCACAAGCCAATTTGCACACAGCAAATCTCCCATGAACAGCTATGAAGTGAATGGTCATTTTTATTAAATGGGGGATTGTTGGCCATAAAAAAGAAATTCCCTTCTCTTTTCAAATAGTCCTGTAAGATCTTTAATGCCCACCTGAACAAGTAAACAGGAACTCAGTTTAACATCTCAATTGAAGAACAGCATCTCTCTCTGGCAATGCAGTGTTGCCTTAGCAGTGTTTTTCTAACCAGTCAGTTAAAAATCTTGACATGAGGTTTGAACTTCTTACTCTGAGGTGAGTGTCAGGCTGACACCTAGGGTCAATTACAGATGTTAACACATATCTTCCTTTCTTTACTCCAAGACCACAAATTTAACTGATGACATTAAGATGGTCATATGAGAGATAAGAACTTGACACTTGATGGAAAGTATGGCATTTTAATAATTTATACTCAAATGAAATTCCTACCAAAGTCCTGTATTGTGTTTTGGAACAAGTCCAAACTTTATTTTATAAATGGTTCAGGCATCCTTTTAAAATACAGAAAAATGGATGTAAAGTACTACAATAAATTAAAAACGAATATAACTTTCAGAAAAACAAATGGATTTTAACATGTAAAAGTTACATCATTTGTCTTCGGGAACCAGTTTCTTTTTTGTGTTTCTCTATTTTGCTTGTCTTTGCTTATCAGTCGGTGTGTACTACAGGGATTTCTATTGTATACCCTTCAATAATACACTCTCGGGTCTGCATGTTATACTTTGTGTGATATTGACTATCTTTGCATAATGGCGAAAATTGTGTTGTCACTAATCATAATGTCTGTCCTGTATCTCTCATGATCAACCATTTCACTGTATCATTATCTATTATTTCCATATTATATCCCACTTTCACAGCTCATATGAAGGTCCTGGGTATAGTTCCATTGGCATCATTCAGCCTTTAGTACCTCACCCAAGTAGGTATTATTAATGTATGAGCTTGGACAGTGAGTACAACAGATTATTGGGGAGAAAATCCACCCAAGTCTAGATGTACTCTATTTATGTAGCATTTTTGAGTGTCCAAAGTTTGGCAAATTATTAAATGCAGTCTTAATTTTGAAGCCGATTTTCTGTAAGTTCTTTTAAGAACTAACAGAAAACCAACTTCAAAATTAACATGAAAATCAACAATTTGCCAAGTTCTGTCTCTGAAGCACTACAAAAATAGTGCAGCATATCTAGACCCTGGTGTATTTGTTCTTGCAGGTGAATTTGGGAGTGGAAGGGAAGGGTATCAAGATCACCAACAAATGCACTCTGGTCAGCCAAGGCTACTCAAGCCAATATGAACAATTTCTCTATAGGGACCCAAAAGGTGTAGACTAAGAAATGAATCTGGAATCGTTCTGTTTTTATACAAGCCCTAAAACTGAAAGTGAAGATTTCAAATAACTTTCATCGTCTATGCTAAGTAATGCCTGCTTCATAGGTCTTCAATAACTGCACTGCCAACTAAACTAAATATAAACAAACACAACTGCTGCAGATTTCATTTTTTAAATACGATAATATGATTGCTATTTCCTATCGATCAAACAATTAGTTCTCAATAAACATTTGACAAGGATTGTGTTACAATTGTTAATCCTGTACTGAAAGTACCATCACACATTAATGTCAGTATCAGTGACGCATCTGCCACATCAGCAGCTGTCTGCTAAACAACACAGTTGGAATACAACCACTTTACTCCCAAGAACTCTATAGTGCTTTGTGATTTAACAAATACATTTTGGACAATGGATTTTAAAGCTCTGTTTTATTGGGCACATTGTCATCAGCCTCTGCATGATGTAGTTCCTCTTAAATTCTGTTTTAGATCCCCTAGTCGTTATCTTGTACTTCTATCCCCTAGTTACAGACTCCCCAACAAATGGAAACTACCTATTTATGGTACCTATATTGAACACTTTGGTAAATTTAAATATCTCTCTTAGATGCTCTCTTAAACCACCTCTTAGTTCACACCGTCATCCAAACACTTCAATATGGTCTAATATCTGACAATTTCCAATGGGTTTCCTCAATTAAAAAATTGATTTCTTCTGGTAAATGGAAGTAGGTCCCTCATCCATGGCCTGCTGACTTGTATGAACTCTATTCAGAAAGTAAATCACATTGAACCAGATATCCTTGCAAGTTGACATTTAATCCATAGAACCAAAGAATTTTACAGAACTCAAGAAAGCCATTTAGCCCACCATGTCTGTGCTGGCTGTTTGAAAGAGCAATCTATTCAGTCCAATTTACTTGCTTTTTCCCCATACCCCTGAAAATTACTCTTTTTAAAGATATCTATCTAGTTCACACTTGAAAGCCAATAGATTTTACCTTGTCCACCACACCAGGAAGAGCATTCCATATCCAAACAACTCTCTGTCTAAAAACATTCTTCCTAATCTTACCCTTTGTTAATTATGTTAAATTGATACCTTCCAATCAGTGACTCACTGACCAGTGGAAATAATTTCTCCCTATTGACTCTATCCAAACATCTCATAATTAGACATCTGTCAAGTCTCATCTCAAAATTCTCCGTTGCAGTGAAAATAGACCCAGTCTCTGTTTATAGGTTAAACCACTCATCTCTGGTCTCGTCCTTACTGAGGAATTCTAGAAATTATTAAATTTTAGTCTGCCTTGTTTTTATTGTACTGAGAATAAAAATTGCTTGCCAATGAGGCAGACCCACATTCCAAAACACATATACTTTAGGATGGGATTTAAACTGTGAAATTTGGCACCTGATTTGGGGTCTAGTTTATGAAATTTGTAAAAGAATTTCCAAATGATAATTTATTTCCTTTCTTTTCCCAGTTAAATGTGAAAATGGACGTGCTTCAAGCTGATTCAGTAAACTCTGCAAGACGCTGATATCAACCAATCTCTAACTAGAAGCTGGAGGCCACATTTGGTTGGAACTAGAATTCTAAAAAGAGATTGGTGTCCAAGTGGCATTTACAAGATCACAAGAGAGGATTTGATCAAGAAGGCCTTCGGTCCATTTGATCTCATTCTTCCAGAACAATAACAACAACAATTACATTTGTATAGCACCTTTCAAGTCAGGAGGATGCCCCAAGGTGCTCCCAACATCCATTCCTCAACACTGAAACAAACTATTTTTTAAATAAGTCCAGTGTCCTGGTCTCAACCACCCTTGCTGGTAACCTGTTCCAGGGATTAGGAGTCCTAGGAATCCTGTAGCTCAGTGGTTAGAGCACTCGCTTTGCAAGCGAGAGACCTGAGTTCAATTCCAGGCAGAGGGCGAAACCTTGGGCAAGTTTCCTTACTCCACACGCCTAATAATAATCCCTCCAAAACCCAAAACAATAATAAATTGGTCATTTTCAATCTACGACTGTTTGTGGGACATTGCTGTGGGCAATTGGCTGCCGCGTTCGCCCACAAATATACAGTCAATTCACTTTACAGTGTGTTCTGTGAAGTGCTTTGGGACGTCCTCTCGACGTGAAAAGCGCTATATCAAATGCAAGGATTATTATTATTATTAACTACCCATTGTGTAAAGAAATACTTTCTGGTGTCTGTCCTGAAATTAGCCTTACAATCCTGAATTCATACCCTCTTATTCTGCTGCCTGGTGAATCTGAAAGTATGGTTCTCTGGTGGATTCATGCGAAACTTCTCCATGCACCTGCAACATTTGCTATTTGTGAATTCTTTTGCAAAACCTGCAAATTAAATCCCAGTGTATGCTTACGAAGGCATTTCCCATTCTAAATCCATATTGTCTAAGTCTCTCCGCTAGCAAGAGTCTGTATGCGCTAGTGCACGGTGCTGAATAATTAGACGTTAAACATACCTGACATGCATTTAGCAGGCTTGAAAGAGAACTTCCATTCATCATTTATCATAGTGTAGCTTGTGAGTTAGAGGTATGGAGGATTGTGTTGCTTTGTGTAATAAATGATTGTTAGCTATTCAAGCTAAGCAAAGTATCACAACTGCATCCTTCAATAGTTGATTAATAACTCTCCTTGTCTCTGTCTGTTTGTACACAATCACGGGTCAGCAACTGAAGAACTAGGTTCAAAAGAAGCCTTTAGTTGTAATGTAAGCATGACCCTTTGGCCGTACTTGTTACCACAGTCGTGGGTAGATCCATGACAGAGATTTACACTCAGTAACTTCATTGTGTAACCATTTCACACTCAGTTTGAGTTTTCAAATTAATAAGTGGAATAATGTCGCTATTCCAGAGAAGAAAAAGGTGATGCATTTATACTTTTCCATTCAGTCAGCGAGTCTCTGTCTCTTTGTCAGAGAGAAAAAAACATAAGAGATGAAACTTATTTAGATATCGTTAGAGAGAGATACTTGCAGACTAATTTTCATGTATGTTTGCCACTTCATATAACAACAACTTTATTTATATAGTGCCCTCCATGCCGGATGGCGTCTCAGAGCGCTCATAAATATTTAGAAGTGAATGAGTTGAAGCTTGAATTTTTTTTAGGATATTTCTAATACAATGTTAAAACAGGTTCCTGCATTCCTGTTCTAATGGATCTGTGGAGGTTACAGATCTCCTGTATTATTTCGGAGATGAGCAGGATGTTCACCTGATGTATTGTGTAATGTCCCATGGGGGAGAAATTCTGTACAGTATTAGGTGTTGCTTCTTTGGCAATGCCAGACTATAATGGGAAATTCCATTAGTAGCCAAAATTGCAAAGGCTCTCCCCTTTCCCTCTTTCAAGACATGCCTCAAAACAACTAAGATTTCGGCCATCTTTCCCCTCTGACCATCCCCCCCATTCGGCTCCACCCCCAGTCCAGGTGCCCATTCAGCACGGTGACATATTTTGCGATAGCCTCCCGATATGAAAAATTTATATGTACATAAAAATTGTATGGTAAAGGTGTTACGAGAAACAGGGAATAAAATTTTTCACCCACTTCATCCAAATTCACCCAAATAAGTTGAAGTTTAATCATTCACCTCACTTGTGTTTTGCCAGCTTTGCTGGGACAGATTAATTGCCACCTTTATTAAAGAGAACTGTGCTTCAGGGGAATGAGTTACAGTGTCAGATACTCACCTTTTCTTTTTTCAGACTTGGTTGTGAATAATTATCATGTGTTAAACTGCTGCTCTGGAGCCATCGGTGACTCCAATATTTTGATTACAGTAGCGACTGAGTAGCAATATTTATGGTGTGGCCATAAATCAAGAAATATTCAATCAAGAAAAATATATTTGGTTGGCTGATCAAAGAGGTTGGCCACCACTGCTCTATCGGGCAGGGTACTCCTAGCTGGACAAGCAGCAGGAAGTTTACCAGGCAGTGCGTATAATGGCAAGCTATGCAATTTTAGCTGGTGAAACTCCAGCAATACCGCAACACACACTCTGTGCTCTCTAAGGCCTGGCTCTTGCCAACCTGTGCCTAAATACTCTCTGGAATTAGGTAAGGGAGTGAGTGCACATTCCATTCCAAACTCAGGGAAATTTCCATGTGTAAGGTGGCATACATATGCGGTATTCCCTGTCTGTTCTGCTTGGCAGTGAATTTTACAACTGAGCCATCGGGGAGTTGAAGAAACACAAATCTACTGTTGTATTTTTAGATAATTTGTTTTACTTTCTTTTCAGAAAATGAGAGCAGAAGAAAAGTCATTAATCATAGGCTCATTGAATGTTTATTGCACAGAAGGAGGCAATTGAAGTCACAGTGTATGAGCTGTTGCTAGCTCCCCCTGGAGCTATCACTTGAATACCATTCCCTTGCTCGATCCCCAAATCCTTTCGTATTTATTTTCCTCAAGTTTTATCTAATTCACTTTTAAATGCTGTTATGGAATTAGTTTCAACAGCCATTTATGTATGGTAAGACATTCCACAGTACAAGAGCCAATTGTGTAAAAAAAATCTCAAATCTCCCCTTTTCTGTTCTGGTGATAATCATTTATATAAACCCTCATATTACTGATTTGCCAATCAATGGAAATAATCTCTACTTATCTATTAAAAGTATTCTGAATTTTTAGAAACTCCCATCAGATTTTTCCCCTAACCTCTCTGCTCCACTGAAAACAGTCCCAGATTCTCACATCTAATAACAATAATATTCCTTGTATTTGATATAGCGCCTTATCATGACTTCAAGACATCTCAAAGCGTGTCACACAGAATACTGTAAAGTGAATCTTTCCACATAACTGTATGTTTTCATCTCTGATATCACCCTAGTGATCATCTCCTGAACTCTCCCTATGCCTGTGACATCCTTTCTATACTCGGGTGCTCCAAATGGGTTGCTGTACTCTAACTGCTGCTATCCAATGTCTTGTACTAACTTTGCTCTTGTATTCAATTCCACTAAATAAAACCTCAAATTCTATTTTCTTTTGCTCGTGTCTACAACACTCTCACTTTTCATTACGCTTGTAATTTAGAAGACTTAGGTAACATATCATTCATTTTAGTGTTTAATCTGATTCACATTGCGCTTCACATGTATGATTTTATTCATGTAGCTCTAAGTGCACTGATCGGTTATTTAATATAGCATTTATAATGACAAGAATGTCTTAAAGTGTTCCACAAAGTTTCTGTAAAGTGCAGTGACTGTGTATTTGTAAGCAACGCAGAACAACCACTGTTCACCTCATGGCTAACAGAATGATCTTGCTACATGTCAATTGGTTGGTGCAACTGTGCTATAGGTGCTATATCAAACGCAATGATCATTATTATCCAATAACCCCTTGCTGAAAGATACAGATGTGAGAACATTGGGAGAGAACACGATCAGACTTGCCTGTGAAACCTCTTGAAGTCATATGATGCACCGCCTTGGTTCATAGATAAAGAACAGCCTTTTGGCCAAGGTACCAGATGACAACTGATGCCCATAGAGTCAGTACATCAGCAGGAGGGAAGCGAAGAGAGAAATTTGCCCCCCCAAAACTTGAACATATATTTGATTTGGCCAGTAAAAAACACACAATTAATTAATTACTTAAAATTAAGCATGATTAATTCTCTAACTTAATTTGTTATTTTATTATAATAATTATATAATAATAATCTTTGCATTTGATATAGCACTTTTCACGTCTTCTAGATGTCTCAAAACGCTTCAGAGAATAAACTGTAAAGTGAATTGGCTTTATATTTGTGGGTGAAACGCAATATATATATATATATAATTATTTCTATAACTTAATTTGTTGTTTTAATATATGTTAACAATAACATCTTGCACAACTTACTTTTCACATAGGAACAGAGTGGAAGTATGAGCAGGGTGAAAGATAAAAGGAGATAAAGGGATGGAGGTAGCAAAGGTGCAGACAAAGAGAAAGGTTTTTAGACAGGTTTTGAAAGCAGAGTGGGAGGGTGTGAGGCACAAAGATTTAGGTATGAGTGTTCCAGAGAAAGGAGGGCAAAGTGACTGAAAGCATACCGATTGATGGTGGGCGGAGAGGTGGGGGATATGAAGCAAGCTTGAGTTGGCAGTGTGGGGGAGCCAGGTTAGGAAACAAAACACACACCACTGAAGTTTGTTAAAGACTTCAAGCCGCTACTATTTTCTTTTGAAATGTTGCAGGTAATTGGGATCTAACTGGCAGTGCACACAGAGTGAATTCCCATCAGCTGTGCGCCTCACATCCACAGATGTTTTCTTTCCTCAAAGATGTGCGGAATGTTTGTGCAGTAACTGGAGTCCTCAAACACACAAAGATAGATAATGGCTCAGAAAGAAATAGGAGACACCAGCTGATAAAACCAATGATGGATGGATGGACTGTCTGGTTCATGCTATTTCTCCCCAAGGAGAAGCAGAAGCATGGCAGGTAATTCACTTAGAACATGTTATATCTGTGTCCTTATTTTGTCGTCTGAGAACAACAACAACAAGATTACATTTGTATACGCCTTTCACGTCGGGAGGACATTCCAAAGCGTTGGACAGAGTACAGCATTTCAGACCCGAGCTGGGGTTGGGGGAAGGGAGGGGAGGGGAGGGGAAGGGGGGTAGCCGATGGCATGGTCTAAGAGGAGAGTCTTGAGGCAGGATTTGAAGGAGGCTAAGAAGGAGGCGAGGCGGAGTGACTGGGGGATGGAATTCCAGACGTTGGGGGCAGAATTGCTGAAGGCTCTCCCGCCAATGGTGCTGTGGGTGGGTCGGGGGACGTGGAACAGGCCAGAGCCGGCTGAGAGGAGGGAACGGGCAGGTTGGTAGGGGTTTAGGAGGTCGAAAAGGTAGGGTTTGGCGAGGCCATGGAGGGCTTCGAATGTGAGGACCAGGATCTTGAACTGGATCCTCTGAAGGATAGGGAGTCAATGGAGTCGGGTGAGAGTGGGGGAGATGGGGTCACAGAGTTTGGTACGGGAGAGGGCACAGGCTTGAGAAGAACTGATCTCTCCAGTATCTGAAGAATTCTTATTCCATGGAAGTGAAGACTGACACAATTCAACACACACCTGATCCAAGCACATTTTTGCTCCAAGTACCGACACTCCAAGTCTTCTGTGATTGGGAAATAAACCTCTCTCACACTTGTTCTTTTCTCACACATTGTCTTTTAGTCCACCACAACCAGTCTTTGATACTTAATACATTATTTGTGGAATCCAGCCTCCTTCCTGGGTTCTTTTGGAAGACAGAAGAGACCTGAGTTCAATTCCAGGCAGGGGGAACCTTGGACAAGTTTCCTGACTCCACACGCCTAATAATAATCCCTCCAAAAACAATAATAAATTGGTTATTTTCAATCTATGACTGTTTGTGGGACATTGCTGTGCGCAATTGGCTGCCACGTTCGCCCACAAATATACAGTCAATTCACTTTACAGTGTGTTCTGTGAAGCGCTTTCGGACGTCCTCCCGATGTGGAAAGCGCTATATCAAATGCAAGATTATTATTATTATTATTATTATTATTATTATTATTATTATTATTATTATTATTATTGTGAGCCGACTAGAAAACTAGTTTATTTATTGGATGGAACAATTAGATAAATAAAGTCAGGAGAAATGCAAGCAACACAAAATTTATGCAATGAACACAAATCCTATAGCATTAGGAAAGTGTTAGTTAAATATTATAAATAAGTTAATATTAAAACAACAACAAACATGAAACATATAACGAGAGACAATCACTTTCAGGGTGAAACCTTCGGCAAGTTTCCTTAATCCACACGCCTCTGTTTACCTAGCAGTGAGCAGGAGCCCACTTGTTAGTTGATTGGCAGATTGCTTTTCCGGGGCTAATAATCCCTTCAAAAATAAATGAATAATAAATAAATAATAATGTGGTCGCTCAATCCATCACTGTTTATGGGACACTGCTGTGCGCAATTGGCTGCTGCATTCCGCCCACAATATACACAGTCAATTCACTGTACAGTATATATTGTGAAGAGCTTTGAGACGTCTAGAAGACGTGATAAGGTGCTAATCAAATGGAAGGATTATTCATTAATACTGACAACAAATTGCATTTACAAAGCACCTTTATCTGAGAGGATGCCCCAAGGCACTGGACAGTGAAGGGTTTGCATTAAACTGGGGGTTGGAATCAAGAGAGGTGGAGAGCAAGGGAATGGAGGTGGGAGGGTGGCCGAAGGCATAATCAAGGAGGAGACGTGCCTTGAAGGAGGCCACAACCACACAAATACATTTGTATTGCGCCTTTCACATCTGGAGGATGTCCCAAGGTGCTGGACAGTCAGAATTTTGGACCCAAGCTGGAAGAGGTGGAGGGTGGGAGGTGGGTTGGAAGGGTGGGCAAAGGCACATGAAGGGACTGTGGGATGGGGTACCAAAGGATGGGGACAGGCAAGCTGAAGGCCCAACTGCCGTTGGTGGGGTGGGCTGGGCGGGAGACATGGAGCAGGCCAGAACCTGGTGAACAGAGGGAGTAGACTGGTTGATATGGGGTCAGCACGTTGCAGAGGGAGGAAGGAGCAAATCCGTGGAGGGCTTGGAAGTTGAGGATGAGGATTTTGAACTCTATCCTCTGTGGGATGGGGAGCCAGTAGAGCCAGGTGAGGATGGAGCTGATAAGGTCATGGAGCTTGGTGCAGGAGAGGTCACGAGCATCAGAGTTCCAAATGATCGTTACAGGGAAGAGTTGGGAAGGCCGACAAGCAGAGAGTTAGAGTTGTCGAGCCTAGATGTAATGAATGCATGGATGAGGGTCTCGGCAGCCTGAGAGGAGAGGCAGTTGCGAAGTCAGGCAGTGTCGCAGAGGTGGGGGAAGGCAGACAGGTCATGGCAAGGGAAGCAAGTGTGGGGGCGAGGCAAAGGGACTCCGGGTTGGGAGTTGGGAAGAAAGGTTTGATTGCCAATGGTGGGGCGGGCAGGATGAAGGACATGGAGCAGGAGATTGCCCGGCAAGCAGAGGGAGCAGGAAGGTTGATAAAGTGTGAATAGGTTGCAGAGGTAGGGAGGAGGAAGACCGTGGAGGGCTTTAAAAATGAGGAAGAGGATCTTAAACTCGACCCTCTGGGACATGGGAAGCCAGTGAACTCGGACCAGGATAGGGGTGATCGACTCTCAGAGCTCTCAGTGTGGTGTGGATACCTTTATCCAAGGCAATGGATTTCCACATGTATCAGATAACCGGCTGACCCCCAAAATTTACTCATTTAGAATCCGTTTTGTGCTGTGAGCTCACCTCAAAACAAAACAGGATGAAACGACTCAAAGTCACTTCATGTGGCATGAAAGTCACCACAGAGAGAAAAGCAAAAGCACAGAGTTGTGCATCCCAACAGCTTAAGCTGAATTCAATCACAGTCCTGGGGGGGAAATAGAATCATAGAATCGTACAGCACAAAAAGAGGCCATTCGGCCCATCGAGTCTGTGCCGGCTCTTTGATTAAAGCAATTAATGTCAATCCCACTCCCCAGCCCTTTCCCCATAACCCTGCAAACCTGTCCTCCTCAAATACCCATCCACCGTGTTTTTAAAAGTAGTTATCGAATTGGCCTCGACCACCCTTTCAGGTAATGCATTCCAGATTCGAACAACTCACTGCGTGAAAAAATTTCTTCTCACCTCCCTTCTGCTTCTTTTGGAGACTATTTTGAATCTGTGACCTCGAGTCACCGACACACTCACCAGTGGAAACAGTTTTTCCCTTTCTAACCTATCAGATCCCCTCATGATTTTGAAGACCTCTATTAGGTCTCCTCGTAACCTTCTCTGCTCCAATGAGAATAATCCCAGCCTCTCTAGCCTTTCCTCATAATCAAGGTCCCTCGTTCCTGGTACCATCCTCATAAATCTCCTCTGCAGCCTTTCCAATGCCTTAACATCCTTCCTATAGTGTGGTGCCCAGAACTGGGCGCAGTATTCCAACTGAGGCCTAACCAGTGTTTTATGTAGGTTAAACATAACCTCCTGACTCTTGTACTCTATGCCCCTATTTATAAAGCCTAGAATCCCATTTGCCCTTTTTACAGCCTTATCTGCCTGTTCTGCCACCTTCAAGGATTCATTTACCTGCACCCCTAGGTCTCTCTGTTCTTTTACCCCCCTTAAGATTGTATTACCAGCCTGTATTGCCTCCCTTCATTCTTTCTACCAAAATGCATTACCTCGCATTTCTCCACATTGAAACTCATCTGCCATGTGTCTGCCCATTTTACCATTCTGTCTATGTCTTCCTCCAGTTGGCTACTATCCTTCTCACTGTTTACCACCCTACCTAACTTTGTGTCATCCGCAAACTTGGAAATGGCGCTTGCTATACCCAAGTCCAGATCATTTATGTATATTAAGAAGAGCAGTGGTCCTAATACCGATCTCTGAGGGAAGCCACTGTACACTTCCCTCCAGTCAGAAAAGCAGCCGTTCACCACAACTCTCTGCTTTCTGTCTCCCAGCCAGTTCTGGATCCATGCTGCCACTCTTCCTTGTATACCATGGGCTTCTATCTTTCTTACAAGTCTTTCATGTGGCACTTTGTCAAATGCCTTTTGAAAGTCCATATAAACTACATGAACTGCACTACCTTTATCCACCCTCTCCGTTACCTCATCGAAAAATTCTATTACAATAATCATTGATATACGCATTTTGGTAACCTTACATAACTTTATGGTCCTTAAATGCCAGAAGACAGACGACATTGAATAACTGTCTGCTAAAGAGAAAAGGTATAAGTTAGAAGAGATGTTTCTCCACAATAGGTTGTTAGAGGATGGAATGTCATCACAAATAACCATTGTTATTTACTGTTATTGTTATTGTTACTGAGGGCATGATAGCATTTGAAAGGAAAAGGGAGAAATTAATATGAAGCAAAATAATACAAAAGATGTAGGGAAATGGGATTAAAGTATATGATGCAAGTGGGAGAGCTGATATCAGCTCAGACATAATGGGCTGAATGGCCTCTTTCTACACTGGAACCTTTCTGTGGTTCTTGAATTTTATCATAATATTACTACATAATGATATAATGTCTCATCATGTTAAAATAGATCAAAGCACTTCATAGTTTTCTGTAATGTGTAGTGACCACACGCTTAATAATAATCCCTCCAAAAAAAAACAATAATCAAAATTGGTCATTTTCAATCCATGACTGTTTGTGGGACATTGCTGTGCGCAATTGGCTGCCGCGTTCGCCCACAAATATACAGTCAATTCACTTTACAGTATATTCTGTGAAGTGCTTTGGGACGTCTTCCCGACGTGAAAAGCGCTATATCAAATGCAAGGATTATTATTATTATTTATTATTGTGTATTTGTTGGCAAACACAGCTGCTAATCGGTGCACAGCAATGTTCCTTTTTTTTAGTTGGGGGATTACTCGCCTCTACTTTCTAATAGTTCGACAAGATCTTTGACACACCTGAATAGGCAGACAAGACCTCGGTTACCACATCATCTGAAGGATAGAAACTCTGACAATGCACGTTCCCCCAGTACTGCACAAGAATGTCAGCCCTGACTATGAGCTCAAAGTCCCAACGTGAGGCTTGAATCACAGCCTTCTTACTGAGAGGTGAGAGTACTCCCAACTGAGCCAGGCTGACACAACATGAAATGTTCCTAAAATAATGGCGGCACTCCAAGTTTTTGAGTTGATTAAAATCCCCTTAAATATTCATATAAAGTTCTGTATAACACCTTGGCCCAAAAAGAGTGAAGCTTTTCTTACCTTAACAAGCCGTCCTTGTTATACAAATCCAGGGTGAATTTGGAACCAGTTATAGATGTGTTGCCCACATTCAAATCCATTCAAGCTTAGATTTCAATTCAGCACATAAGCCTAGATAGTTAACTGAAACTTGTCCCTTTAGTCTTGTGATTCCTTCTAGTTAGTAATTCCATGATTCAAGATTCTGTGCTGAAACATGGAAATTTTGCATACTGTGCTAACCTATGGGCACTCAAGTCAGGAACCAGAATGAATAACTATTGTGTAATGTGAAAGGATGATGTTAAACTAGTGAGCTATTGATTCAGGCAACAAAGTACCATTGCTCTTCTCATATTTTCTCCCACAAAATATACAGTCAATTCACTTTACAGTATATTCTGTGAAGCGCTTTGAGACATCTCAACGACATGATAAGACGCTACATCAAATGGAAAGATTATTATTATACTACATCGGGAAATCAATCAGATGGAAGTACTGAATATGTATTTGCCACAAAGAGTTCACTGGCATACTTCTAATATAACAATGGTATTTGACATATCAAATAAGATACACTGAAGGATTATAAAATGTATGTTTGCTTGCCACAATGACCTGTTGACTTTGTGTTCACATAGCTTTCAGCTCTCTTTATGGAGATAAATATCATTTCTATAACTTGTATTTGAACTACTGGCTGTTGGGATAAAATTTGCAGATATCATTATTTAATGTTGACCTTTAATTTTTGAACAAACACATTTTCTTCCAATATCTCTTTGAAACAAAATGTAATTTTATTAATCTTTCAATGCAACTTCATCACTTTATTGGAGCAAATGGTATAAACAATAGCATCAAAGTCAGCACAAATTCCTTTCTGGCTTGAGTAACTTTAATAGCAGATGTAGAATAAACTTCAGTTGTGTTTCTCCATATTTAGAATAAGCAGCAGCTTGACCACTGCAGTCTGGGTGGCTCACTGAGCCCTGCAGGGTCCCGGCTGATTATCTGAAAATTACAGCCAATTTCCCTTTGTAAAGAAACTGCACAGGAGTCATTGAATTCAACAGGAAATGGTGATTGGTTGGAGGCAGTCAGTCAGTCTTCCTGTTTAACATGAATCAGATAGAGAAAATTTCATATACAAAGCTGTTTCCTTTAAGCTGTCATGTTTTGACTTTGTACCTATCTAATAATCCTTTCAATGCGTGGACCTCCAAGATGACACAATGTTGTGATCTGGTTAGGACTGTTTACCAGTATCGCAAATATGAAGCATTCTAAGAACAAGAAATACATCTAACAAATCTAACAAATACCGATTAATATAAATGCCCATCCAAAATGAATGATAAGTAGCCTGTAGGGTTCTGACAAATAACAGATGTCTTTCTAAAGTTGTAATAGGAAACATTTCAATATATTGAAAAAAATTATCACCATGTTTAAAATGCTTCACTGATGCTAGGGTTCCTCATTGTAGGATCAATATAGAACTAGAGGTGATAGAAGATGTGTGTTGCTGACCCATTCTCTCTACACACTTCATACTGTAATTGCTGGAGAATCAATGAAATGTTTCAGCCTTTTACAAGTCACAACTAACTTGGACCTTTCAAACTTAGTAAGTGTTGGCAGCCAAGTAAGTAATCTACGAAAAGGCTTATGACCAAAAAGACTTGCTAACCTCGGGTGATGATATAGAGAAGAGTTCTCTGTAGTCCTTAAACCAATTGAATAGATGCTTTGATATCCCTGGAGCGCATTCTGTAGATTTCTTGAACTGCAATGCTCTGCTCACACTGATTAGGACAGGGGTTGGAAGTTTATCTCAGGAAATTATCATTGGGAAAATTCCTCGACAGTCAAAGTGGAAAGAATCACCTTACTGAAAAGACATTTGCCTCCAGGCCACTGGCCGGGAGCAATCCTTGGAACGTTTCCAGAAGGCATGGGTTCCAGACCATCCAGTTGCAGTCAACCCTAATGTTTTGGAAAGCAAACTGGCAAGATGCCCAATTGGCAATGCATAGCATTGGTGTTCAACTGATACAGTTAAACTACTGTAATAGCGAGGGTGTATCTGATGCCACAGACCTCGGAGAGCATGATGCCGATATTGGATGCCAAAAGTAGAAAAGCATTGACATTCCTCATCTTGTGAAACACAGAACTCCACTGCAGTGTGTGCTTGCTGGATAAGAGAAGGTTAGGAGAATGATAGAGGCCAGAACACTGAGCTCATTTATGAAAGAACTTGGAAATGTAACAGGAAGATAATAGATTTTAAGATTAAATGGGCCTTCGGCATTTTTAATGCCTCTCATGATCTTGCAATCCAATAATAACCCTTTGTAGCTATTGTATCAAGCTACCGATAATGTATCACATTATCATGAAGGCATGTCATTGTGAAAAAAGATTTGTCAAAACATAAGGCCTGAAATTCCACTTACTCGTTATGAAACATTTCATTTTAAAATTAAAAAAGATACAGAATTGTGGAAACAATTTAAATCCAGACTTAATTTTGGATCCAGTTTTCCACAGCTCTTAAAAGGAAATGTCTTACAAATTAAAGCAAACTGGCAAGATGCTCAATTGGGAATGTAGATTTCTCGAACTGCAATGCTCTGCTTACACTGACTTGTACAGGGGTTGGAAGTTTATCTCAGGAAATCATCATGAATTCTCCAGAATTATGTAGGATCTTTAATTTAAGACAGAATGGTCTTATAGGTTAAACCTAGATGGAATTTGAGGAGACATTGGGCACTTTTGGCACCAAATTTTATTGCTATGGTGATGCATTGTGATTTTGACTTCAATCATCTTTCTTCCCTCCCCATTTCCTTTGACTTCCACCCACAGCTCAGGTGCCCAGTCAGCAGTATTAAGACCTTTGAGATGTCCTCCCGATGTGAAATGCGCTATATAACTGTAAATTGTATTGTGATGCAATTACATTCTGTGTTTGCAAACTGATGAACAAACCACTGACAAGCACCTTTTCATGGTGATAAGTGCACCTTTAAGACAAAAATGCCAGAAAATAAATAAGTGTGGTGACAAGAATCCACTTCCAGGACCCTCGGGAGAATATACAGAGCATATGGTCTTGAGTATGCAGACAATAATGTTCATAAGACCAAAACTAAACTGCTGTAAAAGAAAAAAGGTAAGTTACTACTGTGGAATGATGTAAAACAGCTGATGTGAACCTAACTGACCTGAAATTCCACCAGTTTTGGCCTGAAAGATCGTTTTGTCTTAAAAGTTAGTGGAGTCCTGTAGCTGAGTGGTTAGAGCATTCGTATCGCAAGCAAGAGGACCTGAGTTCAATTCCCGGGCAGGGCGAAACGTGGGCAAGTTTTCTTACTCCACATGCCTCTGTTTACTTAGCAGTAACTAGGAACCCTTTTATTAGTCGATCGGTAGATCACTTTTCCAGGGGTAATAATCCCTTAAAAAAATAATAATTTGGTCACTCAATCCACGACTATTTGTGGCATATAGCTGAATGCGTTTTGCTTCGTCCATAATATATACAGTCAATTCACTTTACATTATGTTCTGTAGAGCTCTTTGAGACCTCGAAGAAGTGATAAGGAGCTATGTCAAATGCAAGGATCATTATTATTATGATAATGCAGAATTGCAGAACATTCTAATTTTGACCTCAATTTAGAGGTCAGTTGTGTTTTAGAACTGTGGTAAACCAGAGTCTGAATTAAGACTGAAATTCTGAATTTGTTACAAATCTGCATTATTTTAAGACAAATTTTGTGACAATTTTTAAGACAAAAGATGAAATTATGGTTGTCAAATACAAGAAAGTTAGTTCCCTCACTCTTTACACAGACCCTGATATAAACTACGCTGAAATGAACATTAAACACAATTATACAGAAGCCATCTTCAAACTACTTTTAATGCTCGCAAATATTGTTAGACTGGTGGCGGAAATATAAAACAATTGCCAATAGTAAATGTAACAGAATGCAAACCTACTTATGGGTAAATCAGTTTTGTAGCAGATGTCTATCATTTGGCATGAAGGGTGAGGGATTCTTCTTTGGAACATCATGCGTTATATTTATTTTGCTGCCACTATATCATTCCAAAAACTCTCATCCGTATGACCCTCTAACGCCCTTGGAAAAGGCTATCCCCCGAGACCCTCATAAAGGCCCTAACATCATCAAACATCCTATCCCTCTGGCCTTCCACCCGCGGAGATCCTGAAGCAGCCGCCCAGCTGCTCCATGTTCGCCTCTTCTCCACCTTCAACTCCCTCGTCCCCCTGAAATCCAGGAGCATCTCCAAACCTACCCAACCCCCCCCGGTACAAAAACCATCTCCCCTCAAAACCAAAACCCGTCTGCTCGAGCGCAAATGGAAAATTGGCCTGACAGTTCACCGCCAACTATACCTCGAGCATCTCCACTGCTACTGCCGTTCTTTGACATGTGCAAAAACGGTCTTCTACTCCAACATCATCTTGGAGGCTAAACACAACCCTAAAATCCTTTTTTCCACCACCCGTGCCCCTCCTCAGGCCTCCTCAATCTTCATATCAAATGGCAAGTGCGAGGAAGTCATGGACTTCTTTTCATCTAAAATACACAACATCCGCCAGGCAGCCTCATCCACCTGCCTCTTGTCACCCACCACCCGTCCCCTCTGTCCCCCTCACCCTTCCCATTATCTGCTCCTACCACCACCCCCATCCTACATTCCTTCCTCCCCAGCTCTCCCTCCTCCCTCTCACCCACCATCACCTCCATGAAACCCACTACCTGCTGCCCCGACCCCCTCCCCACCAACTTGCTGGTACCCAGCTCCCCCTCCTCTGCCCACTACTGGCTGACGTCATCAACCAGTCCCTCTCCTCCGGATCAGACCCTGCCCCCCTCAAAACTGCACTCATTACCCCCTCCTCAACAAACCTTCCCGAGATCCCTCAAACCACAGCCACTACCGCCCTATTTCTAACCTGCCCTTCCTTCCTTCTCCTCTTTCTGATCTCCATGCTCCCTCTTGGGGATGTCATCCATATGTATGCGAACGACACCCAACTCTATTTTTCCATCTCTCTTTACGACCCCCAGTCCCCTGATGTTCTGTCAGCCTGCCTGTCAGACCTCAGGGGCTGGATGAGCACAAATTGCCTTCAGTTGAACATTGACAAGACGGAAGCCATACTCTTTGGGTCTCATCAACATCTAAAATCTCGAGGTTCTCACCTCCTCCACCTACCCAATCTCCACTTAAAACTCTCCGAACCTGTACCAATCTTTGCATCAGGATTGACCCCCAATTATCCTTCCTTTCCCACATCCAGTCCCTCACCAGAACTGTTTTCTTCCACCTCCGATGCATTGCCCGTCTCCGCAAATATCTATCTCCGAAAACCGCTGAAACCCTGGCCCATTCCTTTGTCACCTCTCGGCTGGATTATTCAAACACCCTCCTCATCGGCCTCCCCTCCACTACCATCCCTAAAATTCAGGTTATTCAAAACTCGCACCAAACTTTGCTCCCCGATTACCCAAGTCCTTGCCAAACTGCACTGACTCCCTGTCCCAGAGAGGATTGATTTCAAGATCCTCACCCTTGTCTTCAAATCCCTCCACTCCTCTGCAGCCCCTTACTTTTTTAACCTCCTCTCTCCTCAAAACAGTGCCTGTTGCCTTCGTTCCTCCGGGTCTGGCCTCCTCCTTGTCTCCCGAGTCCTCTGCTCCACCCTCGGCGGCCGTGCCTTCAGCCACTGTGGCCTGAGGTTCTGGAACTCCCTTCCTCACTCCCTTCGCTTTGCCCCCTCTCTTCCTATTTTCCAGTCTCTTCTGAAGACCTTTCTTTTCGACCGTGCCTTTGGTCACCTTCCTCCCCCTCCCCCTGGCTTGGCCCCGGGTTCCGTTACTGTGAAGCGCTCTGAGATGCCATCCGGCGTGGAGGGCACTATGTAAATCCAAGTGATTGTTGTTGTTGTTGATCTCCAGATTTGACTTCTCCAATGCTCTGCTTACTGGCTTCACCAGCTCTACGGTCCACAAGCTTCTAGATCATCCAGACCTTCGCATTCACATTCTCTCCTGAACAAGATCTTCAAGCCCATTCACTCCCATTCTTGCCAGATTCCATTAATTCCCTATTCCCTAGTGGATGGATATTAAGAGACTCACGTTTACTGGAGGAGGCAAACGCCTCCATGGTTTTGTTCCACCTTATTTCTGCAATCTTATTCCTCTATCCAGTCCCTCTCCCTGGGAGTGTAGATCCTTCAATCCCTGCAGATGGAACAATGCTGGGCATGTTGCTCCATTTGTACTTCCCACTCTGTATTTCTGCTCCAGAATAATTCCCATCCAGTTTTGACATTTGTTCAAATTACACATGCAGAGAACACTAAAATCAGGCATGCATTTAAGGTTACTAAAGAGATGGTTGTGTGACTCAGTGCTTAATAATATTAAGACGTGGTTTGTTCGGAGTCTTCCTGGATAGGTCAATAGAGGCCCAAAATCTTCCATTTCCCATGTGGCTCACACCATTGGTATTAAAACTGCAAGTGAAAATCATGCTGTTGCTGAGTCTACCTTCCTGGGTGGTGTGACGAGTAGGTGATCTGAGCCCCATTTATTCTACATATTTAGTACTGAATTAGTGTTAAAAACATAGTGATTTGTCACTAAATTTACCACATCAGTACAGCATAATACTTATAGCACCAAATAAAGAAGCAAAGTACTCCACCCTAATCTTAGAAGAACATCTTGACTCTTTTGCATGGTTGCTTCATTTCCCTCCCTCCCTCCCGGCATGGCATTGCCCACCCTTGTAACTATTCCAAGCATCTATTTGTTGATGTCCATTATTTAATAACAATTATGGACAGTTTGGACTGTGGCCTCACACCTCTACCAAGAACTGGATTCAATCTTATAGATTCAGTCTGATTAAATCTGAATCCAACTCCAAGAGATGAAAAGATAATAATCCTTGCATTTGATGCAACAATAATTTGATACAATAATAATCGCTCCAAAACCAAAAACAATAATAAATTGGTCATTTTCAATCTACGACTGTTTGTGGGACATTGCTGTGCGCAATTGGCTGCCCACAAATATACAGTCAATTCACTTTACAGTGTGTTCTGTCAAGCGCTTTGGGACGTCCTCCCGACGTGAAAAGCGCTATATCAAATGCAAGGATTATTATTATTATTATAAACCTTGTCACGTCAGAAGAACATCCCATAGCGCTTCACAGGAATTACTATGAAATGGACTGATTGTATTTGTAGGCAAATGTGGCAGCAAAATTGCATACAGAAATGTCACACAGCCATGAAACAAATGGCCAATTTTATTTGAAGGATTGTTGGCCAGGAAACTGGGAGAAAGTCCTTTCTCTTTTCGAATAGTGCCGTGGGATATTTAACAGGCAGACGGGACCTCGGTTTACATCTCATCTAAAGGATTGCACTGCTGACAAAACTCCCCCAGCACTACATTGAAATGTCATCATAGACAATGTGAGTTCAAGTCCCAACTACCTGCACCACCCACTCGGCCCCTTTAATACACATATTAATAAAAGATGTTTGTGAATGAAACCTGTTTTGACGATTTTAACTTGATTATAAGACTGAGAAAAGACCCAGAGAATATTGTACAGATTACACTTATAGAACTCTGGCACTTTCAGAATTTGTTAACAGTTTTGAAGCTTGTCTAAATGTCACATTAAGTGCAGAATGAACTATGTCAGAAATAAAAGCATATTTCACAGTTACAGTGAATGACAAGTTTTGTCAGGTCAGCCTCTTTCATTCTCAGATGTGTTCCTCTAAACATTATTCACACTTTCTATTCTGTCAGCTGTATAAACTACCAGCACATTTCACAGTTATTCAGTGATGAACAATTAACACATGTTTGGCTACTACTTCAATCCGGTGTCATTTAAAATTGACACAAGTGCTCCTAGACAGAACCTTCAATTTTTATTGCTTTTTCTGCCCTCCTCATGTGATTGGAATATGCAATATTGCCCACACTAAAGGGAGTGATAATTAGTCCTCGTGCCCTAGGAGAGGAAGGGGAAGTTCAGCAAGGGCTCCTGCTCCTATGACCTTTGCTCTAGATGTGGATGTCGTGTAAGGAACCCCAGTTGTCAAATAGCCTGATGGTACTCACTGCAGCATCTAAAAAGTACTTTAGGAGCACCATCATCGTATGACCAACAGCAATAGCACCTAAAATGTACACGACAACTTGATATTGCGTCTTGCCCACAAAACATACAAGTCAATTCACTTTAGTATATTCTGTGAAGCGCTTTGAGTTGTCTCGAAGACATGATAAGATGCTATATCAAATGTAAATTATTACATAGTGTGCTTCATGCGGGTTAGCATCTCGGAGCACTGAAACAGGGTTTGAGTCATGAAAACTCTTGTGTAGAACACAGTTGTGAGATATCAGCTCAGGCATTTCAATGGGGGAAAATTTTGTTCACATGGGTTGTCAGTGGCCGTGCAGTTGTGTTGGAGGCAGAGGGCTTTTTAGATTCCTATGTCCAAATTCACACCTGAATAGAACCACTGAACCATAGAAATTGATGGCATAGAGGAAGGCCATTCAGACCATCATGTCTGAGCCGGTTTCCTCAAGACTAATCTTTTCAGTCCCATTTTCCTGCCCTTAACCCATACATGACTCTTTTTAAGGTATTAATCTCATTCACTCCTGAAAGCCAATAGGGAGTCTGCCTCAACCACCATGCCTGGCAGGTCTTTACATATGCTAACTACTCTGCATGTGAAAACAATTATCCTAACAAATCCATTTGGTCATTTACTAACTATCTTAAATTCTTAATATCTTAATAATACAAAGTAACAAGGTGGAACTGTACCTCCAACCCGTCTCCAACCTCCCTTTTCTTTCCAAGGTCCTGGTCAAGGTGACAAATGACATTCTGTCCATCTGTGACTGGGGCTCCCTAGGTCTCCTCGTCCTCCTCGATCTCTCTGCTGTCTTTGACACTGTGGACCACTCTATCCTCCTCCACCGTCTTTCCTCTCACCTTAACCTTCAAGGTTCTGTCCTTGAATGGTTCAAATCCTGATTGGCTCACGCCAGCGCCTCTGCATCTCAGGCACTGGCAGGTTCAGCATCCACAGATGCACACTTCACCTTACCAAGCCAGTCTGGAACCTAGGTGTCTTGTTCGACCCTCATTTGTCCTTTCTCCCCCACATATGTGCCATGACTCTCTGCCTTCCCCCACCTCCACAACATTGCCCAACTCCACCACAGCCTCGCTCCTCAGGCCGCCGAAACCCTCATACATGCTTTCATTACAACCAGGCTCAACTATGCCAATGCCCTGCTTGTCGGCCTTTCCAACTCTTCCCTCCACAAGTGGCAGACCACCAAGAACTATGCAGCTCATGTCCTCTCCCGCATAAGGCTCTGTGACCCCATCACCCCCACCCTTGCCCGATTTTACTGGCTCCCCATCCTTCAGACGATCAAGTTCAAAATTCTCGTCCTCACCTTCAAGGCCCTCCATAGCCTTCCCCCCTCCTACCTCTCTGATCTGCTAACCCATTTTCAAACTACCGACTCCCTTCACTCAGCAGGCTCTGGCCTGCTCCATGTCCTCCGCCCGGCCCACTCCACCGTTGGCGGTTGGGCCTACAGTCTCTCTGCCCCCACCCTCTGGAACTTCATCCCACAGTCCCTTCAACTTGCTCCCTCCCTTACCTCCTTCAAGGCATGCCTCAAGACCTTTCTTTCCGACCGTGCCTTCGGCCACCTGCTTACTCTCTCTGAATTTCCCCCCTCCCTAATACCAACCACCCCTCCCGCTCGGGTCCTAATCCCTGACTGTTTAGCACCTTACGACATCCGACATGAAAGGTGCTTTGCGAATGTAATTTTGTATTGTATTGTATTCCACATTATCACAACACTATGAGTGAAGAAATATTTCCTGATCTCACTTCTAACCATTCTAGCTGCAATTGTTACATTATATGTCCTTGTTTGGATCATTCTCTGAACTATCATTACCTTTCATTATTCTAGTACTTCAGTCAGATCATCCCTTCATCTCTTTAGTTCTGAGGAATAGAACTCATCTACCCAGCCTCACATCAAGAGCTAAGCCTCTTCATCTCAGGTATTAATCCTGTGGATCATAGCTGGACACTCTAAAAGTAATATATCTGATTCAGTTGGTATCACTCTCTCCCCTCAGTTAGGAGGTTGTGGGTTCAAACCATACATTGGGACTTGAAACTCATACAGTCTCGACTGACACTCCAATGCATTGCTGGGGTGGTGGGAGTGGGGGGAGTTTGCATTGTTGGAGGTGTTGGCCTTTGGACAAGATGTTGAACCGAAGTTCTGTCTACCTGTTCAGCAGTTGTTGGCAAAATATCTCTGGCATTATTTGAAAAGAAGGGAGTTTACCAGCCAACAATCCCCCAATAAAATTGACCATTCACTTCATGGCTGTTTTGTGAAACAACGATGTGTGCAAATTAGCTGCCAGATTCACCCACAAAACACACAATCACTCTACAATATATCCTGTGAAACTCTTTGAGACATCCTCCTGATGTGAAAGGCTCTATACTAAATGTAAGAATTATTATTATTATTATCTTTCCTGGTATTTATTTGCCCAAAACTGAGCATAATGTTCCAAATGAGATCTGATCAGTGTTCTTTTTAATGTAAAACCTCCATGCTTTTATGATTAAAATAAAATAGACTTGACGATTATTATATTAATTATTCTTGCAGTCCATTGCAATGACAGAAGTGTAAACACTGAGTGGGGGTCTGTTGCTTGTAAATGTTTGGGGAAATCAACATTACATCATCCAACCCCTGATAGTCTAAAGGCCCATAGGACGCCATTACATCAGTCAATTTGTATTGATCCATGAAAACTGAGAGAAATGGAGGTTCCCTGCACAGTGAATATTGATTCTTTTTTCAGTGTGGGAAGCAATGCGTGCAGGGTCCTTAGTTAGGAGTCCAGGGAGATTCACATACCTGCTGCTGGGACTGCAATCAGATTTTCAATTTGAGCTTTGCAAAGACTCATGTTTTCTTGGGCCTCTGAAGCAAAATCCTGAAGTAATGCAACTTCTTATCCCCAGTCCTTATCACTACAACACATGAGATTGTGCCATCAGAGCCCAAGGAGACAGATTTGTGAGACTCGAGAGATACCAGCAGGCATGAGTTCCCACACACACAGAAAGGAAACAGCAGTCTACTCTTCTAAGGCTTCTTACAAAACAGAATGTGTGATTACAAACATGGACATGAAACAACATTTCTGATCAAAATAATAAATGGTAGATGTTTGATCTGCCACATGCGGAAAATGATATTATGTGCAAATAAAATTGTATTTGTTCAAATATGACAAATATGTTTAACATTAAATTCTCCATTCATTCAAACTTGATTGTTTGTCAATCAAGCTTTTAACAGCCAAAACTATCTCAGAGTAGTCAAAGGACATAACGCAAATGATAAAGGGGTCAATTTTACAGTAGTTGTTAACTGAATTTCTAAATTAAAGTGATTTTGAGAGGTCCTCCCAATGTGAAAGGCACTTTATCAATGTGAATTATTATTGTTCATTATATTTGTGTTTGATATTGCTCCTTTTACGTTGGGAGGATGACTCAGTGCTTTACTGTAAAATGTAATGACTGTGCATTTTATGGCAAACACAGTACCCAATGAGATAGAAATCACACAGACTTTGTAGCCTCTTGACTCTTGTCAACCTGCATGTAACTCTCCAGGATGAGGTAAATAGGGAGCATCACCCTGAGGAAAGAGTCTGCACTCCCTAACAAACAAATGGAAACTGTACATGTGTAGACAGTTTCCATTTGTTTGTTATGGAGATCTCCTTCAAGACCCATCTCAAGACCCTCTTCTTCGACCATGCTTTTGATCATCTTGCTTCCCCCCCATGCCCTCCACACTCCCCGATTCCAACCCCCAGCTAGAGTCCAAAACAATGACTGTCCAGCGCCTCTGACGTGAAAGGCACTATATAAATGTAATTTTGTTGTTGTTCTTGTTGTAGAACTCTCAGTTTGCATTCAAGACATTTAAGCACGGTGATGGGTTTCCAAACACATTTGTCAGACACCCGGCTGCCCACCAAAAATACTGGGGATTTTCCTTTCCTAATTGACATCAACAGTGCTTCCTGAGCATAGCATACGTACACAGCAACCTGATTACCTGAAAGGTGGCTACGTTTCAGCATAAGACATTGGCTACTTAGCACTGAAGTTGAATGTTTTATGATTCCAGAACAGAGCAGGGCCATAGTACATCAGTGGCACATGCAAACACACACACACAAACACAATTCAAATAAGTACATACAAACATACAATTTATATATGTGTAGAATATTAACAGAAATAGAAAAAGGTGGGAAAATGTGAATAAAATTAAAATAATCCTTGTATTTGTAGCGCCTTATCACGTCTTCGAGACAACAACAACAGCTGCATTTATATAAGCGCCCTCCACGGGCATCCCAGGGTGCTTAACAGTGGTGGAGCCCTATGCTAGCCAGGGGGAAGGGAAAGGTGACCATACGCACAGTCGAAGAGGAAGGTCTTCAGGCGCAACCTGAAAATGGGGAAAGAGGGGCCAAGGCAAAGGGATTGAAGGAAGGTATTCATAGCTTTGGGGTGTAGTAGCTGAAGGCAAGGCCGTCAATAGTGAAAAGGAGGAGTTGAGGGATAGGGAGGAGGCAGCGGGTAGACAAGGAGGAGGCAGTAGAGCGGAGGTAGCAGGTAGTGTTGTGAGGAGAGAGGAGATTGGAGAGATAGGGGAGAGAGAGGAGATTGAAGAGAGAGGGTTCTCAAAGCGCTTCACAAACATAAAAAAATGGCATTATTTAATTAGTTGGCAGAACAGGCTCAATGGCTGATTGACCGCCTCCTTTTATGAAAAAGCAAAAACGGTGTGCCTTAATAACTTCATATAACAAATATTTATCATTCTTTGAAACATCTCAATTAACACTATTTATGGACATCTGAGGAAGTCTGTTTCATTTTCTCACAACTCTTTGTATAAAAGGAAGAGACTTCAAAAGTTCTCCATTTCTCAAAGGTAATAAAGTGAAACACCAGATTCATACCTGTCAATCATAGATTCACACCTGTGAATCATTGCACCTCCACCCTTTAACCCAAGCCAATTACTTTAATGCAAAATTTCAACTGTACAACCAGCCCTTTCCTACTAATAAAATTGTCTTGACCTTAACCCTGAGGATGTATAAGAAATGAATACTGAAGGCACAATTGAGATTATTACTTTGTAGATTTGTATATATGCATTCTTTTAACAGTTAAATGTGGCAGATATCTGCATGCAAATCATGATCTTAGTCATGTAACAAAGATATGCCAATATTCCAGTAAAGATCAGAAAGGAAACTAAAACTAATTGCCTGAAAAGTACTAGGGAACCTGGAAATGCTTTATGCATTGATATTGCCTTGAATTCACAGTGACAATTTACATTTATTTATATATATAAAACATATAAATCTTATGTAGAGAAAATGTCTCAAAGTGCTTTACAAAGGCTAAGTGGGAGCCTGATCTGGGAGGGAGTTGGGTGAATAGAAGCACAGTCACAGAGACTCTTTAGCCCAGGTTTTGAAAGCGGAGAGAAACAGGGAGCAGGGTGGTGGGATTTGGGAAGAGAGTTCCGGAGGACAGGGGCAAGTTCTAATGCAGCATGGATTAGCCTGCCCCTGCAGCTCTTGACCCAGATAAAGGGTCAGAAAAGAACCAGTCCACATTAACATCATATGAATTCCGAGAGCAACAAGACACCCAACAAGACATTTTTACTTTATGAAATAATTTCCGCACACGATTTATGCAGAGAGAAACCTGACCATTCATTTGAAAATTCTGAAGCACTATAATGGAAGTGTTCTGGAGAGAGAGCTGTACTCTAACAACTGTGTGCTTTTACTGCAAACTTCAGAGGAAGGGTCACAAGGAGCACATGGAATGCATTTCATATGCTCTGAAGGTCAAGAGGCACTAAGATCAGCTGTTTTTACTCTGCTGGAATCTTAAGCCTCTGAGTTTATTGCAATGTTAATGAAAGTGTTTCTTTATTGCTTTCTGAATAAGTCTTCCTTTTTGTCTTTGATTTTGTTGAGCACAAGCTAGGAACCCTGAAATATACTGAGCATTTACTTACTCCCCTCTTCTAAAAGTTAGTTATGTCACTATTACTTTATTCCCTTAATGGTGACAATACGCACTTCTAAACTAGCTAACAGAATGAAAGATGCTGTATAAATGTAAATTTATATTGTATTGTAATAGAGGGAGAAAATCGTGTTTTTCTAGAGGGGTTAAATTTGCAGAAATGTACGAGAAGTGTATCGGGAGTGACCCAACAACCTGGAGGTGACCATGTATTTGTACTTTATTTTAATACAGGGCTCGGAGTTTGGAGGATGGGCAACCCAACATGCAAGGAAGGTGTCAAAGTCAGAACTATGTGACGGGAAGCATCTGTATGACTTTTTTTTGGTCAGCCGGGTGTCTGACACATGCGGAAACCAATCACCATGGTTAAGAATATCCAAACCAAACTGAGATTTCCATGCCTCCCACTTCCACATGGAAATCCCAGAGACCAATTGTTGGAATGGAATGCGCATTCTGTCCCTGGAGAGACACATCCTGCTTACCTAATTCCAAAAAGTATTAGGCATGGGTTGGCAAGAGCCAAGGTTTGGGGACACCAGAATGTGCGTTGGGGTACTGCTGGAGTCAAACTAGCTAAAACCGCATAGCTTGCCATTGATATTACCGGCAAGGTTTCCTGCTGCTTGTCCAGCTAGGACCACTCTACCCATTAGGGCTTTGGCTGGCATGGTTAACAGGAGCTGAGTAGGGTGACACCTTGCCCCCAGTGATTGGTCTGCCCTTGCAGGTCCTGCCGATGAGCTAGCTGTGTTGTCATCAGCAGTGCCCTGGAATACAGTGGACCCGCCTGTCTCAGGATCCGTAATACCGAGACCACCACAGAGGGCCGGCTAGATTCCAACATTCCATTGCCAGGCATATCACCTTGGAGCCAGTTCAGCTCCAAGAAGACCCTGTTTACCTTCCCCCAAGGTGGATAGTCACTAATTGGTCGTTCGACATCTGACAAGTGCGGGATGGAGCCTCACTAGGTGGTTGGTAGGTACAAGGTATTCCCTGCGATCTTCACGGTGGGCAACACAGCATGAAATGTGTGAGAGCATTGCCACCGTTTTCCTGTCCACAGCTTGGGCACACTGTGTGACTTAGCAGGAGTTGCAGACAGAAGTGCGAGAGCTAATGAAAAGCTAATGGAAAATGATCACTGTTGTGCAGTAGGACACCAGGGCATATATGATTGCATTAGTTCAGGGAACGCTTTATTGTTGGCATTTATGTAATTTGTGCAGCAAATGGCATTATCCACTATTGAGACATGCTGAGTTTAAACTGTGTTTGTGTGTCTGATTTGTCAGGCATGTGATCATAACTAAATAACATAAAAATATTGAGCTACGATAGTGGGTAGACAATAGAAGATAACTGGACATTCAATAATTTAAGCAATGGGAGACAGCAAAGGAAGTTGAATATAATAATATAAGGCTTCCATTCTCTCTCCTATCTGGGGATTTGTTAATTAGAATACAGAGTTACAGTCATAATATATGTGACAACCATCGATTAGCATCACTTAGCACTTGAGGTGCAGAGTCCTCAATCAGTTCTGTGCAAAATACTTCTCATTGACTTAAGTGTTGCACTTGACAGCAAATACACAGTAAAGTGTTTTTCCAAAAATAGCAATGAAAGAGATTTCACACCCCGTTTCCTGTCACAAACCTAATTTGGTTTCTTGATTCATTGGCTACTCTCTTGGCCAAACAGTAATCCATATTCATAATGAAGAAACTCTCAGCTTTGAACATAAAAATGGGTTGCTGCCAACATCTTTATGTGCAATTGAGTTCCTGTCTCCTGCTCTTTATAAATGTTCAACAGAAGCCAGTATAGAAATATAGGCATAATGCAGAACTATCTAATAATTTAAAAATGAAAAGCACTATCCTCCCTCTCTTAAGATTACGATATGTGATGTGATAATTATTGCTACTGCGTTTTCAGACCTGGCCAAAACTTCCAAGAATCTGATTCCAGTGTTTGACGTTACCATGCTCCACAGTGCTCTAAATGCTACAAGGCATAACGGATATGTACACTCACTGTTTACATTGTGCAGCGTTTTGTCTGCATTGAGTGCAGTCACTGTCTGTATTGTGCAGGCATGATCTGTGTTGGACAGCTGTTATCTGCTCAGTCTTTTCATTGGAAATCCCAGTTTTTTACTGTGGTCACTCAATCCACGACTGTTTGTAGGACACAGTAATAGGAGGAGGTCAATCAGCCTTGGAGCCACGTTTCACCCACTAAATGTACAGCAATTAACTTTACAGTATATCTTGTGAAGTGCTCTGAGACGTCTCAAAGACTTGATAAGATACTGTATGAAATGCAAGGATTGTTACGTAATACGATGTGCTCAATGGACTGAATAGCCTGCTCCTGTTCTTATATACATATCTGTTTTTATGTACCTATGTTCCAATTACTAAGTTCCAATTCACAGTCATAAATCAATCACCGCTTAACAGAGTTCATCGAAGTATCTTTTAGAAGTACTGTATTCAGATTTTTATGCAAGCATCAGGAACAATAGTCTTCATTAACAATAAAATTCTCGATGAAGAAGTAATACATTAAAAGAAAAAAGGTAGCGGCATGTTCTTGTTTTCCCTTATCATTTAGCTTTTATAACCATTTGCATTGCCTCCGAAACGAAGAGCGCAGACAGGATAATGCATACTGCTGAACACAAGGTTTGATCTCACCACTGAAAGAGACTGACTACTTAATAACCCTTATATTTTGGTATAATGTTTTTCATGTCGGGAGGATGTCACAGAGTGCTTCACATGATTTGCTGTGAAGTGCAGTGGCTGTATTTATAAGCAAACACGGCAGTCCATTTGTGCACAACAACATCCCACAAACAGCCATCAAGTGAGTCACCAATTTTATTTGGGAGATTAATGGCCAGGACACCAGGATAAATTGCCTTCTTTTTTTTGAGTAGTGCCACAGGATCATTAACATCCACCTGAACAGGCAGACAGGAGCTTAGTTTAACGTCTCATCTGAACACACAAACCACAGAGTCACATTAAATTCATGAGTGAGCAGAATATTACAGCTCACTGTAATAAATAATTGATCCATTTTCGCGTAAAAAAATTTTTATAGTTTAAAATAAACCCGTCTTTCAATTGTGGAGCTTTTATTCCCAATGTGATGGTGTTATTGTTTTCCTGCAGGGAGTAGAGTGAAGCGGTTGCCATGGTTACAGGTAGGAGCCTCACAGATCTCGGGACCCAGTGGTTAGTTGATTGTTATATTGTTGTCAGATTTGTTTGTTGTACTGGTGCCATAGGAAGCTCAGGGGTAAGGTATCAAGTATCAGTTGCCATGGTTGCAGCTGGTGCTTGCCTTCTGTTGAGTGCCCACTTTTTAATTTTAATTTTCAATTACGATGGCTTTCTGGAACAAGCATTCCATCTTCTCCGGAATAAATTTTATGCTTGGCAGTGTCACCTTAATCTTTGCGTTTGCTTGCACTTGCGCTGATATGCAAAAGAACCAGAGCAGAGACGCAGAGAANTTTTTTTTACCCAGAGAGTTGTTTCGATCCGGATTGCACTGCCTGAAAGGATGGTGGGAGGAGATTCGATGGTAGCTTTCAAAAGGGAATTGGATAGGTATTTGAAAAGGAAAAATTTGCAGGGCTATGGAGTAAGAGCAAGGGAGTGGGATTAGTTGGATAGCTCTTTCAATCATAGAATTGGACAGCACAGAAGGAGGCCATTCGGCCCATCGTGCCCGTACGATTGTATGATAAAACACTTTTCATGAAGGATTAAGGTCTCAAAGCACTTAAGAGATATGATAGGCAGCACTGAGCAGGGAGAAAGAAAAGAGAATTGAGGATCTTCGCCAAAAGCACAGTCAGAGATATGTGTTTTTTTAGGAGAGTTTTGAAGGTAATTAGAAAAGAAGCAAAAGGACAAGTAGAAAGATGCTTCTATGAAGAGACTTGAAGGTTAAGACAAGGACCTTAATGTTGATTATCTGGTGTACTGGGGGCTAGTGGAGCCTGTTTCTTTTGGTCAGCTGGCTGTCTAACACATTTGTGAACCCATCACCATGTTTAAGAGTCTCCATCCAGACAGAGAGTTCTACATACATGTAATAATGACACATGGAAATGTATCTGTGTATGAAATGTGCATTCTCTCCCTTGAGGGATGTATCCTGTTTATCTAATTCTGGAGAGTAAAAGGCGAGAGCCACGAAGTTGTGCCATTTGACACGTCAACAAATGTTTCAGTTTTTAACTAAAGGTAGATGCAAACAAATCACAATGTAAATTAGTTGCTTTGCCACTGTTAAATATCAGAGCGGAAGATTAATACTGAGTCAGAAATTGAGGCCTCGATTTGATAGTGAATATTATTCAACAATGTGTGTCTATTTGTAATAAGAGTCACAAAGAGTAACCGGAAATATGGGGTGCACTTCCGGTTACCAGCAGGAACTAGTATTTCCTTCTTGTACAGGAGTTCCCTCCTGGCTAGGAGTTCTTTCTCATCCTGGATGTGTTGTTCCCTCTCCAGCAGGCAATCTCTTGTGTGTAGTTGTATAGGCATTCCCTCCTGAGTGGAAGTTCCCTCCTGTGCAGTCATGTAGCTCAGTGATTAGAGCACTCGCCTCGGAAATGAGAGACCTGGATTCGATTCCCGGCAGGACAAAACGCTGGGCAAGTTTCCTTATCCCACCTGCCTCTGTGTACCGAGCAGTAAGTAGGAACCCAGTTGTTAGTCGATTGGTGGATTGCTTTTCTGGGGGTAATAATTCTTTTAAAAAAATTGGCCACTCAATCCACGACTGTTTGTGGAACACTGCTTTGTGCAATTGGCTGCAGCATCAATTACTTTACAGTATATTCTATGAAGTGCTTTGAGACATCTCGAAGATGTGATAATAATAATCTTTGCATTTGATATAGTGCCTTATCACATCTTCAAAACATCTCAAACCGCTTCACAGAATATACTGTAAAGTGAATTGACTGTATATTTCTGGGTGAATTGCAGCAGCCAATTGCGCACAGCAGTGTTTTTGAAGGGATTATTATCCATGGAAAAGAAATCCGCCAATTGACTACAAACCGGGTTCCTACTTACAGTTAAGATAAACAGAGGCGTGTGGAGTAAGGAAACTTGCCCAATGTTTCACCAAATTATATATTAGAACTATTTGCATAGTCATGCCCTGTATTGCTGGACCCTCCAGAAGTAGAGGAATTTGCTTAATTTAGATTGTGTGTAGGTTCTACAGCATTTCTCACAAACAAGTAATGACAGCTTTGAGTTGATTCATAGTTTAATGGCTAAACATGTTCTCTAATGTCTTGGGTTCGCAAAGACCAGTGATGTGAAAACAACTCAGCCGAAATGCAGCCAGGGAAAAAGCCACTGCTGGAACTGGTACCTTCAGAGAGGGCCTGAAAACTACCTCCCATGATAAGTCTTCTAGAGAGGCACTACCACTGCTCCCTTACTTAAGAACGCTTTACATCAGGACCATCAGTAGCAGCACTGCAAAAATACATCAAAGGTTCAGTTAGACAAACTTCAAGTTACTTTATCAAGTTGATAAGGTGCTATATCAAATGCAAGGATTATTATTTATTATTTGGCAGAGTTCCCTCCTGGACGGAAGCTCACTTCTTGATAGGAGTTCCCTCCTGGCCTGGAGTTCCCTCTTGCTGGGATGAATTTGGACCACTGACGTGTTCTCAAGTAACTAAATTCCAATGGCAAGTTCTCCTACGATCACTGATACCATTGTAAATGGGATTCTGGATTGAAGACTCCATTCAGTTCATGCTAACTAATCCAGTCTAAAAGCACTTGGATGGAAATATCATGCCCTGAAGCCTAAAACATTAAATAAACTGATGCAACACATTGAGACAGTTTGCATTACTTTATTTAATGATAATTTTATTTAATTATCATTAAATACAATTAAATTATCATTAAATGAACTAATGCAACACATTGAGGCAGCTTGCATAAATGTCATATAGTGAACCACCTATCGGAACATTGTATCAGACAATTGCCATATAAAAATAGCAAATAGAGGGAGATAGGTCCAAATGGTTCTTTTTTGAATCTCAAATTAAATCAAAGCTGTTCACTATTTGTCCATTACAGTGCTCTGTTCTCATGAGAAAAGCAAAAACACTGCGTGTTATTAACCTTTGACTGAAAAACCTTTGTGTCATTACAAAATGGTGATAGAAATTCCAGATGACCAGTGTAAGGAGCAGGATCCCATTCTCACCGGGATCCTCGTTATGGAGCTTTTACAAGTCAATAAAAAGCAAGGCAATGTCCTGCCTAAATTATCATTAGCGCCAATTGCTTTCTTTAAGGCCCCTTTGGTCGAAGTGCCTCCATCTGCCATTGATTAAAATGAAATCACACCAATCACAACCTGTTGGTAGGAAAGTGTCAAATGTTCTTTCATCATGATGGGCTGCTTTGGAAGTACCTGGAGGCCAGACTAGTAATTCTAGTCGTGAGATTGACCGTGAGATATTGTAATTCCACTGTTGTCAGCTGATATCAGTCACTGGGCATCACAGCTGTATTACCAGTTTGATGGCTCTCTCGGCTCCAGATCTTGCTAAAACCTCGCGCCAGTGTTAGTGTTTACACCAGCATGTTCTGATCAAACAGTTCAAGACTGGCGACGTTTGAACAGTTCACAGCCAGTATTTTCAGAAGAAGAATCCATTCATGTGATGTGTTAGTGCAAGCGTGATCCAAAATTCATAGTTGGTTCACAGCACCACTTCCCGGATACAGTCATCCATCTCCACATTGCCAATTTTCAGCTCTGACTTTTTTCCCTCCACAGAAAATATTTCCTGGTTCCAGCAGCATACAAATCATTCTATTTTGTGAAGTTTGTCTCTCTTTACTGATCTCTATAATCTACGAGTACTGTTCTCATATAGATGCTTATCGAGTTCTTTTTGAAGGCGTTAATTGATCCAGCGTCAATTACTTTTGTGGGGCATCTCCTCCATATGCCCCTACTCTGTGGGGGAAAAAAACTTCTAATCAGTGACCTATTTGAGGCTCTTTAACTTTAAACCCATGCTTTCAGTTCTCCGCATAGATTCTAAGTCAAAATGCCTGATGGTATCATCTATGCAACTCACTTCAAATATGTGAATCAGATGCTTTTCCCCTCCCCCTAAGTTTTTTCCAATGAAATTACGATCAGCTCTGAGCCTCTACTCATAACTGAGGAGTTTGTATAATAATAAATAGTAATAATCTTTCTATCAGGAGCTATACAAATGTAATTTGTTGTTGTTATCTTATCACTGTAATAACAATAATCCTGTATTACAAGGCGTGCTTTATTTTGGAGTAGGCCTGTAACATATTGGTTAAAGTGCTTGCCTCGCAAGTGAGAGGAGTTGGGTTTGATTCCCCGGCAGTGCAAAACCTTAGACAAGTTTCCGTACTCTACACGCCTCTAGTAGTAAGTAATAAGTAAGTAGGAACCCAGTTGTTGTTGATTGGCAGATCCCTTCAAAAAATCCACGACTGTTTGTGGGGTACTGCTGTACGCAATTAGCTACCATCAGGCATTTCACCCACAAAAATATACAGTCAATTCACTTTACAGTATACCCTGTGACGCGCTTTGAGACATCTCAATGACATGATAAGGCGCAATATCAAATGCAAGGATTATTATTATTATAAATAATCCTTACGTTTGGTATAGCTCCTTTCACGTCGGGAGAACGTACCAAATCACTTCACAGTGTTTACTGTTAAGTGGAGAGACTGTGCTGTGGATAAATGCAGCAGCCAATTTTCACACAACAATATCCCACAAACAGCCATAAAATGAATGACCAATTTTATTTAGAAGGCACCAGGAGAAATTCCCTTTTCATTTCAAATAGTGCTATTGGATCTTTAACATTCACCTGAACAAGCAGATGGGGCCCCAGTTTAAAGTCTCATCCTAAGGACGGCACCTCCAACAGTGCAATGTTGGGTGCAAATTGGCTGCTGCATTCATCCACAGCACAGTCTCTCCATTTACTTCTTCGACCTCCTAACCCCCTAGCACCCTGTTCGTACCCTCCGCTCAGCGGGCTCCAGTCTGCTTCGCGTCCCCCGCCTTGCTCATCCCACTATCGGCAGGCGGGCCTTCCGCGCTCTGCACCGACCCTCTGGAACTCCATCCCGCAGTCCCTCCTTTTCGCCCCCACCCTCGCCACCCTCAAGATCCAGCACAAGACCCTCATCTTCGATCGTGCTTTCAATCTCCCTACTTCCCCCCCTGCCCTCCCCCCTCCCCCACCCCGACCCTCAGCTCGGATCCGTAACTCTGTCTGTCCAGTGCCTTGGGACGTCCTCCCGACGTGAAAGGCGCTATACAAATGTAATTTTGTTGTTGTTGTTGTAGCACATCACCAGCGCTGCATTGGAGTGTCCTCTTAAACTGTATGAGTTCCACTCTGACATTCTGCTATCACATTGCTCTCAACAAAGCTGTCTCATTATCATCACCTATTGATAAAACAGTTTTCAATCCTAGTGGACAATTTGCCATTCATTCCATGATCTATATTCTGCTTTGTAAGCCTCACATGTAAAACATTATCAAATAACTTCTGAAATTCCATTGGACAGTCTTCATCCACTAATTTAGTCACTTCAGATGGGCATTAAAGATTCTATGGCACTTTTGGAAAACCAAAGGGAGTTTCTCCCAGTGCCCAACAATTTTCTAGAGAATATTGATCATTCACTTTGTGGCTATTCATGAGACCCTGTTATGTACAAGTTGGCTGCCATGTTTACCTGTGAATGGATGGCCTTTACAGAAACTTTATTCAGAGCTTTGAGGTATTCTCAATATTATAAGTGTGGTATCAAATGGAAGGATTATCATTATTATATTATTCTTCCTTAAAACATTCAGATAGATTCTTGAAGCATGATCCATTGTTTTTAAATCCATGTTGATGCTTCCTTACAACCTATGTGCGTGTTGAATGACATTGAACAGCATTCTATTTACTATTAAAGTGGTGGTTGAATCGAATAGTGTAGATGTATTCAAGAGGAAGCTAGACTTTCACATGAGGGAGAATGGAAAAGAACTTTTGGAGGAAGTAAGGAGTAGTTGAAGACTCTTGTGGATATAGATTGATTGAGCTGAATGACCTGTTTCCGTACTTTCCATTCTTTGTAAATCATTTAAATCAACCATTTTCTGTAGCACAGGTGTTATCTCATCTAATCTATATTTTGTAGGTTTGTGTCTTTTTTTAAAAAAAAGGGGACAACAACATTTGCTATTCTCCAATCCTTTGGTACATATCAAGTATTTTCAGAGCTCTTAGAAGTGACCTTCAGATTGCATCAATACAATATGCAATACAGTTTCCACTTAAACATTATATCAATATTAAATGCATGGCAAACTATTGAATGCATCACTTAACAACTTCTCCTGACATTTCCAGCAGTGAACTTCCTCCTGGTATGTTGAAGTGTCTGTAATTTAGCAACAGCTACACCTCAGGCACAGCTCACAAGGTTTTAATTCCTATTCAAATCAATGAAAATCATTGATGGCTGCTTGCTTATAATTCCGGTGTTTAAGCAGTTAAAAAATGACCTTGCTTCATTTAGAATTTCTGGTTCCCATTGAATTCATGAGCTTTGTCAGCTGAAGAATGCTGCTGGTTTATTTTAACCAAGGTCCAAATGAGAGGCTCTGTGGATAGCTTTAGTCCACATCTGACATCAATGGACCACTAAAGAAGTCTGTTATACTATGACCTGAGGGCTGCATGAGCTAAATTGACTTACAATTAGATTTTATAAATGGTTTCTCATGATGGTACACCTTTGACCAAGACTTACACTATGCAGATGAAGAGTGCAACAACAGGGATTAGGACACTTGGGAAAAGATCCTGCTGAGTTTGGACACGATTGAAGTACTATTTTTTCCTAGTGGGTAATGCTTGCCATGAGACTGAAGGATTGTATTGTTTTTTAATCGTTACGGAAAATCTTTTCTCTTTGTCAACTTAACCTTGTAAGTGAAGGGCTTACATCTTAAATTTAAAAGGGAGAAACATGCAGCATTCAATGTGATAATAACTGGCAATATTAAAAGTGATAATCATCACAGCGATTGTTGTATTTTGATACCCATTTTATTCTTTCGGAAAATATGAGTTTCAGTTCTGACTATTTTGATGAAATATTGAAACTAGACAACTACCTGGCTTGAGGATCACATCTATTTTCTCCTGAATGTTGCAGGGCTGTAAGTCTTTCATAATTGCAATGATTATCTGTAAGCAGGTGTCCAATGTGTCTCAGGATGATCCTCTGAAACTCCACTTGGACACCAATCTCCTGTCAGGAGCCATAATTTCGGAGCAAAAATTCAATATAGGTATAAAATGCCTGATATAGTTATAGAAACATAAACATTTTCTGCACAGAAGGGGTTTATTTGGTCCATGGTGTTTGTGCCACAGCTACTCATTTTTTCCCCTAAAGCTCCATTTATTTATTAATCCAAGTAATCTACACAACAAATAGTTCTTTTTATTTTTTAACATGAATGTTAACATTTCAGAATGAACGTTTACAGTGTCAAATACATTACTGAATGAACAACAATATTTATTTCCAAGTGATTTTAAATACCTCCTTTATCATTGGTAACAGTGATCCCAATTGGTACAGCCTACGCACACAGCTGAATATAGAACCAAGGTAACACATCTGCAGTGGTCTTGATGCATCTGTTTTAGATTTATTCACGAGCACATACATTGAACCTAAATCCTAGTCACTTTGGGGCTGGTGGTTTCAGTGGTTTGGAGCAGTCATGCTCTTTGTTCAGTCCTCAGTTTGTTTATGGTAATTTCATAAAAGATATCTTCCTTCTCACTTTCAAATCTCTTCATGCCCTGGCACCTCTACCTCTCCAATATTCTCACACTCCACTCCTTTATCCATGTCTTCGCTTAGATGGCATGGGTCTTCTGCGCATCTCTTGTCTCATCTGCTTTACAATTGGTGGCCATACTTTCAGCCACTATTTCCCAAATCTCTAACTTCCATGCCTTAATCTTTCCATGTTGCTCCCTCTTTGCCCATCGTCAAATGATACCTGAAGGCTTTTTAATCAACCATGCCTTCAATCACCCACCTTTCCAATTCGGGTCAAACCAGGCTTCTGTTAAGTGTTCCGAGATGCTACCATTAAAAAGGGTGTTAAATAAAATCCAAGTTATTGTTATAATGATGATTATGTGTCTATGTAATCCCTCCAAACCCCAAAACAATAATAAATTGGTCATTTTCAATCTACGACTGTTTGTGGGACATTGCTGTGCGCAATTGGCTGCCGCGTTCGCCCACAAATATTCAGTCAATTCACTTTACAGTGTGTTCTGTGAAGCGCTTTGGGACGTCCTCCCGATGTGAAAAGCGCTATATCAAAATGCAAGGATTATTATTATTATTATTATTATTATTATTATTATTATATGTTCTTCAGCAAGTTGGGGTGAGAAGACAATCTGTATGTTTCCAGAGGTAACAAAATTTATACCCAATACACAATAATACACAATGATCCAAATGCCGATCACAAGATGGCCAGGGATCAAATGAAAACAAATGAGTTGGATCAGACCCTTCTGCTCAATTTTCCAAGGATTGGGCGCATAATCATTGGCAAAGCAGTATACTTCTGTCCTACCAGAATTCTATTGGGCAATTATCCCCAACTCGCACATGTAACAAATACACAGTTTTCAAGATTGCCCTTTAAATTGTGGTTGCCCTTCCCCCGTCTTTATTCAAATACTCGTATTCACCTCATATTGCCAGCCGCAATAATAACTCCATCTGCTATCTTTACGGGACCAGGGACAGTAGCAGGAGAAATGCCAGAAGAACTTCACTAATGCATGAATTAAAGATCAATGGCTCTTATTGTTTTCATTTATGTTCTTTGTCTAGGATTCAGCAGCACACTGACTTGGCACTGGCATCAGTACGCAATAATAACTGACTCTCTAATTGGCTGAAGCAAGGAAGCAGTAGCATCTGGCACTTGAATGTTAGTTATAGGCAGCAATACTGTGCCATGTATGCTGGTGGCATGTAACAGTAACACCTTCAAAAAACAGTCTCAGACAGCACCTATTTCTAACCAACCACACCACCTCTGAAATAAACCACATCACAGAAAGTACATGGTGTTAATGTAGCATCTGCACCTGCTTTAATTATTCTGCTGTTAGTTTCATACATAGAAGTAGAAGAGTTACAATGATAAGATTCTCCTGATAGATCCAGGGACTAATTAAAATGCCTGGAGTGATTTAACTATGCCAAGCATGTCCTGAATTGTAGGAGGGGACTTCCGTTCATCACAATGGTAAAATTACCAACCAGAGGGATATGGGTGTTAATGCAGACTGTGATTTCTTTCATAATCCATGCCTAGTCCTTCTTAACATATCTGACTGAAAATTGGTGGTTTCGTTTCCTTCTGACTGCATCTCATTCTTCATTAATTTCAGCATGCTATTGATTTGACTTCATTAGCATGCAAACAGCCCACTCCAAGCATTTGTAGTGCACAGTTGGGTGCATTGCAATCTGCTGCTTAGCTCAGTGCTGCCTGGGTTATCATGTGCAGATCATGCGTTGCACTGAAAATGAATGTAAAGGGGGACTGGGGATGTAGTCTGTTAGAGCTACGTACAAAAATCTACGGTACTTGGGTGTAGGACATAAAGTTTTGTCTCAATGCATTAATTTTGGGGAAAAGTTCCAACGGGTATTCCATTAAAACTGAGTTCATATTCAACATTAATTCCTACAAAAATAAGATAAAAAGAGTTGTTTATTTAATTTGAGTCTATATTATATCCAATTAAATTAAAACTAACACACTTCAGTAAACACAGCCTATGCCATGAATACCAACTATCTGAGGTCTGACGGCTCCAAACTGTGAGTGAGAAGCAGACAGAATGGATGGATTCATTCGCAGTGTCGAGCTTTGTGTGATTAATGTAATCAATCTCTTGGCTCATTGAAGTTGTAATTGTAATGACAAATAAATGTTGATTGAAGGGAATACCTCTCATGTATCTATATGAATTTCAGCCAGTGCCTATTTGAATATAAAATCTATTAACAAATTATAAGCAAAAATTCAAAACACAAGTTTTGACATCAACAACAACAACAATTTGCAATGATATAGCACCATTCATGTAGTAGAAGGCTTTTTTTGCAAAGATGGAATAGGAGGCTCAACTGAGTGAGATGGGGGACGGGACCAAAAGTATTGTCAAAGTTTCTGTTTTTAGACAGATTTTGAAGGCAAAGAGGGAGGAAACAAGAGAGGGATCTCATTAGAGTTCCAGAGAGCAGTGACAAAATATCTGAAAAAATTGATGGTAGAGCAAAGGGGATGAAGGAGATTAAGCAGGTCAGATTGGAGGGAGTGAGTAGGAGAGTAGGTCTGGAGAAGATTATATAATGGCGTCTAATGTGCGATAAATTTATATTTATATTTTATATTTTAGTACCATTCCTCAGTAAGAAATAATCAGCCAGAAATAACTCTTGAAGTCACAAGGTGAATCCAGTATTCAAGAGTATTGACTCTACGTAGCTTTCTGCAATACAACAATTTTTCCCGGAAATACAAATTGGTGAATATAGTTTTGCAGAGGAAAAAACGTCTTCAAAGTTAAGAAAGCGTGAAGTTTTTTTAAAAAAATGATCATATTCAATAATTAAAATGGAAACAAATATACACAAACTATAGTAGATAACAACACAAAGTTAAATTCCAATGAATCTGAGAGCAAACAAAGACAACTTACAGATGAGATAATGGAACAAAACAGGAATTAAGCTAATTTTTTTCTTGCTTTCTTGAACCTATCCATACTACTGTACAGGTCACTCTTACGGTATGTGAATGTGATAAAAGCCAAATTGTTTTAAATAAAATGCAACATATTCACAGAAAGATAAAGAGGATCACGAAGGAGGATAGGCTTGCTCTGAATTCACTAGTAAATACTAAGATCATGTCCAGATGTCCATGGCAGTGTGTGGTCTGCAATAGTGCAGTCCAGCTTTTTATCGATCTGTCACTCAGTTTGGTGCTGGTTGCACTCTATTACTAACTAATGGAAGACTGGGGTCAGAGGGATTCCTCAACACTATAGCATGTAATATAAAAGCACCAGGCTCAGTTTTCTTGTCCCTGGAATGATGAAATGTGCTGTAATTAAGGGCCTGACTGCTGTTTAGTTCTGAGTTCAATATTAATACTGGGGGTTTAACTTGCTATATGTTGAGGTTCATCCACAAAATATACAGTCTCTCCACTTAGGAGCATATCCTGTGAAGCACCTTGAGATGTGCTCCTAACACAAAAGGTAGCAAATGCAAGGATTAAGATATCTTAACAGGATGCCTCAATAAGGAATATGAACCAGGCAAATGGAGACTCAGATAACATGAAGTATCTCATACTAACCACAGGAACTCTCCTATGATGTAATCTACTCTGAAGCAGAATTTTTCTAGAACGTTGGGAATTCCTTATAAAGGAATCTTGTCAAGAAATACTATTAACCCCACCCAAATAGTTTCTCTAACATCATGGATGAAAGATTTTTCTTTATTTTGTGCCCCGATGTGCCTGTACAATAGAAATCCATATAATCTGAAATAAAGTGCTGAAGAAAACACACATTAGTGGTATTATTCTTGAAAAGGAGAATACTGACTAGGTCTATTACACCCCATTGTATCATTTCTAAAAAAAACATTTTACCTTTATAGTTACAATGGCCAGATATTGTCATTTCTTGGCAGCACTATCACCTCTGAGTCAGAACATTGGGACTTTAAACACATTGTATAGGCTAATATTCCAATACAGGGCTGGGAGAGCGCTGCATTGTTCGAGGTGCTGTCCTTTAGATAAGACAACATGAGTCCTATCTGCCTTTTCAAGTGAATGTTAAAGATCCCATAGTACAATTCAGATAGAGTTTCTGGCCAACAATCCCTCAGATAAAACTGGTCATTCACTTCATACCTGTTTGTGGATATTGCTGTGTGCAAATTGGCTGCCACGTTCAACTACAAATACATAATTTACAATAAATCCTGTGAAGCACTTTGAGGCATCCTCCTGCAGTGAACAGTGCTGTATCAAATGTAAGGATTATTATTATTATAAAGAGGTTCAGTCTCCCTACTCCTACTGAGTTTCATATTACTTTTCTGGGAACGCATGATCCAGAATCCACTGACACAATCTGTGTTCCTTACAATTACTGCCACACAATGGGGGCAAATGCACTATAATGGGAGGGGGCAGTCTACTTCCAGTTCATTTATTGTGACAAACATCACATGCACTATAAATATGATCGCAATATTTTCATTACTTTCACAACCATAACAGCCCTCTTGCTCCTGATATCCTTTCCTCAAATTTATGTCCTTTATTGTATAAATATGTTTAATAGCGAAAGTCACTACGTTCCATTTTAGCAGTATTTTTCACCTTAGAACAACTCTCTTTCACATTCAATTTAGAACAATCTGCAATAGGAATACAGTATTTTGCTTAGTATTGCTTTCACTCTGAACCTTTCAAGTGCTTTGAGACGCTATCCATTATGAGGGGTGCAATATAAATACAAGATAGTTGTTATCGAGGTCATAAAGAAATATTGTGAGTAATAATGACCTTGGGTCTCTGAAATTAGGTAAGCAGGATGCTTCCCTCCAAGTAAAAGTTCCATTCCAAACTCTCTTTCTCTCTCACTCTCTCTCTACATATATTTATATATAACATCAGAATATGTGAGGTAAGATGAAATATATATTGGCACTCAAAGATCCGAGCCAAACAGCTAAAAAAATAAAAATAAGAATGATTGGAAAACTGAGAATACAAAGACTATGAAAATGCATAAGTAAAACATTTCTTTGGAGACTCTGCTTTTAATAAGTAAGCAGCCAACATAATAAGGAGCAACAATTATTATATATTTGATGATGCAGTGTTCATCTACTACAAGAATTAATAGCACAAGGATGATTCTCTAATCAATGATAGACTTAACAATCTTGGCTTCAAACAGGATTTTTGCATTTTCTCCTCACTCTGCCAAGGCAATTTACCAGAGATCTGAGAATTAGTCCCCATACATCGCAAAGTTTAGTTATAAGGTTTGGTACAGGGAGTGAAAAAAGACACAAGTGTCAAAACTGTTGCATTACTGGTACATCTTGCGCCATGAAGAGTATTTTCTGTAAGTCAAGCTGGCCTGTGAGAGCTCCTCACCAACTCACATCTACTTGAAGTCAAGGTCTCTCGAGTTGGCATGACATACAGGAGGTTCCCTGCCATGGCACATGGCAAATTGTTTTTCCGTTCAGGCACTGTCTACACCAAACTGCATCTCTCAATGAGGTCAGTCACAAAAATCCTGTTTTAAGTCAAGGTTGTTAAGTCACATATCACTACATAATAATTATTCTGGACATAATAATGAAAACAACAGATACTCCTTATTCCATGGGGCCATTTGGACAATAGAGGAGTAGATGGAACAGCTTAATCTACTGTCTTAAAAGAAGTGACTGCTCAATATCTGTCTCAGTGCAACTTAATTGTTACATTTCCACACTGGGTTTGATGTTTTTCAGATGGGTTTTGTCATCTGAGGGGTTGTTTTTTCTTATAGTTGCTGACAGCTTATGTGTATCAGTATATTTTTCTTTCCACACTGTTGGCTGAATAATTGTGGTTTGGTGGAAATCTGACCCCACCTCAGCACTATTTGATATCATCTTTGATTTTGCAGATGGCAGCTTGCGGCGTACTCACAGATCAACACTTCAATACGGACACACAGGGGAGGTGACGATATCTGAGTTGAGTGATGACAGCATATCATCACCTGTTGAAATTTTACAGAACAGGAAGTTTTTGTCTTACAAGCATAACATTTCCAAAGACAAGATTCTTTACCACGTATAACTTAGCATAATAGTAATTATAACAATATTAATATTCAAATCTTGTCATGCAAAGTAGACAATCTCCTGTCTCCACTCAGATAGTTTACAGATAGCCACCCTTTCCATATACTCTATTTTTGGAAGCTTTTATTATCCTTTTTATATATAAGATGCGATGTGATATATAACAGTAAGTGTAGGTTAGATTGAGCTCAATGGGATTTAAAATAACCAAATATATAAAACCATTCCTGAAATATTCATCTGCATGTTAACAAGATTAAGGCATTGTTGGTCAAAACACATGCTGTCTGATTCCAATTTCCTTATTAGTTTGTGAAGATTTCTAACATTTAAATGCCAATTCGATTGAATCATCCTCTGTTTCTGCATGGTCTGTGGTGCATGGTCAGTGACGGAGTGGTTTCAGAGGCTATATGTATTGCAGGAAGTGATTTCTCATACTGTCTTTAAAGCAATAGTTGGGATTCATTTCTGTTGAATTAAAGAATTTCAAAAAAGTCAAGGTCATTGCTTCTGCCTGACTCAGAATAATGAATCGTCTTTTAGTTCAGATGTTTAATAACTTGAGTAGAAAACGTACAAGTACAATTTTCCTCCTCTTGGTAAAATTAGCAATAAGAGGGAATTAAAGTTTTAACAGCCTGAATTTTCATTCCCTCAAGAAAACAGTGGGAATTTTGCCATAAAGCCAAACAGTGGTTAATAGCATCTTATAATAATAATAATAATCCTTGCATTTGATATAGTGCCTTAACAGGTTTTTGAAACATCTCAAAATGCTTCACAGAATACACTGTGAAGTTAATTGACTGTATATTTTGTGGCCGAAATCTTCCAAAGGAAATAGGAGGAAGGCAGTTTGTGTTAACAAGATGAGTTGAACACAAAACAGGTTTGGATGAAAAGCAACCTCTGGGTCTAAATTATCTCATTCTTCCTGAACAGCAATCCTAACATCTTTCCATTAACTGCTTCAAGTTTATCTCAGATGAGTTCAGCATTTCAGCCGCAACCTAACCGAGTTCTGCCCATTCTACCCTTTTTCAACCATTGATATTTAACACGTCAACTGTTGCCTTGGTGGGGAGGTACGGGGAAGGCAGTTTGACTGTGGCACATCTGGGGACCATTTGCTGTGTTGAATATCATAAGGTCGCTAAATTGACTCATTTGTTAATTAGCACATTGCAACATTGCAAACTTTACCCCTAAACATGTGACATGCTTTTTTACATCAGAGCTGGCAGCTTTGTTGAAAGACAAAAAGTAGCGAAGCATTAAATGAAACACAAATCCTTGGCTTTGAAGTTCAGACCATTTTTTAAATATCTTTAACCTTCTTAGTTAACCCCCTCCAGTGACCCTATAATAGAGTAAAGCTAAATACTTACATTCCTTAGGAAGTTGCCTCTCATGTGAACCTCAGGGCACCACACAGGTAGGGACCAGCCTCAGACATGGTTGATGTTTCTTTGAAAACTAACACAAAGGAAAGCTATGCTAAAATGGATTACACAATGGAAGCATAACATGTCGAAAGTGTACAATTTATACATGTTTAAACACCCATTTGTCTTATTAAAAACAAGGGTTTTTGCCAGGATTTCTGCATCAGTGAAACAGAAATGGCATTTACAATATCCTGACAATCAAATCTGAATTAAGAAGGTTTTATTGGAATCAACCAGGGATATCATTGTTGGGATTTGCCTCCAATACAAAACAGTTTACCTAAAGCTGTAGGTAGTATTCTATAATAAACCAACAGAAACTGTTGAATATCCAGACATGCTCTGAGAGAAAGAAGAATCCATAGCATTCTTACATTTAGAGTTACAAGGTTGTGTGTTCAAGTCCTACTTGGAGATTGTGAGCTCATAGTTGAGGCTGACATAGTGCAACTCTGTACTGGGTGGAGTGGGGCTGGGAGTGGGGGGCCACAATGTCAGATGTGTTGTATTTTGGATGTGACATGACTATTTTTGCCTAAACAATTAAATAAGTGAAAATCTTAGTCTAGTGATAAAGCCTCTTGATTCTGGTGCAGAGTTTGAGAATGGCCCTACGTTGAGGACCAAATTTAAATTGGCAGAGTCATTAAACAAGTACATTGCTACTGTCTTCACCTTAGAAGACACTGAAAACCTACCAAGAATAGAGGGGAACCAAGAAGACAATGTTAGCGAGCAACTTGGGGGAATTAATATTAGTAAAGAAATGGTTTTAGGTAAATCGTCAGGTCTTAAAACTGATAAATCTCCTGGACCTGATGGCCTACATCCTAGGGTGTTAAAAGAGGTGGCTACTGAGATAGTGGATGGCTTGTCTTTGATCTTCCAAAATTCTCTGGATTCTGGAACGGTTCCCATTGATTGGAAGATTGCAAACGTAACACCACTATTTAAGAAGGGTGGGAGAGAAAAGATGGGGAACTATAGACCAGTTAGTCTGAACATCAGTGGTAGGGAGAATTCTTGAGTCCTTAATTAAAGATGTCGTTATGGGATTCCTGGAAGACCATAACAAGATTAGGCAGAGTCAACATGGCTTTACAAAAGGGAAGTCATGCTTAACTAATCTTTTAGAGTTTTTTGAAGATGTATCTAGCAGGTTAGATAGGGGGGAACCAGTAGATGTAGTATATTTAGATTTTAAAAAGGCATTTGACAAAGTGCCACACAAAAGGCTATTGCACAAGGTTAAGGCCCACGGGCCCAAGGCCCGTGGAGTCCTGTAGCTCAGTGGTTAGAGCACTCGCTTTGCAAGCGAGAGACCTGAGTTCAATTCCAGGCAGGGCGAAACCTTGGGCAAGTTTCCTTACTCCACATGCCTAATAATAATCCCTCCAAAAAAACAAAATAATAAATTGGTCATTTTCAATCCACGACTGTTTGTGGGACATTGCTGTGCGCAATTGGCTGCCGGGTTCGCCCACAAATATACAGACAATTCACTTTACAGGTGTGTTCTGTGAAGCGCTTTGGGACGTCCTCCCGACGTGAAAAGCGCTATATCAAATGCAAGGATTATTATTATTATTATTATTATTATTAATGGGAGCATATTAGCATGGATTGAAGAGTGGCTAACGGGTAGAAAACAGAGTAGGGATAAACGGGTCATTCTCGAATTGGCAGGATGTGACTAGTGGAGTGCCACAAGAATCAGTGCTTGGACCTCAGCTATTTACAATTTACATCAATGATCTAGACAAGGACATTGAATGTGACATATCTAAATTCGCGGATGATACTAAACTAGGTGGGAGAGTAAGCTCTGAGGATGATGCAAAAAGATTGCAACGGGATATAGATAGGCTAGGGGAGTGGGCGAGTAGATGGCAGATGGAATTTAATGTGGGGAAGTGTGTAGTTATTCACCTAAGTAGAAAAATAGAAAAACAGATTATTTTCTAGAGGGGAAGAGATTAGATAGTGTTAGTGTTCAGAGGGATTTGGGGTCCTTGTACACCAGTCTCAAAAAGTTAGTTTGCAGGTGCAGTAAGCAACTAAGAAGGCGAATGGCATGTTAGCGTTCATTGCAAAAGGTCTAGAGTACAAGAGTAGGGAAGTCTTGCTGCAACTGTATAGGGCCTTGGTGAGACCGCACCTAGAGTATTGTGTGCAGTTTTGGTCTCCTTATTTAAAAAAGGACATACTTGCCCTAGAGGGGGTGCAGCATAGATTCATTGGGTTACTTCCTGGGATGAGGGGACTGACCTATGAGGATAGGCTGAATAAACTAGGGCTATATTCTCTAGATTATTAGGGGAGAAGAATTAGGGGAGATCTTATTGAAACATATAAGATTCTTAAAGGGCTTGATAAAGTAGACACTGAGGGTCTGTTTCCTCTGGTAGGAGAATCTAGAACCAGGGGTCACAGTCTTAAAATTAAGGGTCAGCCTTTTAGAACAGAGTTGAGTAAACATTTCTTCATTCAGAGGGTAGTGAATTTATGGAATTCACTACCCCAGAAGGCTGTAGATGCTCAGTCCTTGAACATCTTCAAGGCTGAGACTGATAGATTTTTAAAAAATAGAGGGATTAGGGGATATGGGGATAGGGCAGGTAATTAGAGTTAGGTCTGAAGATCAGTCATGATCTTATCGAATGGTGGGGCAGGCTCGAGGGGCCGAATGGCCTACTCCTGCTCCTAATTCTTATGTTCTTATGTTCTTAAATACCAGAAACAATTAATATAAATGCAAACATGCAGAGTTCTGTCTAGGAGTGGGATGGGATGAGAGATTTGGATTGTTTTACATTCCTTATTAAGCCAGAAACACCATTTAGCATTGTTTGCAAAAATTCTGTCACTAAAGATAACATGTGTAGTTGGTCACCAGCAGTCTTCACATTCCTTCACCTCACAGGGATTAGTGGGTTTAGAGTCTTTCTCTTTGGTAGGAACACATGGTGTTATTTTACACAGTGTGTGTACTCATTCATTCAGTGTAAGCAAATGCCAATCTTCCAATATCAACCAGTACAGCCACAATATCTCAGTGTTCCTCTGAAGCAAGACTAAATAGATATTAGGTGTCAGCCTAACCCAGTAGCTCTCTCACCTCCGAGTCAGAAGATTATGGGTAAAGTCTCATGCTAGGACTTTGAGTTTATACACAAGGCTGGCATTGTAATGCAATGTTGGGGGAGCTCTGCCTCATTGTTGGTGGTGCCATCCTTCTAGCAGAAATTAAACCAAGATATTACGATAACATGATGAGATATTATATTAAATTCATAGATTACTATATTTCTTATTGGGCATTGTTCTCAATGGGAGAAAATAGGAAGATAAGCATAAAAACACCCTGTGACTGACTGTAATGTAGCCAAGTTTTTCTATAGACAGATTTTACTGCCCTGATGTACTTAGACTGCTAATCAGTATCATTACTGTTTAATCAAGGATGCCATTATCAGCACATATTGCTGAGATCAGTAAATTTATCGTCCAGTGTAATTTTTAAGTTTTACAACATGGGGCATCCCCAATCATTTAATAGGGACAGCTGCACCTTACAGATCAGGAACTCACTGGTTTGAATCCCAGCGTTGAGCTGCATGACAAGACTGAATTGGCCCCAGCCTTCTCAGCATTATAGAGAAGAAAACCAGCCAGTGTTCTTTCTCCCAGTGTCTCTGCATCATCCTCTACTGGTCGTATCATTGTGGGGCAGCAGGGTGGGGAGAAGCCAGGCTTGGTTTGGCTGTGATGGCAGCTACAGACTAGTGATCTGCCGACACTCACTGCCAAGGGTCACACATGAACAGTGGCCATTTGGAGGGGATACTGGAGGGCAAGCAGCATCTGTTTCATGACCATCCCCCCCCCCCCCACCCCCCAACAAGCAAAGAGTAATACGCTGCTGGAGAGAAAATTATTTAAAAATTGGAAAAATAATCTACTTGAAAAAAATATTTACAGTGTTTTTAATGTTTTGAGAAAATGAAGTAACTGCAAAATATTCTTATGTGGTAAGTTGTTTTTCTCATTTTTATATCCATGTTGAAACGCATTCAGCTCAGACATGCAACATTCATTGCAACCAAAAAGGGTTCTACATGTCTATAATGCCTTTTACATTGGGAAACTCTCCAATCACTTCACACAGCCAACTATAAGCACACACTGGGGGAGATGAAGAAAAGGAGTTGGAAGGGAAGAGAAGGAGACTGAAAGTGCAATCTTAAGATAAGTCTTAAGGCACATCTTGATGTTGGGAGGGAATATCAAAACAAAATGTTCAATTCGATTTGCTGGGGGATGGGGAGTGAGTGGAATCATGCAAAGGAGGAGATTATTTGCTCATAATCAAGCCTTGACGTGGTGATGATGTTATTGCATTCATACTTGCACCATTTCAAAAATGCTCTAGAATAATTGATCATTCACCACCCGCCTGCATATGGGACTTTGCTGGCGAAAAATGTCCACTGTGTTTGCCTATGAAAACAATCACACCAGTAATCACCTGTGAAATGCTTTAAGACGCTTTGATGTGATAAGGTGCTATAAAAATACAAGTTCATTCTTTCTAATGGCTTTTGAGTTAGACGGCACATAAAACAGTGGTTACCTCCTGGCATGAAACAGGCACTGTGACAAACATGCTGTTGTCATCTGCCCGATGGAATGCTCCACATTCCCAGTGGACTTCAAGTCTGTTATTCCAAGGTGCGTGTTTATGTTTTTCTTCACTTTACAAATTTACGAGTAAATAACTCGAGTTGCACTAGAAATGTGGCTACAGAATCAGCTGTCCGTTCAAACAGAACAAACAGAAACTTGCAGCTGTCATGCAAATGAGGCTTTTTGATAAAAATGTCTTTGTGGGTGTGAGAGGCCAAAGCAACTTTTCAAACTATTGTACCTTTTGTGTGACACCTATATTTCATTTAGCTCATCATTCATCCCTGCCAGAGACGCAGTGTACATCAAAACATTGTGTTAAAATCACTGATCCACATTAAACACCCGCTGACCTGGTTCCAAACTGAAGGCTTCCTCGAAGGATTACTCTTCCAAACACTTTTCACCCAGCAGATGACAGAATGAGGCATTCTTTGGGTCTGTAATGAGAAGATCTTCATGTTGCCAGTACAAAAGTCACCAAAGGATTGAAGTGACTGATTGATAGAGGTACTTTGACAAAGGTTTAAGGATGTAAAACACATGTGGTCTTCGAGGATTGCATTCCAAGTCTTAGTTTCTTTCAAAAAAGGCTTTTGTTGAAGTAAACACTGGTGTAAAATGACCTGAGTTGAATAATTTAAAGATGGTTTTATAATAACTGAACACATTTTATTTTAAATGAAAGATTCATTTTAATTAGCCAGACGACTTCACAACTGACACCAGACATCCTGTAAGAACCATATTTCACATACAGTAGGGAGTTACAATCCAATGTACATCTGCTTAAGGATTTAATTATACCAACAGCTTCTAGTTCAACAGAGGTAAGTTATTAAAGATAAAATGTACTTTGAGAACAATTTATTTAAAAACTGAAAAACTAAACCCAGAACAATACTTTGGGATTCACCAAGGCAGTGCAACAAAAGGAGTTTAGAGTTTCATGGGACAATTTCAGGAAAGAAACCAGGAAGTGTTACTTTACCCAGAGGATAACTGACAACTGGAAGAGGTTCCCAGGTGGTTGAGCCAGGATACTGGACTCCTTTAAAAAGCAGCTTGTTCCTGTGATGGGAGTACGGTACGATGGGTGTTTTGGAGGGATGAGATCAGATGGGCTCAAAGGCATTTTCATTCAAACCAATCTTGTGATCTTATGAAAATGTTAAATAGCTTTCAGCCATCATGCCCCTGCCTTCTGAAATCTAATAATAATCCTTGCATTTGGCATAGCGCCGGGAGGACATCTCAAAGTGCTTCACAGGATCTTACAGTGAAGTTGAGTCACTGTGTATTTGTGCGCGAACCTGGCACCGAAATGCACACAGCAGTGTACCACAAACAGCCATGAAGTGAATGACCAATTTTATTTGGGTGACTGTTGGCCAGAACACTGGGAAAAACTCCTTTCTCCTTTCGAATAGTGCCATGGGATCTTCAATGTCTATCTCAACAGGCAGATGGGACCTTGGTTTATTGCCTCAACTGACGGACAGCACCTCTAACAATACAAAACTAACCCCACGCTGCATTGAAGTTTCAGTCTAGACTGTGTGATTCCAAATACTGACGTGGAGCTTAAACCCACAACCTTCTGACTCAGGGGCAAGAGTTCTACCACTGAACCAGGCTGACTTCACCTTGCTCCCCTCCCTTTCTCTCTGCCTTCAAAAATATAAGTAAAAATTATTTGACCATGCCTTCAGTCAATATTTCGCTACATTTAGTCCACAAAATACAGAGTCGTATCACTTTACAGTATACAGTGCTTTGAGACACCTTGACAACATGATAAAACTCTATATCAAATGCAAGAATTATTATATTTTCTGTAAATTTCTCATTTCACAGCTCAGTGTCCGACAACAAGTGCTTTAAGATGTTTTGTTAAGTCAGTACTGCCAAGATTGTCTACAAAAAAACAGTCACTACCCTTTTCAGAAAAAAATCTTGGTGATTTGCTTTGAGAAGTTCTCATGTGATAAGTTTCTATATCGAACTGGGGGAGGGAATCATCCCACTCAGCTCCTGTTAACCCTGCAAGCAAAAGCCCTAATGGGTAGGGTGGTCCTAGCTGGACAAGCAGCGGGAAAGGTTGCCGGACAGCAATATTAATGGCAAGCCATGCAGTTTTAGCTGATTAGACTCCATCAGTTACCCCAACGCACACTCTGGGACTCCAAGCCTTGGCTCTTCCCAACTTGCGCCTAATACTTTCCGGACTTAGGTAAATAGGATGTGTCCCTCCAGGGATAGAGTCTGCATCCCATTCTCACAATCTATCTCTGGAATTTCCACGTGTAGGTGGGATGCATGTGTTAGACACCTGTCCTACCCAAAAAAAAGCATTCTATATTAAATTCAAGATTTATTATTATAACCATCATACATGACATCTAATCTACAGAGCTAAATAAGCAATCACAAGCTTCATGTGTGAAGTGCGTATGACATGTGTTCAATTAATTAAGCTGCTGGCATTTGTGGAAGTTGTTTTAGCTTATGTTGTAATAACAGCCATATGTTGTTCAATAAGGAAACAACTGATTCCGATCAATTCCAGCATCAGATCTAGTTAAGAAAGTGGCACAACACAGATGTCAAACTAGCTCAGTTGGTAGCACTCTCATGTCTAAATCAGAAGTTGTGAGTTCAAGGCTCCATATTGGGACTTTGAAATCATAGGCTGACACCCCAGTGCAGTGTTTGAGGTGGTGGGATGGGGGGGGCTACATTATCAGAAGTGCCGTCTTTCAGATGAGATGTCAAACTGAAGTTCTGTCTGCCTGTACAGGTGAATGTTAAAGATCCCATGACACTCCTCGAAAAGAGAGGGAGCTTCTCCCAGTGTCCTGGTCAACAATCCCGCAGATAAAATGTGTCATTCACTTCATGGATGTTTGTGTGACATTGCTCTGTGCAAATTGGCTGCTGCGTTTACTTACAAATACACAGAGTAAAATCCTGTGAAGCGCTTTGAGATGTCTCAAAGATGTGATGAAGTACTATATCAAATGCAAGGATTATTAATACTGTGTAGCTTTTGGTCTGTGGTTAAATTGGTCCACTCTACCCATTGCCATGGCAACAATATAATTATTAACGTAGAAACTGTCGACAGCCCAGTACTGGCTGCAGAATCAGTGTTTGCAGAGTTATCGTCAATTTATTTTGTGTCTGATAAAATCTTTTTCTGATCAAAATCCCAAATTAAAATCCCTTTTTAAAACACGAGCACTTATGTGGCAATATGTGGCAAATAGGAATGAGTTACTAAGGGAGTTGCAAATATCATCTCATACCAGTAACTGGAAGTGCAGCACCTGACCTCGAGGGAACTGCACTCCAACGCAATCCAACAACAACAACAAAATTACATTTATAGAGCGCCTTTCACGTCGGGAGGACGTCCCAAAGCGTTGAACAGTCAAATGTCGGGGCCCGAGCATGGGGGAGGGGTGGTGTAGGGGTGAGGGAAGGCAGAGAGGTTGGAGGGAGACCAAAGGCACGATCGAAGAGAAGGGTCTTGAGACCGGCCTTGAAGGAGGCACAGGGAGGAAGCGAGGCGAAGGGACCGTGGGATGGAGTTCCAGAGTGTGGGGGCAGAGAGGCTGAAAGCCCGGCCACCGATGGTAGGGCGGGTCAGGCGGGAGACATGGAGCAGGCCGGAGCCCGCTGAACGGAGGGAGCAGGCAGGTTGGAAGGGAGTCAGCAGGTCAGAGGGGTAGGAAGGGGCAAGGCCATGGATTGCCTTGAAAGTGAAGACAAGAATCTTGAACTCGATCCTCTGGGGGATGGGGAGCCAGTGGAGTCAAGCGAGGGTGGGAGTGATGGGGTCGCAGAGCTGGTGTGTGAGAGTACACGAGCTGCAAAGTTTTGGATGATCTGCAGCTTGTGAAGGGAAGAGCTGGGAAGGCTGATGAGGAAGGAGTCCCCGTAATCAAGCCTTGAGGTGACGAATGCATAGGTGAGGGTTTCGGCAGCCTGAGGGGTGAGGCAGTGGCGGAGTCTGGCAATGTTGTGGAGGTGGTGGTAGGCAGTGCCAGTCATGGCGCGGATGTGGGGGAGAAAGGACAGTTCAGGGTCAAACAAGACACCCAGGTTCCTGACTGACTTAGTGAGGTTGAGTGTGCAGCTGTGGATGCTGATGCTGCCAGCGTCTGAGGTGCGGAGGCGCTGGCGCAAGCCAATCAGGAGGGCCTCGGTCTTGCTGACGTTGAGTTGGAGAAAGTTGGTCCTCGTCCAGGACTTGATGTCGGACAGGCAGTCCGTTAGGACGCCAGTAGTCCTGGAGTTCAGAGTGGAGGCAGAAAGGTAGAGTTGGGTGTCATCCGCATACATGTGGAAATTTACCCCACGTCTGCAGATGACGTCACCAAGGGGATGAAGAGGAGGGGACCAAGGACAGAGCCCTGAGGTACACCGCACGAGACAGTGAGGGGGCTGGAAGAGAAGCAGTTTGCCGTGACAAAGTGGAGGCAGTGTGAAAGTTAGAACCTGAACCAGTCAATCCACTTTTCGTAACCAGATTTGCTGCTATTTGGACTGACACTCTTTGGTTAGGCAGAACATCTCTATTCATGAATCCTGACATATATACATAAAATTACTTTAATAATTCATTCTCTCAATCCACTGTCAGATGTCAGACTGCAAAACTGAATCCATATTCCTGCAGTGTAATAAAGAAGTCAACGTGGAGGAAATGTTAGTGTAATAATGATCTTCTTCCCCTGCATGTTTCATTGTAAACACAATTCAGTATTTATAAAATGCCTTGGTAACATCTACAGTGGCAGAACAAAAACACTTCAGCAACCTTGATCTTTATTACCATTAAGTGATAGTTCATCCAATATATACTATTTCAGTTGTATTGTCAATTGTCTGAGAGAAGCTTGGGAATACAAATTACACTGACAGAGAGAAGAATTGTTGAAAGCATTTGACAGGGGAGCAAGGCCATGGATGCCTTTGAAAGTGAGGACTGGCATCTTGAACTGTATGCTCTGTGTGATGGGAAGCCAGTGGAGTTGGATGAGGATGTGAAAGATAGGGTCGCGGAGCCTGGTGCAGGAGAGCACACGGGCTGCAGAGTTCTGGATGATTTGCATCCTGTGGAGGGAGGAGTTGGGGAGGTCGACAAGCAGGGAGTTGGGGTAGTTGAGCCTGGATGTTATGAATGCGTGTATGAGGGTCTCGGCAGCCTGCAGTGTGAGACAGTGGTGGAGCCGGGCGATGTTGCGGAGGTGGGGTAAGGCAGAGCGGATGAGATAGAAAGGATAGTTGAGGGTCAAACAAGATGCCAAGGTTCCGGACTAGTTCAGTAAGATGGTGTGTGCATCCATGGATGGTGATGCTGTCAGCACCTGAGGTGTGGAGGCGCTGACATAGGGAACATAGGAACATAGGAATTAGGAGCAGGTGTAGGCCATTTGGCACCTCGAGCCTGCCCCGCCATTCAATAAGATCATGGCCGATCTTCTAACCTAACTCCATCTGCACGCCTAAATTCTAGAGAATATAGGCCTAGTTTACTCAACCTATCTTCATAGGTCAAACCCCCTATCCCAGGAACTAACCTAGTGAATCTACGCTGCACCCCCTCTTAGACGAGTATGTCCTTTCTTAAATAAGGTGATCAAAACTGCTCACAATATTCTAGGTGCAGTCTCACCAAGGCCCTATACAGTTGCAGCAAGACTTCCCTACTCTTGTATTCTAACCCTTTTGCAATAAACGCCAACATGCCATTAGCCTTCCTAGTTGCTTGCTATACCTGCATACTAACTTTTTGTGACTGGTGTACAAGGACACCCCGATCCCTCTGAACACTGACACTATCTAGTCTCTCCCCCTCTAGAAATAATCTACTTTTCTGTTCTTACTACCTAGGTGAATAACTTCACATTTCTCCACATTATATTCCATCCGCCACCTTCTTGCCCATTCACCTAGCCTATAACCCTTTGCAATCTTTTTGTGTCATCCTCAGAGCTTACTCTCCCACCTAGTTTAGTATCATCCGCAAATTTAGATATTTTAAGTTCTATGTCCTCATCTAGATCATTGATATAGATTGTAAATAGTTGAGACCCAAGCATTGATCCTTGTGGCACTCCACTATTCACATCTTGCCAATCTGAGAAGGACCCGTTTATCCCTACTCTCTGTTATCTTCCCATTAGCCACTCTTCGATCCATATATTGCCTTTAATTCCATGGGCCCTAATCTTGTGTAGCAGCCTTTTATGTGGCACCTTGACGAATGCCTTCTGAAAATTTAAATATACTACATCTCCTGGTTCCCCCCTGTCTAACCTGTTAGTTACATCCTCAAAAAACTGCAAAAGATTTGTTAAGCATGACTTCCCTTTTGTAAAGCCATGTTGACTCTGCCTAATAATGTTATAATCTTCTAAGTACCCCACTATGACGTCCCTAATTAAGGATTCTAGAATTTTCCCTACCACCGATGTCAGACTGACTGGTCTATAGTTCGCCATCTTCTCTCTCTCACCCTTCTTAAATAGTGGTATTACGTTTGCGATCTTCCAATCAATGGGAACCGTTCCAGAATCCAGAGAATTTTGGAAGATCAATAACAAGGCATCCACTATCTCAGCAGCCACCTCTTTTAAAACCCTAGGATGCAGGCCATCAAGTCCAGGGGATTTGTGATTTTTCAATCCCAACAGTTTCCCTAGTACTAATTCTTTACTGATGTTAATTTCCCTAAGTTGCTCAGTAACATTAGCTTCTTGGTTCCCCTCTATTTTTGGTAAGTTTTCAGTGTCTTCTAACATGAAGGCAGAAGCAAAGCATTTGTTTAATGACTCTACTATATCTTTATCCCTCATTATAATTCCTCCTGTCTCTGCCTGTAATGGACCCACATTCACTTTTGATAGTCTCTTCTTCTTTATGTATTTATAAAAACTCTTGCAGTCTGTCTTTATGTTCCTAGCTAGTTTGCTCTCATAATCCATTTTCTCCCTCCGAATCAGTTTCTTAGTTTTTCTTTGTTGGTCTCTGAAGCCCTCCCAATCCTCGGGTTTACTGCTCTTTTTGGCAGTAATATAGGTCTCTCCTTTTAATTTGATACTTTCTCTAACTGCTCTAGTTAGCCGTGGTTGAACCACTTTTCCCTTGGTATTTTTATTCCTCAAGGGAATATGTGATCACTGGGAATGATGTACTATATCTTTAAATGATTGCCATTGCTGGTCTACCATCATATTCTTTAATCTAATTCCCCAGTCTATTTTAGCTAAATCCTCTCTCATACCTGCAAAGTTGGTCCTATTTAAATTTAAGTTCTTTGCTTTGGACTTAACTACATCACTCTCTAACTTAATGCTAAATTTCATCATGTTATGGTCACTCTGCCCTAGAGGAGCCTTAACTTTCAAATTGCTGTAATGATAGCCCAATTTCATTACGTAAAACAAGATCTAGGATTGCCTGTTCCCTGGTTGGTTCCTCAGCATACTGATCTAAAAAACTATCTCTAATGCATTCTATAAACTCCTCCTCTAACTAACTTTTGCCAATTTGGTTTTCCCAATCTATATGAAGATTAAAATCACCCACTATTAGTGTATTTCCTTTGCTGCATGCTCCATTAATTTCCTGGTTGGGAGCCAATCAGGAGGGCCTCGGTCTTGTTGATGTTCAACTGAAGAAAGTTAGCTCTCATCCAAAGCATTAGCAACTCGGATCACACCATCACTGACAAAGTCATCTCGGACCATTACTTAATCTCCCTTAACACCTCAATCCTTCTCTCCACGACCACCCAAGTTAAGGGTGGAGACAGAGAGTTAGAGTTGGGTTTCACCCATTTACATGTGGAAATTGACCCCATGTCTGCAGATGATGTCACCAAGAGGGAGCATATAGATATTGAAGAGGAGGGGACCAAGGGCAGAGCCACACGAGATGGTGCAGGGGCTAGAGGAGAAACCGTTTCTGGAGATGAAGTGGAGGCAGTATGAGAGGTAGGATCTGAACCAATCAAGGACAGAACCATGAAGGTTGGGGTGAGAGGAGAGGCGGTGAAGGAGGATAGAGTCAATGGTATTGAAGGCAGCAGAAAGGTCAAGCAGGACAAGGAGACAGAGTGAGCCCTGGTCACAAATAGACAAATTGTCATTTGTCACCTTGACCGAAGCTATTTCTGTGCTGTGGGCAGCAAGGAAACCAGATTGGAGGGGTTCATGAAGCGAGTGGTGGGAGTGAGTGTGTATTTTGTAGTCAAATGCAGCAGCCAATTTTGCATATATCAGTGCCCTCCCTACAGACAGACATGAAGTTAATGATTAATTTTACCTGGGGCACTGTTGGCAAGGACACCAGGAGAAACTCCCTTCACTTTTTGATTAATGCCATGACATATTTCATGTCCAATTGAACAGGCAGACAGTATTTCAGTTTAACATCTCATCAGAAGGGAGGCACGTCTGAAAATAAAGGGCTCTTCCAACATTTCATTGGATTTTCAGTATAGACTACATACAATGCAAACCTATGAATAAAAATATTTATATTGATTGGTGGGAATTTATTACAGTAAGAAGTGACTTACTCCTTTTATATTACATTCCTATGAAGTTAAATATTCCCAACATTGAATTGGAAGACATGACTATCAGCTGAGGAGACTTCCATGAATAACCTCAATCCTCCTATGCTAAGCAGCCGAACAGAGAAACAATCATAGCAGGGTTCTCTATATTCATAAACAGCCATGATTACAGATTACAGACTAATTTTACCCGTTGACAAGGACACCAGAAGAAACTCCCTTCTCTTTTTCAATAATGCCATGACATCTTTAACGTCCATCTGAAGAAACAGATATTACCCTCCCTGCTCTCCTCCCCTCCTGATCCCAACCATGCAACTCTTTTACTTGCAGTTTACATAATCTCTGTGGACACTGTGCCATTTTCTCTTCTGCTTAGTAGTCTCTAAGGATTAACTACATTGACATTTCATATTGCCTGTTCCTTAGGGACGATGCCAACCACTCGGCAGTGTCAACGTAGAATCCTGATCAAGCTACATCAACATCAGCTGCTGTTTGCACTCTTGCTTCTGCATCAGAGGTTGTAGATTAAACTGAGGCCCTGTATGCCTGTTCAGGTGGGTGTTAAAAATTTGATGACGCTATATGTTTTTTTGGTCAACCAGGTGTCTGACACGTGTGGAAACCCATCACCAATCAAGGTGGATTACAGACTTTGGATGTATGAACATGTATTCACGAACTTGGAATATTGCCTTCCAGCAGCTGTCGCTCCAAGCCTCAGTGTGTCCTCATCGGCTATCTGGTGGGCATCCGCCTTCAGCATGGTGGGAGGACCTTTACAGGACAGCCTATGTCGTGCCAGTCACCTTGATGTTCTCGAGGTCTAAGTCCAATGCCATGTACCAGACTTACTCAGCACCAGATATTGTTAAGGATTATTATTATTTAATGTAGCTTAAAATGCCAAAGTGTCTCAAAGCGCTTCACAAGTGCAAAGTAAAGCAAAGACAAGAGTAAGATACAAACTGTTGAAATAGGATAAAGATCATCGTTGATAGTTGTCACATCATTAAAACTGCCTCTGTCGAGGTTTTGGTGTCTCCACCCTCAAATGTGGCACAAATCGTTGAGTCCAAAGCAAGCCTGTGGTAGTCAATGAACTTGCTGCCCAATGCATGAGGTAAGCTGGTATCCTGGGAACTGATATCGAAATATTACATTTCCCAAAGGAACAAGTTCAAGGGTGGCTATGGAGCAGCTTTGGCCTCAACCACAGTGAAGGAATGAGGTGTGTGTGTGTGTGTGTGTGTAGGTGGGGTGGGGGGATGGGGGGAGGTTCCCACAGTCAGATATTGACTAACACATTGACCAGGGTGGAACTTTCAACAACGTGATAATTATTACATCAACGTAACGCTTTTTTCATCCCAAGGCAACATACTGGCTCCAAGTTGGCTCTCGTTTGCAGCCCATAAAATCAGTCAGCATATGTGAGTTGTTTCAAAATGATAAAGTGCCACAAAAAAAAATCACTTTCTTTCTGTTGCATCATGAGAATCTTCGAACGACTGTATTTGAACTTGATAAGTTCGGCAAAACCTATCTGTTCATTTCTTGCTCTCCCATTTATTGTGAATGAATTTATTTACAAGTTATTTTGCTACGCACTGGCATGCTTATCTAAAAAAAATGACGAGGCCCCTAATGTTAAGCCTTTGAATATCATATGTAATTTGTACCACTAGTGACCAAATACTAATTGATAATAATAATAATAATCCTTGCATTTGATATTTATTTAGATAATTTCATGTAAAAGCGCCTAACAGTGTTAGTTGGGCAGCCAAGCTGGAGATGGAAGGCAAAGGGGGTGTAGTGGAAAATGACTGAAGCCAGGGTGGAAGAAGTACATCTTAAGATGGACTTTGAATGAGGTGATGGAGGGAATGGATCAGAGGGACTTCGGGATACAGTTCCAGAGAGCAGGGGCAGATTGGCTGAAAGCCTGACCACGTTGATAGGTAGATAGAGCAGGGGACATGAAGCGGACTGGTGTTTGCTGAGATGAGGGAGCAGCTGGGTTGATAGAGTTGAAGCAGATCATGGAGGTAGAGTTGAAGGGGGGGCGAGATCGTGGACATATTTAAAGGTGTGAACAAGGAGCTTGAATTCAATTCGCAGAAGCCAATGGAGCTGAGGGAGGATAGGGGTGATGGGCTAGGGGAGCCCTGGTGCAGGAGATGGCACAGGTTGCAGAGTTCTGGATAGTCTGCAACTTATGTAGGGAAGAACTGAGAAGTCTGTCAATTAAGGTGTTAGTCTAGTCAAGCCCGGACATGATGAAAGTGTAGATAAGGGTCTTTGCAGCCTGGGGGAGAGAGAGGTACAACAACAACAAAATTACATTTGTGTAGTGCCTTTCACATCGGGAAGACGTCCCAAGGTGCTGGCCCGAGCTCTGACCCGAATTGTATATTTTAATAAGTTGTCTTCAAAAAGGTTTATATTTTGAAATATGTCACTTTGACATTCTAAGTACTGTAATTTTTTTATACTATAATAATAATCCTTACATTTAAAATAGTGTCTTTCATGCCAGGATAAAGTCTCAAAGTTCTTCACAGATTATAACGTAAAATGTATTTTGGTGGCCAACATGGCAGTCACTTTGTGCACAGAAGTGTACCACAAACAGCCACAAACAGCCATGAAGTAAATGACCAATTTTATTTGACGGATTGTTGGCCCGAACACCAAGAGACACACCCTTCCCTTTTGGAATAGTGGCATGGCTTTTTATCGTCCACCTGGACAGGCAGATGGGGTCATAATCAATGCTGTTAAGAAGCCTTTTCTTACCAATAGCTAATATTATTAGATTCTGCCAAGTAGGAAATATATTTATGGTTATAACACCAATGAGGTTCAGAACTAAAAGTCTAGCTAGTCATTATTAATTTCTATATTATTGACTGAAGCATTTCAGGGTATTGAGAGCACTGGAGAAAATTCTCAATTCCCTATGACTGAATAATTTATGGTGATGAGAGACTATTAAACAAAACTGCGCACTCCATGCTAAATTCTCACAAGAGTAGGATGAATTCATACCTTTACCTGAAATATGTTTGATTAGAAAAACGCACTTGTTACAAAGTCAAAACTAAAAACCACTGACTTTCAGTGCAGAGGCTGTGGAAAGGGCACGTGTTTCTTTCACAATTTCATTCGAATTTGGTTTGAAACCTTGATTGTCTCCATGGGAATAGTTAGGTATCCATGGTAATGCTGGAACTATGCCCTTGGCAATGAAAAGGTGTATGTCACGATAATGTCTTACCATACTATACAGTAGAAAATCAGTGTGTGCTTTGAAAGCTCTTTCAGGCCTTATTGGTTAAATCTGATTTACTGCACTTAAAGAGTACTTAAAGGAATGGTACATTTTCATTATATAGTTATAAAATAATTGGAAAGATTTACTTGTCTTCAACTCTCTTGAGGGGATTGTTAACATTTTTTTTAATTAAGTGATTTTGAAAAGGGCTAAAGCTGGGGAATCCTCAACCCCTCTGGTTCTTCTCCCTCAGTCGTTTTTGAGTTATAAAAACAAGGTCAGCGACTTCGTGCAGGACAACCAGGATTGGAAGAGTTGGAGAGGTGGCAATCAATCAAAATCAGTGGTTAGGTAACAGCAAGTTTGAGTTTTTATAGTCGATAAATTATAAAAAGAAGAAAAAACTGAGGAAATGAAGGAGTTCCATAGTCTAGGCTAGAGTGTTATGACCTGATCAGATACAGTGACAGGCATGTTAAACAAGATGAACATCTTGTGGAGTCCTGTAGCTCAGTGGTTAGAGCACTCGCTTTGCAAGTGAGACACCTGGGTTCAATTCCAGGTTAGGCGAAACCTTGGGCAAGTTTCCTTACTCCACACGCCAAATAATAATCCCTCCAAAAAACAAAACAATAATAAATTGGTAATTTTCAATCCACGACTGTTTGTGGGACACTGCTGTGCGCAATTGGCTGCCGCGTTTCGCCCACAAATATACAGTCAATTCACTTTACAGTCTATTTTGTGAAGCTCTTGAGATGTTGAGAAGACGTGAAAAGCGCTATATCAAATGCAAGGATTATTATTATTATTTATATTATAACATAGCCTCTAGGTATCACAGGTTATGAGACAAGATGTAAACTGGATAGAAAGCACAGTTTCAGGTCCTCAGGTATTCATATTAAACAGCAGCGTATTGCTAGTAGACACAAAGTGAGCCTCTGCTTTTATTGGGGATCACCTGCACTTTTTTTAAATAAATGTTTGTTTAAAAGAGCAATGATATATCTAAATAGCAAAATTCACATGATTAGTAAATAGTGAATCTTGGATGTGTTGCCGCTGTTGCAACTCAGCTCAAAGGGAACTAGGATCGGAGTCTGAGTGGAGTAATAAACAGTCAGCTGGGGCACATTGGCTACTTACAAATCCTTTTACACAATTCTGAATTTTAGATTTATGTTATTGTAAAAAGTGTTTGGTAAACCTTTCATTTTGAAGAGTGAAAGCACAAAAAGATAAGGTGAGAATGACAATGACATTCAAGTAACTCAAAAACACATTACAATGCAAACACCAGGAACATTTTTTTTCCTATAGGGTAATTGATGAATGGAACAGGTTACCAGGAAAGGTGGTTGAGGTCAGGACTCATTTAGTGATTTTGTGATGGGAGGAGAGTAAGGTGAGTATTCTGGAAGAATGAAATTACATGTGCCGAAAGGTCTTCATCTGAACTAATCTTGTGATCTTGTGAATCCTAAAGCTAAGCCCCTGCTGAAACTGATCTTTTCAATGATCTAACCACCAGTTTATTTTATAGCATGTAACATGACAATGCTTATTTTCAATAAGTAATCCAGATGGCAAAACGTAATGCCTCGATCTTCAAAAACATCCAACTTTTTTTTATATCCTCAAGATTTCAGCTGTGAAGTTAATATTGTAACTTTCTGCATAACTGTTTCAGCATTACATAGCCCAAACACTCTGATAGTTTACCTACAAAAAGCACAACACTTAATAAGAATTACGATAAAGCACTTGGAGACATTTAGACATTTCAGTGTAATATTGAGGTGGAAAATACAGGTTGGCACTTTGTATTTGTTAATGCAACCTATGTGCACAAGTTTTAGTCCTTATAGTTCAGTGGTTAGAGCGCTCGCCTCACAAGCGAGAGCCCTGGGTTCGATTCCCAGCAGCGCGAAACGTTGGGCAAGTTTCCTTACTCCACATGTCTCTGTTTACCTAGAAGTAAATAGGAATCTGGTTGCTAGTCGATTGGGTGGATCACTTTTCCGGGGATATTAATTCCTTCAAAAGAAATAATATATTGGTGAATCCACAGCTTTGCGCAATTGGCTGCAAAGATGCACAGAAGATATCAAGCAGGAATTGTATAAAAACATTAAAATGCCTTTAAACTTCAGAACAAAATGCATCAAACATGATGGTTCTGTAAGTCGACCGGCAATCAATTGCTTCAGGTCCTTAGGTATTCATATGAAGCAGCATCGCTGGAGTAAGGAAACTTGCCCAACATTTCGCCCTGTAGCACAACGCGCAAAATTTACAGTAGCACAAAGTGAATTGACCGGCAACGAATTGCTGTGAAACGCTTTGAGATGTCTCGAAGATGTGATAAGGCTCCATATCAAATGCAAGGATTATTATTATTATTTAATAAGAAGTTTAGGAGGAACTCTTTTCACACGGAGAATGCCGAACTCAGCACCAGAATCTGTGATTAAAGCAAAAAGCGTCCATATGAGAAAACTTGATGTGTACATGAGTGAGAAGGGACTAGAGGGTAATAAGAGAGGGGAATAGGAGGGGTGGGGTTTGTGTGAAGTATAAACATTGACAACAACTAATTGCACCAAATGGATATGCTATATCATTCTGTGTAACTATGTAAGTAAAGTAGGTGAATTTAGAAATAGGAATTTCATATTTTGCAACATTTTAATTGTAACAAATGGCCAATATAAACATCATCTTACAATCTTATAATTGGTGCCTTATCACATCTTTGAGATGTCTCAAAATGCTTCACAGGATATACTGTAAAGAGCACAGCATGTGCTGTAACGTGTAGTGACTGTATTCTGTAGGTCATTGATGCCCAACCTGTGGCACAAGGGCTGGAATTGGCCCACGGGACCTTTATGAAGTGGACCGCAAACATTTGCATGAGTCTAGGTAACCCCGTGTTCCATCAATACTGTGTTTTCAGTTTTTTCTTAATTGAATATATCTTGATTTATGGCATAAGTCAAGAAATATGCAATCAAGAAAATTGATTTCGTTGGCCGACCATAAAGTTTGGCCCCCACTGCTGTAGATAAACACGGCAGACAATTTGCGCAGGGTTATGTTCCACAAACAGCCATGGAGTGAATGATCAATTTTATCTGTTGGCCAGGCCATGGGGAGAAACTCCTGTCTGCTGCTCTACGTGTGCATTTAGGTGTTGTAACACAGTTTGCTCTGACTGGTAGCAACTGCTCTTTTCTAACAGACTTACAGAACCATCATGTGTGATGCATTTAGTTCTGAAGTTTAAAGGCATTTAATGTTTTTTATATAATTCCTGCTTGATATCTTCTGTGCATCTTTGCTAACAGGTTACTATGACCTCAGTCTTGTGGTGATTAGCTATTGTGACAATTGTGAGGTTGCATTAACTTTAATCTACAGATATCCATCTCAAACTGTAAAATTAGAGTCAAACAAAACAAATATCATTTCCGACCAAAACACGTCTTTAATAATTAACATTGCATTGCGTATAGTTTAAGGCACTAGAGATTTGGAACTGCACCATAGGACACAACTGCCACTGGTTTACAAATAATATCCTGTAGAATTTACAACCTGCCATGTGGATTCCTGTGGTCATCTTATGAAAAGAGCCATTAGTTTTCCCAGGGAGTCTTGAGATGTATCAAGGATATCGTATAGTATATATATATCATATTTATTGGTAAGACAGTCACAGATATTAATCAGAAAGCTAAGTATGTTAAAGCTTGTTTATTGTAGATATAAAGGCAAACGAATGAATATAAAAACTATTTTTCATGTGTTTTATTTGCTTGAAACAAGATGATTCATTTAATAATAATAATAATCATAATAATAACTTAGCCCGAATTTACAATATTCTAAACTTCAGCAAATTTTACCATGTCCCTCACGACACAGGCATAGACAAGCATTGGTAAGGATTATTAGGGGTCAATTCACTTTACAGTATATTCTGGTGGGAGGTGTAGCCGGGTGGTGTGGCCTCCGTGAGGGGGAAGGTGTCGTTTGGGGTGAGCCAGGTTTCAGTTAAGGTCATGATGTCAACGCTCTCATCAAGGATGAGATCGTTGATGACCAGGGCCTTGTTACAGAGGGAGCAGACGTTTTGTAGTCCAATGTGGAGGGAGCGGTTGACAGAAGGGTGTGTGGGGAGGGAGGGGTGTCCAGGTTGTGAAGCAGGGGTGGGGGGAATAGGGATGAGGGAGGAGAGGTTGGCTCTCTCCCTTTGGTTTGGGGGGAGGGAGGAGGGGGGGGTGAAGGGGTGAGGATCAGAGCGGCAGCCATAATGCGCATGTGGGGACCGGGAGCGAGCGGTCAGGTGGGGAGGAGGGGGGTCCAGGTTGTGAGGCAGGGGTGGGGGTAATGGGGATGAGGGAGGAGAGGCTGGCTCTACTGGCCTCCTAAAACCTCTCCCACCTTCATCTCTGATATTTCTACCCTCCTAACATCTCTCTGCCTCTGCTCTGATCGCCTCATCATCCTGGGCGACTTCAACCTGCACTTCATCCCCTCCTGCTCCATCTCCTCGAACTTGTCCTCCCTCCTCTCCTCGCTCAACCTCTCCCTCCACATCAACTCCCCCACTCACATTCACGGCCACCCACTCGATTTTGTGATCACCCGGGACCTCAGTGTCTCGGATGTCACCATTACCGATAAGGCCGTCTCCGATCACCACTTCATCTCCTTCACCACCTCCATCCCTCTCCCTACCTCCACCAGACCCACCACCATCTTCTACCGCCCCTGGAAGAAGTTACCCCCACAATCCCTAACTGCTGCCTTGGAATCCTCTGAACTCCTCACTCTCTGGCCTTCATCCTTCACTGACCCCTCTTCTGCTCTCACCCTCCTCCACAACACCCTCTCCTCCACACTCGACACTCTTGCCCCCATCACCTCCCGTACTGTCTCTTACTCTCGCTCCTCCCCCTGGTTCACCACCCACCTCCACTCACTGATGAGCCAGGTGCGGGCCGGCAAATCTGTCTGGACCTCCTCAAAATCTGCCGCTCCACTCTAGCCTTGGCCAAGTCGTCCTTCTACTCCAGGAAAATGCTGGAGGCAAAGAACAACTCCAGGCTTCTGTTCTCTACCACATCCCGACCCCTCCGTCCTCCACGCCACCCCACGCAGGTCATCACCTCCAACCTTCACTGCGAGGAGATGCTGGATTTCCTTGAATCCAAAATCAAGGGAATCCGCTCCGCGGTCACTACCCCTCCAACTTCCACCCAAACCCCACCCTTTCCCTCCCATACTCCGACTCATACCCATCCTCCCCTACACACCTTCGAACCCGTTTCCCCACCCTCTGTCACCAACCTTATCCTGTCCCTGAAACCCACCACCTGCTCCCTTGACACCATTCCCACTCCACTCCTTATCTCCCAGCTCCACCTCCTTGCCCCACTTCTCACAGACATCATCAACCTGTCCCTCTCCTCTGGCTCTGTTCCCATTCCTCTAAAAACTGGCACCATCACTCCCACATTGAAAAAACCCTCCATTGATGCGTCGCAGCTATCAAGCTACCGGTCCATCTCCAACCTCCCCTTCCTGTCCAAAGTCCTTGAAAGAGTCGTCGTCTCCCAGCTGCGCTCTTTCCTCTCCACACATTCATTTTTGAACGCCTTCAGTTGGGTTTCCATGCTGCCCATAGCACAGAAACCGCCCTGGTCAAGGTCACTAATGACATCTTGACGATCTGCCTCCTCGTCCTCCTTGACCTATCAGCCGCATTCGATGTGGTCGACCACTCTATCCTCCACCACCGCTTGTCCTTCCACCTCAAACTTCAAGGCCCTGTCCTTGAGTGGTTTAGGTCCTACCTCTCCCACCGTCTTCATTTTGTTTCCACTAACGGCTTTTCCTCCAGCCCCCGCAATGTCTCGTGCGGCGTCCCTCAGGGCTCTGTCCTCGGTCCCCTCCTGTTCACCCTCTATATGCTCCCCTTGATGACATCATCCGCAGACATGGGGTTAACTTCCACATGTATGCGGATGACACCCAACTCTACCTTTCCTCCTCTACCCTCAACTCCACGATCACCGATGTCCTGACAGCCTGCCTGTCCGACATCGAGTCCTGGACGAGAGACAACTTTCTTCAGCTCAACGTGTGTAAAACCGAGGGCCTCCTGATTGGCTCATGTCAGCGCCTCCGCACCTCAGGCGCTGACAGCATCAGCATCCAAGGCTGCACTCTCCACCTCTCAAAGCCAGTCAGGAACCTCGGGGTTCTGTTCGACCCTGACGTGTCCTTTCTTCCCCACATCCGCACCACAACTGGCACCGCCTTCCACGACCTCCGGACCATCGCCAGACTATGGCACTACCTCACCCCTCACGCTGCTGACACACTGGTCCACTGGTCACCTCAAGGCTGGACTATGGGAACTCTCTCCTCGCCGGCCTTCCCGGCACCTCCCTCCACAAGCTGCAGGTCATTCAGAACTCTGCAGCTCGTGTACTGTCCCGCACCAGGCTTCGCGACCACATCACTCCCACCCTCGCTCGCCTCCACTGGCTCCCCATCCCCCAGAGGATCAAATTCAAGATCCTCATCCTCACCTACAAGGCCATTCACAGCCTTGCTCTCTCCTACCTCTCTGACCTACTATCCTTCTACTTACCTGCCCGTACCCTCCGTTCCTCTGGCTCCGGTCTGCTCCACATCCCCCGCCCTAACCACCCTACCCTCGGTGGCCGGGCCTTCAGCCACTCAGCCCCTAGGCTCTGGAACTCCATCCCCCAGTGCCTTTGCCTTGCCTCCTCCCTTTCCTCCTTCAAGGCCGGTCTCAAGACCTTTCTCTTCAACCGTGCCTTCTGCTCCCCTCTCGACTCTCTACCCCCTCCTCGCTCCCTCCCTTCCCTCCCCTCACCCTGACCATTTCCCCCTGCTCGGGTCCCAACCCAACTGTCCAGCGCCTTGGGACGTCCTCCCGACGTGAAAGGCGCTCTATAAATGAAATCTTGTTGTTGTTGAGACGTCTAGAAGACGTGAAAAGCACTATATTAAATGCAAGGGTTGTTATTATTATTATTTTAGTCCATCATCGCTGTGAGAATTAAACTGAAAAACTTATACAATGGATGAAGATGATGATTAATAAACAGAACATTAAACTTAATAAATAGAACCCATACACCCCAACCTCCACCTGACTTGCACACTCCACTCTCCCCAGTCTCCACTGTTCACTCTGACAATGCCAATCACATGGAAGTGAGCCGATGCAGGCAGAAGCAATTGCACTGATGATGGTCGTGGGTTATAACAATCCTAGTAACAATTCTTCTGTGTAAATGTGAGTGAAATAGGAGAGAGAAAGAGGGTGTGTTAGTGTGAGAGAAAATAGAGAGGACAGAGTTTGAGGGGAAAAATGGGGAGAGTGACTATGAAAGATGTGAGAAAGTGAGTGTGAGAGAGGGAGAGGGAACAAGTTACTGTGACAAAAGTGGGAGAGGGAAAGGGGAAAGTGAGTCCTCTTCGCTTAATGCTTGGGACTGGCCACTTCCCACTAGCTTCAGTATAAATTTGAGTGATATATTTGATGAACATTGTGTGGATAAGCAGCCTGTTGGTGCATTAAGGCCCTATGCCAGTTTGCAGCAGAATCTGTGTCAGAGTCTACCCCTAAAAATGTCATGGACAGTAATTGAACTGAAGCTTCTTTGCTCCCTATAGAGAGATGGAATGTTGTTATTGTAACCTCCTCCCCATGTAACAATAACAACAGCTCTTTAAGCACAGATTATCTTCCTTGGTGGTGGTGGGGAGGGTGGTAAGCGGGGTCTCCTTGGACTGAACTTGCTCCAAGGTGGCATATAAAAAGCAGCTTGATGCATGCATTGATAGGGGGACAATAATGTGGGCTTTCTAGAGGGTTGAGATTGGATGGATCAAAGGGCCTTCTTCATTGAGATCAATTTTGTGATCTTGTGAAGTGAAGGCAAATAAATGTTTCCATCTGCAGAATAATTGTTCACTGAGACGCTAGATATATGCTTGGCAACAAATTAAATCAACCCCCTATGGTAGTCTTGATAGTCTGGTTCCTGAGCCAGGCATGTCCGCAGTATTCCAAGGCACTCCTGATGAAAGACTAACTATCCTGGCTCATCAGCAGAATTTGGAAGGGCAGATCAGTCACTGGGGGCATGGATTCTTCCCATTCAGCTCCTCTTAACTCTGCAAGCCAAGGCATTATCGGATAGCGTCGGAGGCTTGCCAGAGAATGCTTTCAATGGGAACCTATGCAGTTTTAGCTGATTAATCTCTAGTAGCACCCCAACATATGCCCTGGAGTCCCCAAGCCTTCGCTCTTTCCGGATTGTGCCAAAAACTCTCCAGAATTAGAAAAGCAAAGTGTGTCATTCCATTCCAGACATGGGAATTTCCAATTTGTGCACAACAGTGTGCCACAAATAGCCAGGAAGTGAATGTCCACTTTTTTTATCTGGAGGATTGGTGGCCAGGACACCAGGAGAAACTCACTTCTCTTTTGAAATAATGCCATGGGATTTTTAACTTCCACTTGAACAGATAGATTGGACCTTATTTAATGTCTCATTCAAAGGATGGCTTCTCCTATATTGTATTGGAATGTCATCCTAATTTATGAGATAAAAATCCCAATTTGGGTTCTAATCCCAGAACCTCTAACTCAGAAGTGAGAGTGTTACCAACTCAGCCAAGCTGACACCTAAAATGAAGCTAAATGTTAAATTCAGTCCTATCGCTAAAGAGATGATATCTTTATCTACATTTAATCCAAGAACAATGGAACTTTACTACAAATAAATAGCACTTCTAATAGCACTTCTAAAGAAACCAAGAAGTTTGCTATAACTGACCCCTCTGCATTATAGCAAACTTCTTGGTTTCTTTAGAAGTGCTATTAGTTTTGTCCACAAAATAAACAGTCAATTCACTTGACAGTATATTCTGTGAAACGCTTTGAGATGTCTCAACGACATGATAAGGTGCTATATCAAATGCAAAGATTGCTATTATTTTTATGTTCACTTACAAAGCTCACACTTTGTTGAGATGATAGATTAGGAAACCCAACTAGTGTCCATGATTTTGCAATAAGGAGGACTGTTTGTATTCTTTCATGTATTATTATTATCATTCCTGATCTTATCTTGCAACAATGACGATACACGATAATGTGCCTAAACAGAGCACAGTACAAATAAATTATTTGTTGGAGTCACTTCTGCCTCAATAATGTTTAGACACTACATGAAATTATCCTTTATTCTTCACATTTTAAAACGCTACATATAAGCAATAAAAGCTGCAGGTCACAAGAGCACTTGGCAAGAGAAAGGTTCCCAAGTGTATTGGTTAAATCCCACAGTCTGCAGTCTGGATGCTTATCCAGCACACAGGAATCATTCATTGTCTTGTGTAGTCAGGAGCTCCAAGATTTAAGCCTTAATGGTACTATTTGATTTAGATAGTATTACAGAGCTTGAGATATGAGAAATAAAATATAGTAATTGTTATTTAGTGAAAGTAGGGGATTTACAGACATTTTATCTGACTAATATTTAACCTCAGTCTCAGCCATTTGCAGTTTTAAGGATCCATTTTACGAGTAATAAACCTACTTGCTCTCAAAATACAATGTTTCCCTTGGCAGTGGAAATCAAAGTGTTAATGAATTATTTAAACAAGGGTAAGAGGATACATAGCAAAAGGTAATAATTACACCCATTGTGGGTCATTATTTTTAATTTATTTCTTAAAAATGTAAACTTTCCTCTCCTGAGCACATCTGGATTACCGTCTCACTGAGGGCAAATCCATCCCATAATAAACAGTGCAAAGCCCCAGAAGCAGAGATTTGGGTGCAGCAGTGAAATATCATTAGCGTTCATCTTACCTTATCTGCACTGGTGATATTACCGAAACCAAAGAGGCTTTACTGTATTGACCTGCCAACTTGTTCACTGCCTTGCCTCCGCCTCCCCCTCACCACCCCTGCCAGACTCCCAGTGGTAGCAGCCTACTACTAGAGCTCACCAATAATAATAATCCTTGCATTTGATATAGCGTCTTCTGGACGACTCAAAGCGCTTCACAGAATTTATTGTAAAGTGAATTGACTGTATATTTATGGGCGAAATGCGGCAGGCAATTGTGCACAGCAGTGTCCCACAAACAGTCGTGGGTTGAAGTGACCAATTTATTATTTTTTTCTTGAGAGATTATTATTAGGAGTGTGGAGTAAGGAAACTTGTTGGACAGAACACTGGGAAAAACTTGCTTCTCCTTATAAATAATGGCATGGGATCTTTAAAGTCCACCTGACCTCTCAACCGAAGGATCTAATCTTGTTCCACTCCCTTGCTCACCTCAATTACTCATTAATATTCTTCTTCTTAAAACACCTATTCAATTCCCTTTTGAAATAATCTATTAACAATGCCTCACCAATAGTTTATGCGTTTTGTCTGTGTATAAAAAAGCTGTTTTCAAACCTTCCCTTTAATAATATAATTCTTGCATTTGCTATCGTACCTTACCACATCATTGAGATGTCGCAAAGCCCTTTAGTTCCTTTTATGACAATGGCATTATCCTGCAGACTCTTCTGCTTCCATGCATTCTCACTGTTGTGATAAAATTTCCTCACACCATCTCCTTCCCACATAAAATCGTAATACTTTAAGTACATAAGATTAATAATACAATGTTAAGCACAAAAGATTATCGTGAATTTGATTTCTGTGTTCATCTGTGATATTGTCATCATGATATTGGTCCCAATCTCAGCCACAGTACTTAAGGAAGATGGTGGAGGTGGGGCAAACAAAGGACAGGTGCTTCCAAACAGACAGAGAGGGAAAAGCAACGGGGCATTCATCCCTAGGCTAGTCTTGTCCACCTCTAGTTGCTGATTCAGAGTAGCATTAATAGATGCCTGGCAGCACTCGATGTGTGGCCTGGGAGACCATTGGATAAATACACTGAAACACAGCAATACGTTCACACACCAGATGAACATTACTGCAGACTCGACTCTTCAATGCCCATTCTAAATCCTAAGTGTTTACCATCAAAGTGCTGCTCCCTATCCTCTACAAAGGGGCAATGCAAGAAGTTGCTATTGGAGAGATAACAGTCATTTAAAAAAATCCACTACAAATCTAAAGTTCATCCTTTTTTATTGAATAGTGAGGAGGCTCAAGAAAAATATTTTTTCAAAAAAAAAGAAAGCCAAGATTATTACAAGGCACGCGAAAACAAATTGTAGCAATCCAATCGTCATTTTAAATTTGCAAGGTTACGCCGTGCCTTGTCAGTTTCACGCCTGAACGGGCTGTGAAACGTATGATTTCTTTGGGAGAAGCTAGAAGCCATCCAGGGGCTTTCAACCTAATTTGTCGAGGAAATGCACCACTGTGGAATTCAACCTAACTGACAGTCTGACTGATTAAAGCAAACGTGCTAATGGGTTTTGCAGACCACACTCCAATTTCCCGCTGCCCTACTTTTGACCTGTACCGCCAGGGAATTGCAGTGTCCCCCTTCCCCTAACTACTGTTGCCCACCTACACAGTGTAAATTATTGAAATATTCCAGACTGAGTAGTAACCAGTAACCTATAATGTTAAATAGTTCACCAGATGATGCAGAACACAAACCTCATTTAAGCCATACTGGCGTCACAAAGCTTGTCGTCTCACATTTGCTGGAAATATGAATAAATTCACTGTGCTCTGGTGCAAGGGTGAGGCTACCATACTTGTGAAGTGCTTTAGCCTCTCTTGAGTTCGTAGGGGAGGCTGACACCCCAGTGCATTATTGGCTGAATGCTACATTGTTAGAAGTGTCATCTTTTCGGTGAGCCATTAACCCAAGATCCTGTTTGCCTGCTCAGGTAGACAACAGAGATCTTATGACTCTCTTTGAAAAGAAGGGAGATTTTCCCAGTTCAGCTCCAAGGAAACCACACTTAAGACCCCCACCACCACCAGGAGGATTTTTCCTGTCCAACAATCATCCAGATTTATTGATCAAAGCAGTCTGTGGGAGAATTGTAGCGCAAATGACTGCCTTGAAGTACATTGAGATATTTCAACATAATAAAGTGCTATAAAATACAATTTAATTCTCTGATTCTATTTTGATTCCAGCTAAACAATAAGAGATCATTCTAAGCTCCATACTTTGACTTTGTTTAGATCGCTATTTGGATTATTATTTAACTTTGCACACGAATAATTTCAAAGGAATATATCTTTATATTAAAAGTTAGTGTTTGGCAACCATTTCTTCTGACAAGAAAAGCACAGTGTCTTCAGATTGAATCAAAATCTTTCATCACTTGTGCATCGAAAAGACAACTAAAATGTCACTTGTCCCGGTTGGCCTTTCGCCCTCCTCTAGCACAAAGAGATTTGCCAAGCAGTTACTCATGTTCTTCATTAACTCATGTCTATAATGATGTATCAAAGTAAGGAGGTCTCCTTGGAGTTGAGCTGGCTCCAAGATCCCATGCTTGGCAACAGAATGTTAGAATCAAGTCAATCATCTGTGCCGGTTCCAGTGATTTTTCTTCTGAGCCAAGTGGGTCCACAGGATGACAGACTAGCCAGACTGGTTCATCAGCGAGACATTGAGTCATTGTGAGCAGAATTTTTTTTCACTCGGCTCCTCTCACCCTATAGGCCAAAGCCCTAACAAGTAGGGAGGTCATAGCTGGACAGACAGTGGGAAGCTTGCCAGACAGACAGTGGGAAGCTTGCCAGACAGTGCTTTCAATGAAATGCTATGTTGTTTGAGATGTTTAAAGTCTAGCAGTTACCCCAGCGCACATTCTGGGGGACCCAAGCCTTGGCTCTTGTCAATCTGCACCCAAAACTCTCCAGAATTAGATGAACAGGGTATGTCCCTTCAAGGACAGAATGCACATTCCATTACAGGCATAGAGAAATTTCCACATGTAGGTGGCATACATACATGTCTGGTTTGAATACTTTTAAGCTTGGTGATTGGTTTTCACATGTCAGACATCTGGTTGACCAAAAAGAAACAATAAACTGTCAAAGATTTCTACGCATACCCTTCCTTGCCAATCTGGGAAAAGCGTCTATGGTTATTATAATAATACCCAATCAGGGACATGTATGTCTTGCCGTAAGATCATCAAGATTTTGATTCTATGATATTAGGAATAGACTCAAACTACAACTGCACTATCAGCATTAGATGATTCATTTGCCCACAAAATACGTCACTCCACTTTAATAATAATCCTTGCATTTGATATAGTGCTTTTCACATCTTCTAGGTGTCTCAAAGCGCTTCACAGAATATACTGTAAAGTGAATTGACTGTATATTTGTGGGCGAAATGCGGCAGCCAAATTGCACACAGCAGTGTCCCACAAACAGTCGTGGATTGAAGTGACCATTTTATTATTGTTTTTATCTTGAGGGATTATTATTAGGCGTGTGGGGTAAGGAAACTTGCCCAAGGTTTCGTCCTGCCAGGAATCGAACCCAGGTCTCTCGCTTGAGAGGTGAGTGCTCTAACCACTGAGCTACAGGACTTTACAGTATAACCTGTGTCGCTTTTTAAAATGTCCTCCTGACATGAAAGGTATTAATCTAAATATAAGGGTCATTCTTAGAAATCCCCACCTCTAACTTGACTGATATTGATTACTCTGAACGATTACTCAGTCGGGGAGCGGCAGCAGGACAGCGCGGGGAGGAGCCTGGGCCTACTGACCCAAGTATTTAAACTCGACGCCGGAGCGAGATCAGCTAGGGGTTGGGCGGTGTGGGGGAGTAGCGGGGGAACTGCTGACGTCATAGATTAGTTTTCAGGTGCGTGCGCGCGAAAAAAAACAAAAAAAACAAAAAAAAAACCTCTGCGCCCCCCCCCCACAGGGCTCACATCAGAGCCCACTATGGTCCTGTTGGGTTCGCTGCCCCAATCTACGGGATAATGCCATCCACCTGACCGCTCGCTCCCGGTCCCCGCGTGCGCACTATGGCTGCCGCTTTGACCCGAGCCCCCTCACCCCCTCCCTCCCGCCCCCCTCCTCTCTCCCCCAAACCCTCCCCCTCTGCATCTCTCCCGCTCTCTCCTCCTCTCTCTCCGTCCCTCTCGTCTTCTATCCCCACTTGACCCTCCCACAACCTCCCTCTGCTCCAGCCTGGGAATCCTCCGCCGGGCTCACCGCGGCACTCGGCGTTGGCTGTCCAGCAGCAGCCACACCGACTGCCCCATTCCCCACCACACTCGCCACCCACCCCGGACACAGACCCGGGGAGTCAACCTCTCCTCCCTCATCCCCATCCCCCCACCCCTGCCTCACAACCTGGACCCCCCTCCCCTCCCACACACCCTTCTGTCAACCGCTCCCTCCACATCGGACTGCAAAATGTCCGCTCCCTCTGCAACAAGGCCCTGGTCATCAACGATCTCATCCTTGATGAGAACGTTGATATCATGGCCTTAACAGAAACCTGGCTCACCCCAGGCGACACCTTCCCCCTCACGGAGGCCACGCCACCCGGCTACACCTCCCACCACATCCCCCGCCCCAACCGCCGTGGCGGTGGTGTTGCCCTTATCTCAAGGACACCACTTGCCCTATCCCCTACTCCACTGGCTCTTTCCCCTCCTTTGAGCACCTCACCCTCTCCCACCCCTCATTCCTCTCCCTTAAAATCCTCCTCCTCTACCGGCCCCCTAAAATCTCTCCCACCTTCATCTCTGACATTTCAACACTCCTCACATCTCTTTGCCTCTGCTCTGATCGCCTCATCATCCTGGGCGACTTTAACCTACACTTCACCCCCTCCTGCTCCATCTCCACAGACTTCTCTTCCCTGCTCTCCTCACTCAACCTCTCCTTACACATAAACTCCCCCACTCACAGTCACGGCCACCCACTCGATTTGGTGATCACCCGGGGCCTCAGTGTCTCGGATGTCACTATTACCGACAAGGCCATCTCTGACCACTACTTCATCTCCTTCACCACCTCCACCCCCTCCCCACCTCCACCAGACCCACCACCATCTTCTACCGCCCTTGGAAGAAGTTACCCCCACAATCCCTAACCGATGCCTTGGAGTCCTCTGAACTCCTCTCCCTCTGGCCTTCAACCCTCACCGACCCCTCTTCTCCTCTCTCCCTCCTCCACAATACCCTCTCCTCCACACTCGATACTCTTGCCCCCATCACTTCCCGCACTGTCTCCTACTCCCGCTCCTCCCCCTGGTACACCACCCACCTCCGCTCACTGAAAAGCCAGGTGCGGGCTGCTGAACGCACCTGTGTCAAATCTGGCCTAACGGTCCACCGACAAATCTGGCTGGACCTCCTCAAAATTTACCGCTCCACTCTAGCCTCGGCCAAGTCGTCCTTCTACTCCAGGATAATCCTGGAGGCGAAGAACAACCCCAGGCTACTGTTTTCCACCACAACCCGACTCCTCCGTCCCCCCGCCACCCCGCGCAGGTCATCTCCTCCAACCTTCACTGCGAGGAGATGCTGGATTTCCTTGAATCCAAGATCAAGGGAATTCGCTCCGCGGTCACTTCCCCTCCAACATCCACCAACCCCCACCCCCTCCCTCCCACACTCCGACTCCTACCCATCCTCCCCTACACACCTTTGTACCCGTTTCCCCACCCTCTGTCACTCAACTCATCCTATCCCTAAAACCAACCACCTGCTCCCTTGACCCCATCCCCACTCCACTCCTTATCTCCCAGCTCCACTTTCTTGCCCCACATATCACTGACATCATCAACCTGTCCCTCTCCTCTGGCTCTGTCCCCATTCCCTTAAAAACTGCCATCATCACGCCCACCCTGAAAAAACCCTCCCTTGATGCGTCGCAGCTATCAAGCTACCGGCCCATCTCCAACCTCCCCTTTCTCTCCAAGGTCTTGGAAAGAGTTGTCGCCTCCCAACTGCGCTCTTTCCTTTCCACCCATTCACTTTTCGAACCCCTTCAGTCAGGTTTCCGTGCTGCCCATAGCACAGAAACTGCCCTGGTCAAGGTCACCAATGATATCCTGACCATCTGTGACCAGGGCTCCCTCTGCCTCCTCGTCCTCCTCGACCTATCGGCAGCATTCGATACGGTCGACCACGCTATCCTACTCCACCGCTTGTCCTCCCACCTCAACCTTCAAGGCACTGTCCTTGAGTGGTTTAGGTCGTACCTTTCTCACCGTCTTCACTTTGTCTCGACGAATGGCTTCTCCTCCACCCCCCGTACTGTCTCATGTGGTGTCCCTCAGGGCTCTGTCCTCGGTCCCCTCCTCTTCACCCTCTATATGCTCCCCCTTGGTGACATCATCCGCAGACATGGAGTTAACTTCCACATGTATGCGGATGACACCCAACTCTACCTTTCCTCCTCTACTCTCAACTCCACGACCACCGATGTCCTGACAGCTGCCTGTCCGACATCGAGTCCTGGACGAGAGACAACTTTCTTCAGCTCAACGTGCGAAAAACCGAGGCCCTCCTGATTGGCTCACGTCAGCGCCTCCGCACCTCAGGCGCCGACACCATCAGCATCCAAGGCTGCACTCTCCACCTCTCAAAGCCAGTCAGGAACCTCGGCGTTTTGTTCGACCCTGAGCTGTCCTTTCTCCCTCACATCCGCACCACAACTGGCACCGCCTTCCATCACCTCCGGAACATCGCCAGACTACGGCATTACCTCACCCCTCACGCTGCTGAAACCCTGGTTCACGCCTTTGTCACCTCAAGGCTGGACTATGGGAACTCTCTCCTCGCCGGCCTTCCCGCCACCTCCCTCCACAAGCTGCAGGTCATTCAGAACTCTGCAGCTCGTGTACTGTCCCGCACCAGGCTTCGGGACCACATCACTCCCACCCTCGCTCGCCTCCACTGGCTCCCCATCCCCCAGAGGATTGATTTCAAGATCCTCATCCTCACCTACAAGGCCATTCACGGCCTTGCTCCCTCCTACCTCTCCAACCTACTATCCCCCTACCTACCTGCCCGTACCCTCCGTTCCTCCGGCTCCGGTCTGCTCCACGTCCCCCGCCCCAATCGCCCTACCATCGGTGGTCGGGCCTTCAGCCTCTCAGCCCCGAGGCTCTGGAACTCTATCCCCCAGTGCCTTCGCCTTGCTTCCTCCCTCTCCTCCTTCAAGGCCGGTCTCAAAACCTTTCTCTTTGACCGAGCCTTCAGCTCCTCTCTCGACTCTCTTCCCCCTCCTCGCTCCCTCCCTTCCCTCCCCTCACCCTGACCATTTCCCCCCTCCTCGCTCCCTCCCTCCCCTCCCCCTGACCATTTCCCCCCTGCTCGGGTCCTGACCCAACTGTGCAGCGCCTTGGGACGTCCTCCTGACGTGAAAGGCGCTTTATAAATGGAATCTTGTTGTTATTGTTGAACTAAATCCATTACACCACGAGAATGGTTAAGTTCAACACAAAGTAATTTCTCCCAATAAGACCAAGAAAGAAAATGACAATAGCCAGGATGGAGAGGAAACTTCTAGAAGATCAGAGAAAATGGTATTCCAAACACAGATTCTTACAATTAAATGCAAAATTACCTGAACTCAGTCAAATTCAGATTTTTCTGAATAAAGTATTTGAATTTTCAATCAACTTTTGGATTTGGCACATATCCCTGTAATTATATTACATAATCGTTGATTCCAACAATATCATTATTATTAATAATTAGCATTCTATAATCAATAATAATTAATAATATTGTTATTATTGCAGAACCGAGTTGTACAGTCACCTCCCCCCTTTCTTCGATTTGGCGTCCAGCTAGTCCAGGTGAATGGAGCTATATAAATACAACTTGTAAAGTTAGAATTAGGGTTTATTTTGTAAACCGGCTGTCTGTCACATGCAGAAAGCCATTGTTGCGTTTAAGAATTTCAAACCAGAGAGTTGCACATCTGCATGCCATCTACGCATGGAAATTTGCCTTAAGGTGCTAAAACTCCACCTAACGGGTGTATTTGTGCAGAGCAGTTTCTTCTGCAGGACCATTTTAGAATCCGAACCCTTCACAGCTTCACAGCAGCACAACAGCACACTGTGAGATAGCCCTCCGTGTAGATACATTGCTCTAAGCAAACAGGAAGCTTTATGCTCCAAATGCTATTCTTCACAGATCAGCACATCTTCAGCTGTTAATGCCTGAGGTCTTGAGATTCTCTTGTGTTTCTCCAAACCTCAGTCTCCTCTATTGGCAGCAGGAACACCACCAGAATCAGTAGCCAGCAGGCAGACTAAACGAGGGAGATTTTCAAGAAAGCCTCTTCAGTGTTGCCCAACATTAGGAAACTGTGCCAAAACAAACTACTTTTCAAAACATTTTATGCTAAAAAATATAACAGGTGTAAAAACAATCCTTTATTTGTGAACCAGAGTCAACAGCTTCTGTCCCATAGGCAAGTCCATATCAAATTTCTATCACACAAAGTGTGAACAGCAGAAGAGAACCTTCTGTGAATAAAGGTAGCAGATAGCTGGCAGTGAGCTACATAGACAACAGCCTTCAGGACATCCATTATTTATTGTAATTGAATTCATGGAGCTGATTTTATTCGGTTGTGGTTCTTTATTTCCTAAACAGTAGCTGCCGAGTGCACATTGGTTCCCAGTACAGCTGGTTCATTGGAGCCTGAAAACGGCTTTGCCATGAGGGACTGTGCTGTAGTTGCTGCACGTTTTTTATAATAATAATAATTCTTGCATTTGATATAGCTCTGTATCACGTTGTTGAGACCTCTCAAAGCGCTTCACAGGATATACTATAAAGTGGAGTGACTGTGTGTTTTGTGGGCGAAATGCAGCAGCCAATTACGCACAGCAGTGTCCCACAAACAGCCGTGGATTATTATTTTATTATTTATTTTGGAGGAATTATTACCCTGTAAAGCGATCTGCCAATTGACTGACATCCTTTGTTTTGGTGAAAAAATCATTTTTGGGTGGTGATCGGTAGTAGGAAATAAAATACTGGAGCTTATAATCAGACAATGGGGCTGATAATATCACCTGAGCTCTGAGTATGTTTGTTGGGTTAAATTGACGTATTAAGGGGTTGGGACATTGGGATTAAAATAACTGCCAAATTCAAATAAACTGGAGGAACAAGCTCAGTGGGGCCAGCACTCAAACAGCCCAAATAGCCCATTCAGTGAACCAAAAGTGCAATAGTGATAAATAACACATCACACATTGCACAAAATACAAAGTCATTGCACTTTACGGTAAATTCCGTGAAGGGCATTGACACGTCTCGATGATGTGATAAGACAATTAAAAGAATTATTATAATTTTTACTCGTGTGTATATAAGGCATTCATTCATTCATTCAACATACTTTGTTTCAACCCCATTCAAGATCCTCATCCTCACCTACAAGGCCATTCACGGCCTTGCTCCCTCCTACCTCTCCGACCTACTATCCCCCTACCTACCTGCCCGTACCCTCCGTTCCTCTGGCTCCGGTCTGTTCTACATCCCCCGCCCCAACCTCCCTACCATCGGTGGCCGGGCCTTCAGCCTCTCAGCCCCTAGGCTCTGGAACTCCATCCCCCAGTGCCTTCGCCTTGCTTCCTCCCTTTCCTCCTTCAAGGCTGGTCTCAAGACCTTTCTTGAGACCATGCCTTCTGCTCCCCTCTCAACTCTCTACCCCCTCCTTGCTCCCTCCCTTCCCTCCCCTCACCCTGACCATTTCCCCCCTGCTCGGGTCCTGATCCAACTGTCCAGCGCTTTGGGACGTCCTCCCGACGTGAAAGGCGCTCTATCAATGGAATCTTGTTGTTGTTGTTGTTGTTGTATTCCACCACCCGCCATCTCTGTTTGGCTGGTTCTGGCCTCCTGCTTGTCCCTCGTCCCCTCCGCTCCACCTTTGGCCGCTGTGCTTTCAGCCACAATGCCCTGAAACTACAGAACTCTCTCCCTCAATGCCTCCGCCTTTCCCCCTCATTCCCCATTTTCATTTCATGCCTGAAGATTTTCCTATTCGACCGTGCTTATGGTCACCTCCCCCCAACTTGACGCCGGGCTCCGCCAGACTGTTAAGCGTTCTGAGGCGCTACCCTGCATGAAGGGCGTTATTGTTGTACAATTCCAATGACCTTATCTGCAATGAGGCATAGCCTGCGTTAAAGGATTTATGGTAACTAGTCTAGTACTAAAATCAAATTACCACCTTAAATCAATCAAGTGGGTGTTAAGTCTCCCATGATGACTCAGAGTTTATCCATTGAATAAATGAGCCAAACCTGATAAGAGTCCATTCTTTGTCTGTCGACTTAGCTGATCTCAGCCAGGATAACAATAGAAGTGCTACAATTGGCTTCAGTGGCTCGTGGCTCTGGGCTCTATGGTCCAGAAGGGAAATCATTCAGGGGTCCTGTTCCTGATCGCTATCACTATTCATGGATCCCTGCTGGAGGTGTTTGTGTGTGAATAGGATTAGGTTTGACTGTGATGCTTATCGCAGGCAAATATCCAGCCGATTCTCAGTATTTAACAACGATGTATATTTCTACACAAAATACCAAATTACATTTCATAGCTCCTTTCATGTCGGTAGGACATCCCAGAGTGCTGGTATAGCACCTTTCGCATTGGAAGGATATGTCACACAACTAACTGAGCACCCAAGCCCCGTTGGGGGCGGAGGGGGGGAAGGGAGCAAAAGAAGTTGGGGAAGATGACCAAAAATGCAGTCAGAGATAGTTGTTAAGCAGGGGTTGAAAGCTAAAAGGGTGAGTTGGAGGGATTCATCTATCAATGGTGGGACGGATCGGGTGACTAGAGCAGAAAGGTAGGATTGCAGGAGGACACAGAGGTCGGGTGGGCTGGAGGCATTTGAATGTGAGGACGAGGACCTGTAATTCGATCTGCTGGGTTGATGGAGAGATTTACATATGACATGAAATACCTCATATACCAGAAAACAATTGATGCCTGTGGAACTGTATTGCTCCTCCCAACCACCCCACCTCCCGTCCATCCATCCATCCCTCCAAATGAAAATAGAATCTAACACCTTTTAGGAGAATTTAAAAAAATTGGTCGAAGAAATATAGCCGTTATTCCAACACATACTACAGGTCAATAGTTCTTGGTCCAAAATGAACACAAATCTCTTTTTCACGAAGAGCTAAAAGAATGGCATGAGTCAATGTGGCTGCAATAATGTCTCAGTTGACACTTGTAAAATATCTTAATAATCTAATTGAGCCCTATAAATGACTAACCATCTGTTAATTCCTGGAGGTAATGGCTCAATTCACAATAATTCTTACAGTCATTATTAGAGGAGCCCTGCAAACATTTTACAAGCAGTTATTATGTAACGGCACCAGAATATTTTTGATGGGAACGGTAACTCCTCCACATGGAAAGCAAGAGGCATGTACAGATGTTCCTCTGTGCACTGAGAAATTGAAGTTGTAGAACAGGCCAGACGTATTTTTAACTTACAACTAGTACAACAAATAATAGGAATGTGACTGTCTTAATCAGCTGCGATTACATCAGGAGCACAATGTGCACATATTTGAAATTAACAAGCGAGTCCCTTTATCTGTGGTTTAGACTGGAATTGTTTCACAAGCTGTTAAACATTCTAATGCTTCCTATGAATTGTAACTAATAAAATGAAAGATGTTCTCAAAAATACACAATACAAGTTACTTTTGAAACTGATATAAGTTTAATACAGTAATTTATGCTACACATTTGGCAGTGAGTTGCAGGGAGTTTGGCAGTGAGTTGCTGGGGTGCCAGTGAATTGTTGGAATTGTGACAATAATTTTAAATATGCAAATTGTCTGTGCTGTACACAGGAATCGTGCTATCGTAACTTCCTACATGTCAGCGCACTGAAGATCTGGAAGGTCGGCCAATTTTGTTGCGCAAAAATCGATTTTTAGCCATGAGTATTTATTTGATGAACATTTATTTGGATTGCTGAATATTGCAAAAGTCAACATATTAAATCTATAATAAGAATATTTCTTATAGTTGCTACATGTTGGGGCAGAGGACATCCTGAAGCACTTCACAGCATATACTGTAAAGAGCAGTGACTGTGTTTTGTGGGCAAAAATCTAGGTAATCTTAAGTAGAAGCAGCGAAAATACAAGTTTCCCTCTGTTCAAATGTGATTGCAGTTTCTGTGTATCTGTAGGCTATTGCAACAGCTATTTTGCACACAGCTTGTTCACGCAAACATCATTGAAATGAACAATCAATTTATTTGGAGGATTGTTGGCTAGGACACCAGGAGAAATTATTTTTGATTAGTATCGCAGGATTGCTACAGAATAGGCAGATTATTATCATCTCACCCAAAGGACAGCACCTCTGACAATGCAGAACTTCCCCCAGTACTGGAATGTGGTGTCCAACATGGGGCTTGAACCCACAAGTACCTGACCCAGAGGCAAGAGTGCTGCCCATTGAACCATTCACAAATATACAGTCAATTCACTTTACAGTATATTCTGTGAAGCGCTTTGGGATGTCTAGAAGACGTGAAAAGCGCTATATCAAATGCAAGGAATATTATTATTATTATTCAGACACCACAGAATATAGATGGGGAACACACTGTGTAGGGAACCGTGGGTGTAAACTCACATCGTATTCCTGTATGGTACATTATGTTAATACAAAATTATAAACCCTTTATAAATAGCTTTGGACCTATCTAGAATTACATTAGAGAGAGATACTGTACAGTGTCTTTAACCTAATCTTAGGTTTTTTAGTAGCCGTTAAACATTTATGATGCATGTCTTTGAATCATCCGATGAATACTTATGCCAGCTGAGGCATGCTAGCAGTCCATTTACACCCAGGTAGTCAACACATTATTAGGATATTAGTAATTCAAGGCTAAAATGTGTCTAGAAAACAAAGTCACATTTTTATCAACACAATGTCAAAATACTTCCTTGATATACTGACAAGGAGTTAAGGTGAGGTTTTCTGTGCATACTTCAGTCAATTCAGATACTGGCACCCATATCTGTTTCTGGAATATCCGAATAAATATGCTGGTACTTCAAACATTCCTGAAAATATTGGACCTTGGTGTCAAATCGCAACTGAACAGGCATTGAATTGTATAATGAAGTCAGATAACAGCATTTTTACACTTTATCTCCTGGAAGACCTCACACATCAGCAGTCCCAGGAGCCCTATTTACACACAGACTGAATGTAAATCAAGTGACAATTCATATGAAACAATAAGGTGTGCAATTTTCCCATTAAAGATCTATGGCTGCATAATTAACTAATACCAATAAGCATTCTGTTCTGTACTGGAGGTGGCAGAGGCAGTGGGGAGGAGCGAGACTGCGGATAGACCACCAATTGAAAGACAAGATTGCAGGTTGAGTTTTTCAAACTTGACCTACCTGCTCTCACTTGCTAGATATAGTAATAGGCAGAGTTTTCTATTGCTGCCTGATCGTGCTTTCACATATATTGGTTCCCGCAGTAAATTATTTTATGGATGAAATGTGCAAGGAAAAGATTGAACTCAATTATTAAATGTTTTCATTAAACTCAACTGAGCCTTATTCATTCATCTTAATCATTCAGATCCATATCGCTTAAAGCATAAAATGTAATCATTCTGTTAGAATTAAAAATGACAAGTGAGTCACTTATTGTAAAGACCGAGAGGAGTGAATGGCGTTCAATGATTTGATATACAAAAATAACTAGAGAAATGCACACGGGTGGGGGGGAATTAAATTTACACCAAGGTCTTTAGATTTACTCCACTTAGTTAGCATTTCAGAGTGTGCTGAACTTGGCAAATTGTGGAATTCAATCTCAGCTTTCAAGCTGATTTTGTGAATTTCCACAAGCTCCAGACAATTCAGAACTCTGCAATCCATATACATTCTTACATTAGACTTTGTGAGCCCATCATCACCTGGACCACTGGCTCCCTATTCCCGAATTAATAGACTTTTAGATCTTTGTCCTTACTGTCAAATGTCTCTGTAGCCTTGCCCGGCCCTATTGCCATGATCTCCAATGACCGGACTCCCCCAGCTAGTCCTTCTGCTCAGCCAACTCTGGCCTTTTTGAGATACCTGGCTGACTCTGCCCCACCATTAGTGCATAAAACTTTCTGATGCTTTTTCTCTTACCTCTGGAACTCTCTTCCAAAATCCCTCCACTTCGCTCCCTCCCATGTTCCTTTCAAAACCCTTCTAACTTACCTCTTTGGCCACCAGCTCGGGCTGCTACTCATTATTGGGAAAGCTCTTTGAGACATTCTCCCAAGTAAAAGGTACCACATAAGTGCAATTTGTTGTTTAAAGTGCTCATAGACTCTACTTGGATGAACGGCATTATACAAATGCAGGTTGTTGTATTGTAAGTTCTGATGTAGGGTTTGAACCTACAAGCTTTAGACCTAGAGGCGAGAATGCTGCAAACTGATCCAAATTGACATTTGAACAGTGCAGCTACAGCTGCTGAAGGTCAATTTAGAGTAAAACTCAACTTATTTTTCATTGTCATGACATTCCAACCAGAAAGAATTCTGGTCAATTTAATATATGCAACAGAAGGCATTAATAATAATTATACTAATAATCCTTGCATTTGATATAGCATCAAAAAGTGCTTCATATATTTTGATAAAGTGGATTGACTGTATTTTATCGGTGCAAATTGCACAGCAGTGTCACACAAACAGTCTGTGTTACACGTTACTGGCCATTCGCCTGGTAATCAGGAACAGAAATTGATGCCAACACACAAATTAAGGAATCAATTAGTTCCAATCCAAAGGCAGATTTTACTATGTCTTTAAATAGATACAAAAACTTTCTCAGGTTGACTTTCTCTTAAGTGGAATGAATTGTATTCAGATTTACTGGACAGCACTGCTACTTGAAGGGTGCTATAATAAATGCAATTTGTTATTGAAGTAGTCGTTGACTAATTTAACAGAGTTTCTGTGCAGCTTCTTCGGGAATCCTTTTATTTAAATTGACTCAAAATCCAACAAAACACATCAACCTCAACTCTGTCCTCCCTGGAATGATGATATCGAACATGGGATGGGCATTATTTTCAAATGCTAATTAATTCAGCTATATATAAATAGTAATATCCGTTGAAGATGTTCAGTGTGAACCCACTAACCTTAGAGATGGAAGCACAAACATTTAATCTCTTCCGTTTTATTGAAGTGGTAAATTAAAACATGAGGTTTATGGGTGTTTTTGAGCTGATAATTTTACAGTGCAGATCAATAAAGCTGCACTTTAACCCACAAACAATGATATTGCTGGCAATTTCTCTTTTATAACACTTGTTTGGAAGAAGCATTCTGTTATCATGTTGTTCTAGCAATGCACCATTAGCAAATACCAGGAGAGCATTTAAACGCGTTCAACTGGACTAAATTACCCAGTGCATGGTCTTCAAAGCTATTTAATTGGTTCAACGGTCTTACTGCGCATGCATGATGATTCTTTTTTCTTTCAGAATTTATAAATCATTCAATTTGGCTGACATTTTTGTATAGCATCAACAAAAATTTCAAGGAATATCTTAATGTATTCCTTAAAGCATAGTCATAATAATTAAACTTCTCTGCTAGTAGCCCCAAAGCACGCCAGTGTTCTTATTACAAGCCTGAGCAGTTTGCAGAGACCTATTCGTTCAACATATGTGTGACACAAATGAAGTCTCACATCTGCCTCTTCTCAAACTTCCTTAAACGACATTTAGCCGATGAATTTCTTTGACCGCAGCCAGGTTGTCATGGTTACATCCACCCATTTCCTCAGGTAAAAACTCGCAGTAATTGGAATTAAGCTATTAATATTTTTATATACCAAAGAATATTCCACCTTTAAATGCAAATTCATGTGCACATAAACCTCTCTGGATTAAGCCACAGTTTCTGCTCTCCCCCCTCCCCCATCACTTACCACCTACAAATTCACACTGCTGCAAACCAGAGGCACAATGATGCATTTCTTACCATTCAGTAAAGAGATCAGCTACTAGATAAAGATAATCGTGTGTGAATGTGTTGGGGGGGATGAAGGGTGGGGAAACGAGATTATATGCAGATACGGCAGACAGCAACCCAGAGCAAGGCCACAATTAAATAATAAAAATAATAATTTGATACAGTACTTTTCCCGTCAGGAGGGCGTCTCAAAGTGCTTCATAGGAATCACTGCGAAATACAGTGACTGTGCATATCGGAAGTAAATGTAGCAGCCAATTTGCACACAGCAATATCCTGCTATTGTGAAGCTGTGATGTCGCCAGGAGCAGTGTTCAGAATCTCATTCTATTTTACATTAAAACAAATCATATTTCAAAGAATTGTAAAAAAAATCTGAAGCATATACTGGGTATCAGCCCAGTTCAGTTGCTGTGTGAGGGTCAGAAGATTGTGGGTTCAAATTCAAAGTTGGAACTTTGATTCATATTCCAGGCTGATACGCCAGTGAAATCCTGGCATTGCTTCCCTGTGACTTACATGTTAAACCAAGGTTTTGTCTTGACTGCTCCCAAACGAGTGATCAGAGATCCCATGACACTGTTTGAAAAGAGCGTTTCTTCGACGACCATCCTGGTTACATTCACCTTGTGTTTGCATTAACTAGAGGATTGTAGTACTGGCTCCACTGGCTCCCCATCCCCCAGAGGATCGAATTCAAGATCCTCACCCTCACCTACAAGGCCATTCACAGCCTTGCTCCCTCCTACCTCTCCGACCTACTATCCCCCTACTTACCTGCCCGTACCGTCCGTTCCTCTGGCTCCGGTCTGTTCCACATCCCCCGCCCCAACCGCCCTACCATCGGTGGCCGGGCCTTCAGCCTCTCAGCCCCGAGGCTCTGGAACTCCATCCCCCAGTGCCTTCGCCGCTTCCTCCCTTTCCTCCTTCAAGGCCGGTCTCAAGACCTTTCTCTTTGACCGAGCCTTCAGCTCCCCTCTCGACTCTCTACCCCCTCCTCGCTCCCTCCCTTCCCTCCCTTCACCCTGACCATTTCCCCCTTGCTCGGGTCCTGACCCAACTGTACAGTGCCTTGGGACGTCCTCCCGACGTGAAAGGCGCTCAATAAATGGAATCTTGTTGTTGTTGTTGTTGTAGTAGGATTTTGCAGTAACAAAATACTTCAAATTCTGGAAATTTGAAGGGAAAGCAGAACATGCTGTAAATTATCATTTGACAATCTACGAATACTTGATGCTGACCCTGAGGACTAAAATTAAACAAGTATGTAATTTCTCATGGAAATGCTAAGTGTCAACTTAGGAGCAAGTTACCTGTCTGACATCTCAGGTAGGTAAGAGCAGATTGACAAGGATCATCAACAACAACAACAATATTACAAGGTGCTATACAACCGTAATTTTGTTGTTGTATAGCACCTCTCACATCAGGAGGACGTCCCAAAGCGCTGGACATTCAGTGTTTCAGACCCGAGCTGGAGGTCAGGATTGGGGAGGGTGGAGGGAAGGAAAGAAGCAGGGTGATCGAAAGCACGGTTGAAGAGGAGGGTCTTGAGATGGGTCTTGAAGGAGGCAAGGAAGGGCGCGAGGTGGACAGTCTGCGGGATGGAGTTCCAGAGGGTAGGGGCAGAGTGGCAGAAGGCCCGCCTGCCAATGGGGCGGGCAAGGCAGGGGACGTGTAGCAGACCGGAGCCTGCTGACCAGAAGGAGCGGGCAGGATGGTAGGGTGTTAGGAGATCGCAGAGGTAGGGGGGAGCAAGGTCATGCAGGGTTTTGAAGGTGAGGACCAGGATCTTGAACTGTATCCTCTATGTGATGGAAAGCCAGTGGAGTCGGCTGAGGATGGGGGTGATAGGTCATGGAGCCTGGTGTGGGAGAGGACACAGGCTGCAGAGTTCTGGATGATTTGCAGCCTGTGAAGGGAGAAGTTGGGGAGGCCGAAAAGCAAGGAGTTTGTATAGTCAAGCCTTGATGTAATGAATGCATATATGAGAGTTTCAGCGGCCTGTGGTGTGAGACAGTGGCAGAGTCGGGTGATGTTGCGGAGGTGGGGGAAGGCAGAGCAGATCATGACACGGATGTGGGGTAGAAAGGAAACTTGAGGGTCAAACAAGACGCCAATGTTTCGGGCTGGCTTAGTAAGGTGGAGTGTGCATCGATGGATGGTGATGCTGTCAGTGCCTGAGGTGTGGAGGCGCTGACGGGAGCCAATCAGGAGGGCCTCGGTCTTGTTGATATTCAACTGAAGAAAATTAGCTCTCATCCAGGCCTTGATGTCTGACAGACATTCAGTCAGGACAGCAGTGGTCCTGGAGTCAAGGATGGAGGCAGAGAGGTACAGTTGAGTATCACCTGCATACATGTGGAAGTTGACCCCATGTCTGCGGATGATGTCATCAAGATGGATCACTATAAAGAGGAAAAGATTAGAAATAAAATGATCTTATGTACGAGCGGAGAGACTCACTGACCCTGCCGCAATACCCAGAGTTTCACCTGTGAAGCTGATTGCAAACCAGAATGACACCGATCAATTAGTACAACCTGTGAACACTGTCGTTAGGTTTATTCGGCAGACGAGCACTCCAGTGCACTGAGTATGGATAATTAGCAGCAAAGATTCATAGGAGAAAAAGTGATGTTGCTTCCAGCTCACTCTATGCCAGTGTGCCACTCACCAACACAACATTTGCTCCACGATTGAATCTGTTTTTAGTTCCTGAAATAAATTGCAGTTATAAGGCAAGGGGAACAAAAAGCCCAAACACCCGCTTCTGAATCCTCAAAGGTTACTTGTCAGATGTTAGCATCTCTGTTTGCATGGTTAAATTAAGGATATCTGCAGTGCAAATTTAGAAACCTTTGAAAATTTAACACAACAATAACAACTTGGATTTATTTAGCGCCCTCCATGCCGGACGGCGTCTCAGAGCGCTTCACAGTAATGGATCCCAGGGCCGAGCCAGGGGGAGGGGGAGAAAGGTGACCAAAAGCGCGGTCGAAAAGAAAGGTCTTCAGCCGAGACCTGAAACTGGGAAGAATGGGGGCGAGACGAAGGGAGTGAGGAAGGGAGTTCCAGAGCCTTGGGGTGTAGTGGCTGAAGGCACGGCCGCCGATGGTGGAGCGGAGGACTCGGGGGACAAGGAGGAGGTCAGCCCTGGTGGAGCGAAAGTAACACAGAAACAAAAGCTTATAAGGCCGCACGCTTGAAGTACAAACATAGAGCAAAATATAGGGTTTTTAAATAAGAGGAGCTGCGGTCGTGAAAACAGACTTGGAGAACAGTTTATGGTAAATGAAAAGCAGGAAAGCGAAGCATCATTTCACCGCCTGTGGGCATTGGGCGTTTCGCCCACAAAATAAACAGTGAATTCACTTTACAGTATATTCTGTGAAACATTTTGAGACGTCTCGAAGACGTGATAAGGTGCTATATCAAATGCAAGGATTATTATTATTTCATCATATTTCATCACGATTGTCTGAACAGTGCAATGGTGCATTTTCAATTTGCAAATGCCTGAAAACAGTTTATCAAACAGCAGATTTTTTTGCTGCACTTTACAGTATATCTGGCGAAGCATATTGAGATGTCCTCCCAACTGAAGGGTGCTATACGCCATATCAAATGTAAGGATTATTATTGTTTGTTTTCATGAAAACTTCCTTAAAACATACCAGTGGGATGTGGGCTCTTTTCAACAAAACTCAAATGCCTAAAAATGGGGAGGGGACGAAAATCACAACAACTGTCATAGTTAGGATGTGTGGTGTGATATGATTACTCTGCTACTCTATAAATAATGGGGTGTTTATTTTTGCTTATTTTGCTCATTTAACTTCTTTAAAGTTTAAACATAGAGGTTGCAAGTCAAGACGTGCAACTGACTGGCACCTTGAGGATGTCTGGCAAAGTATCTTTCTCCCCCTCCCTCCTTCCCAGTTTCTCAATTGACCATTAGATTGTAAAATAATAAAACGTGTAAACGGAAATATAAAGGAGTCTGGCTTGGAAAGCCTAGTTCAAAGACTACGATGTGTTTAAGGAAGCTGGTGGGGAGGGGGGGGGGGGGGGAGTTGAAAAAGAAAGCATCCTCCCAACTCCCTGGCTGGTGACCTCTCCATTTGGTTCGCTGGTTTTCACCCATTTATTTTGTTTTGCAAGGAAAGAAAAGTCACTTTATTGGAAAACACTATTTTTAAGGCTACCCCCCCCCCCCCGCCCCACCACCACCCATAGTTATATCAAAACTTCCTCTGCACCCTCCACCCATGCATTTTGATCATAAATCTCTGGTATCGGTGCTGTCAAAACTAAAGCGACAAAAAAAAAGCTGATTTTGTTTGCAAAAAAAAACCCTGTATTTCTTTCTGCTGCACAACGTTGTCACTGTCGCCTCCCCTTTTACTGCAATTGCTCGAGAACACTTTAACCTGTGTGGTTTGGTGGTCTGGCTGGAGTTTGTTTTTGTGAAGTGGGGGGTGGGTGGGGTGGGGGGAGGATTGCACCCTTTTCAGTGGTGGTGGTGTTTGTTGTGATGGCTCTGCTGATCAGTCAGGAACAGCACGTTCTTGTCCAGTGCTTTTCCACTAGATGTCGCGCCTCTGCGACCTGTTTCAGCTCAGTTCTGGTTGCAACGAGTAACACCCTCTGCTGTTAACCCGGTTTGCTTTCACTCACTCTCTCTCTCTCTCTCTCTCTGTGTGTGTGTGTGTGGGTGTGTGTGTGCATATATCTATTTTTCATCCCCATCGCATTTTCTCTTGCAAACGATTTCGAATCCGCTTTGCATTTATTTGCAATCGGTCGCCCTTATCCCCTTGGTTTCCCTTTCTCTAGCAGGGCTTTTGCAGCATTTCTCTCCCCCCATCACCCACCCCCCCCCGCACCCCACCCACTCACTCCTGCCACCCACCCACTCGGATCTGTTCCTCTATGTGTGCATCGTATTGATTGACATCCAGGGCTCTCTACCTTCCGCACAGACACGGTTCCGCCCGCACGCAAAACCCCCCCCAAAAAAGCCACAGACTGTTTCGCACACACAGAGACAGACAGAGAGACAGACAGACAGACAGAGCAGTAAAATGCACCCTTCTCCCCCCCCACCCTCTGCAGCCGATCAGCTTCAATCTTCAACGCCATCATGCAAAACGAGCAACATTGCAACCTCGCACCGAACCAGACTCCACAGCCTCAAAGCTTGTGTCACTGATACATTGGTAAATAAATGATAAAGGGGAGTGTGGGGGTGAGGGGGGGGGGTGGATGGGGAGGGGGTGGATGGGAATTATTTTCGCGCCAAATCATGGGCTCCTCCTATTATGTAAATCGAGGAGGTTGGCTTATTTGATTTTTTGGGCTTTCCCCCCTCCCCCCCTCCCCCCCCGGATAATAATATCCAGCACTGCATCCAACTTGCACCGACAGACTGCTCTGTCTGATCGCAGGGGATGGTCGGAGGCTGCTGACTGCTTGGATCTGTTTCACGTCTCTTGATATTTGCAGATCGCTGCGGAGTGTTGTGTTGTGTGACTTATATATATATATATATACACACACACACACTCGTACACACATACATACAAGAAGATATAGCAGAAGGTGAGGTCCCTTTCTTTGCTCTCTGTGTGTGTGTGTGTGTGTGTGTCTCTCTCTTGTGTAATGCGAGGTTCCTGCCCAATATTTTTTATCTCTCTCTCTCTCTGTGTGTGTGTGTGTGTTTGTGTGTGTGTGAGAGTATGTTTGTGTGAAAGTCGGATCAGTCCCGTCTCCCTGTTTTGCCTTCGTTGGAAATGCACCAGAATGTAGGTCAAAGCTTTTCATGCAGCACTGATCGCAACTCGCCCGGGGAGTGGGGGTGGGGGGTGGTGGGGAGGGGGGGGAAGGGGAGGCAAAGCCAAGCAAAGCCTCTGCAGGACTAACCTCACCCTCGCTCGCCCTGTGCTTGTTGTCAAGTCGGGCTTTCAAATCCCTGTATCAGCCACAGCCACTCTGCGATTACAATGTCCTTATTTCTAATATAATATGGTGGTGGGGTGGGGGGGGGGGGACCTGCCCCAGTGCTGGGTGCACAGCGAGTCCGCAGTGTGTGTGTGTGTGTGTATATAATATATATACACACACACTGGGCTCTCATCACATAACTGAGTGCAAACCTTTGCGATGTCCCAGTATTGTGGGGGAGACCGTCTATTGTTAACGGTGTGAGTTTGTTCGGCTGATGATGGTAACGTTTAATTATTCACGGATGCGGCTACAAATCTTAGCACTAATGTGCAATGCAATATCCCCCGCACCCCCCCCCCCCCTCCCCCCTGGCCCGCCCGCCCCCACCCCTCTCACACCCACCCACCCACAACAACAACAACCACCACCACCACCACCAAAAATACCGCAATGCCCTTTTTTGTTGTCTGGGCGCCGCTTTGCTGTGTTTTCGACGCAAAAAAAAAAAAAAATGCTGCCTCTTTTGATGATGAATTTGTGGGGGTATTTTTTTTCGTGTGTGGGGGGGGGAGGGGTGATGGGGGGGGTGATGGGGGGGGGTATGTGGTGGTGGTGGTGGAAAAACACACTGTTGCATGCATTTGAGGTCGGGAAGAGCACCTTTTCGGGCTGGTCGGTTGGGGGGGGGGTGGGGTTTTTTTTTCTTTTTTTTCTATAAAACAACACCCATCGAATTCGTCCCCCGTCCCCCCACACCCCCGAACAACAACAACAACAAAAAAAATAATACCGTACATTCATTCTCACCGCCACACACACAGTCATCCCACACGAAGCGTTGCCCCCGTTCGTGCAGAGCGTTTAGGGAACGACGCATCGCCCAAACAACACAACCCCCACCGCCTGAGATCTGACATGTCCTCTCCCCTCTCTCTCTCTCTGTGTGTGTGTGTGTGTGTGTCGCTCATTGCTGTGTGGTATTGCCTCTCCACATCCTTCCAGATCAGCGACAGAGAGAGGGAGAGAGAAGAAAGACACAGACAGAGAGAGAGAGAGAGAGAGATGCCGGGGATCATGTCAACCTCCACCGCCTCCTCGTCCTCCTCGGCCATGGCCATCCCCGCCGCCTCCTGCCCCCCGGTGCCGGCTCCCTGCTGCTCCCCCTCGGCCGCCGCCGTCGCCGCCGCCTCCTCCTCCTTCTCGATCCGGCTGCCCTGCTGCAAGAGCTACGAGCTGGAGTACGACTCCTATCAGCCTTACTTCTACCCGGACGACTACGGCCCCGAGGCCGACTTCTACCCCCCGAGCGAGGACATCTGGAAGAAGTTCGAGCTGCTGCCCACCCCGCCCCTGTCGCCCAGCCGGGCGGGGCTGGCGGCGGGCCGGGCGGCCGGGCAGGAGGAGGGGGCGGCGGGGGCCGCCGGCGGAGGGGGCGAGGACTGGGTGTCGGAGCTGCTGCTGCTCGACGAGGACCAGGGGCCCAGGAACCTGAACGCCATCATCCTGCAGGACTGCATGTGGAGCGGCTTCTCGGCCCGGGAGAAGCTGGAGAAGGTGGTCAGCGACAAACTCCAGGCCGCGGCGGCTCAGCACCAGCCGCAGGCCCAGGGCCGGGGGGCGGCCGCGGCCTCCGCCGCCGCCCCCCCCGCCGCCCCGACCCTCGCCCTCCCCGGGGCGGACCTCGCCCCCCGCTCCCAGGGACACCGACACCCCCCGCAGCCACAGCCGCTGCTGCAGCACCCCCGACCCCACCCTCACCCTCACCCGCCCGCCCCCGCCCCGGCGGCCGAGTGTGTGGACCCCGCGGTGGTCTTCCCCTTCCCCCTCCCCCTGCACCAGGAGGCCGCGCCCCGGGGAGCGGCGGCCTCGGCGGCTACAGACACCACCGCGGCTCAAGGCAACTCCGGCCACGAAACCCCCAGTGACTCTGGTAAGTGTCTCACCCCTCTCTCTCTCTCTCCCCCCACCCCTCTCCCTTCTCCCTCTCTCTTTTCTCCTTCTCTCCCCTCTTCCCTCCCTCTCCTCTCCTTCCCTCTTCTCTCCTTCCCTCCTCCTCTCCTTCCCTCTTCTCTCCTTCCCTCGTCTCTCCTTCCCTCTCTTCCCTCCCTCCTCCTCTTCCCTCCCTCCTCCTCTTCCCTCCCTCCTCCTCTCCTTTCCTCTTCTCTCCTTCCCTCTCTTCCCTCCCTCATCCTCTCCTTCCCTCTTCTCTCCTTCCCTCTCTTCTCTCCTTCCCTCTCTTCTCTCCTTCCCTCTCTTCCCTCCTTCCCTCTCTTCCCTCCTTCCCTCTCTTCCCTCCCTCCTTCCCTCTCTTCCCTCCCTCCCTCTCTTCCCTCCCTCCCCCTCTGCTTCCCTCTCCTCTCCTTCCCTCTCTCCTCTCCTTCCCTCTCTTCTCTCCTTCCCTCTCTTCTCTCCTTCTCTCTCTTCCCTCTCTTCTCTCCTCCCCTCTTCTCCTTCACCCTCTCCCTCCCTCTCCTCTCCACACTGACCACTTCACAGGTATTTTTTATCAGTGGCAAGTGGGTTTGAGACCTGATCAGGTTCTCTTTCAAATGCAAGGATTATTATTATTATTATTATTATTACTACTACTACACACCCCACTCCCTGCACAGACTGACAGGTTGCTCTGCTGCTCGTTACAGTCTATACACGCACCGTCCCGATACCTGCACTGCAGCCCGTGACGTGCAGCTGGGTGTTATTTTGTTAATCCCTGCATGAAGGGCACTATCTAAATGTAAGTTGTGGCGGCTTTCAAACAAAACAATTGCATCTTCAGACCCAATACAAACCACCACCACCACCAACGCCATCTCCTCCTGCCATGTTTCCATCCCAAATGTCTTTGCAAATGTGCCTCGTGAAATCTGCGCTGGTGACATATTCCTTGCTCACTGCAGTTTTACTTCTTGTATATTTTTGGATCATGTAACATCTTGAGCTGAATCCACCCCTTTCCCTCTCCCTCTTTGCGCAATGCCATTTAATTTTCCACATCACTTTCAAGCACCTCTCTGTTCCGCTGAGGGTCTGTCCCATTTATTGCGTTACTCTTTTCCTCACTGATGTCAGAGTGCAGCCAGTCAGCTGCTTACTCTCCCCCCTCCCCCCCCACGTTCCCCACCAAGGCGGAGGAGGGTCTGGTTGAATCAAGGAACACTGAAGACTGCACATGACAAAAGGCTTTAATCCAGTGTAGTAATTTAATGATAGAAATGGTAATGAATTCGGTGCCATTAAGTGGTGCCTCGGTTGTCCCAGCAGCAGTGGTTGGTTTCAGCTGCCACCTCTGTGTTAATTTCATCAGGCTGTGTGAATGTCTAATGGGCTTTCCCACATAGCAGTGTGGAAGCCACACATGAATCAGTTTTAAATTACCAGACTCTCTAAGCTCTGTGCCACCGACTGGTATAATTAGCTACACTTCTGACAGTGCCCAGCAGGCGGCAGTGTACCTCCCAATACAATATTATACTCTGGAGACAGACAGACCCTCCTCCCCCCCCCCCCCCCCCCCAACACACACACACACTCAAACTCACAGAAGCAAAACATTTACTGTAAATTCAACTCACAAGTTTGGATTTCCCTACGTCCCAAAGATGTTGATGTCTTGTTTGCTGATGATGGATGTTAATGCTTTTTAACGCTTGATTGCAAAGAAGGTACTTTTGAGAACTCAGTGGAGGAACGGAGGTTATTCATATGCCTTTGAGCTGAGCTATTTGGTTACTGCAGAGAAAAGCTACCAGATGTGGTGGCTGCGCTACCTGGACACCTTTGCACTGAAACAGCCCATTAATCAGGAGTAATCTCCGAAGGCCATGGAGAATGGAGTTCCTGGAATTCCAGAGCCTGGCTTTGAAATGTAAAGTTGCATAAACATATGCTGTAGTCACGATGGAACCCCCTGAGATTTTTTTCACATAACCCAGAGATTTAACATTTCAAAGTAGTCTCAGATTCAAGAAACGTAAGGAGATAGAAGGCCCTTGTGGGAGGGTGAGGAGGGTGTCTGACTGAGAGGAGATCGTTAGTTAGGCCACTGTCTGGCCACTCTAATGGCGGTGACTTTTTTTAATGATCGACAAATAATCCTTCGTTTGGCCTTTTTAAAGAGGCTAAATCCACAAGGATCAAAATGAGTCTTCCATTTCTGTGATCGGTAATTCAGTGTAATGTACTCCAGTGACACCATTAGGCTTTCTGTAGAATGCTTAAAAAAGCAAATTGATTTGCTTGTATGTGTCCTTCCACTTTACAGCCTAATTTTAGGACAGTTTGCTACCTTTTAGCCAAAAGTCTATTTAAGTCATCAGTGGTTCAAAGTGGATGTGCTGCACATGCTGCTGCTTATGTCTTCCTGACAGCCCTGCATTGTCCAGGGCTTCCTCTCAACAGCTGTCTCCTGAACACTTGGCTAAAAATCAAAAGAATAAAACCTGCTCAGTAAGTCCCAGCTAATGCAAATCTGCTCGTTTTCTGGTTCCTGCAATCATGATGTAAAGGCGGATGGATCTCTTCATTGCTGTATGGGACAGACAGTGTGGGTTTAGAATGAGCAATTATGTGTTTATACTGTGATTTGAATTTGCATTGATCCCACAGTTTGTTCTTTATCTCTGTGTTATGCTTGCATACACTTGCTCATTGGTGGTTTCCCAGTTTAATGCAGCAGATTATTCGGGTTATATAGACTTAGACCAAATTGCGAATGCCAGTTCGCAGACAAGAGTTCAGTGTAAAATTCACTCATGTATACTGGTGGTATGATTGGATTCCTTCAAATTTTCTCCAAATTTGAAGCTTCTGCACTGAAAGTCTAATATTTGATGGGGGGAGTGGACCATTGTAACCATAAACTTGTCTGATATTTCAAATCTTTCGACCAGTCAGACTGAGCACAATGTTTCTTCCTGTCCTATGGTTTTATGAGCACAATGTAAGATGTGTTACACCTTTCTGTTCCTGGTCGCCTGAGCCTTCATCAGAGAGATCCACTTGATTTGATCGGTCACTTGTGTTTTACTGTAGTGTACTGGATTGCAGAGTTGTTGTGTTAATCGTTTTCTTTTCTGTTGACTATTTGTAGAGGAGGATGAAGAAGAGGAGGAGGAAGATGAAGAAGAGGAGGAGGAGGAGGAAGATGAAGAAGAGGAGGAGGAAGAAGACGAAGAAGAAGAAGAAGAAGAGGAGGAGGAGGAAGAAGAAGAAATTGATGTGGTGACGGTTGAGAAGCGCCGGTCATCATCTAGCAAACATGTGACTACTCTTACTGTGACTGTGCGCAGCCATCACACAAGCTGTTCCTCATCGAAGCCCCAGAACTCCTCGCTGCTGAAGAGATGCGCTCCCATACACCAACAACACAACTATGCCGCCCCATCGCCTTACATGGAGTGCGACGAGGTGCCACCGCTGAAAAAAGTGAAAAGCGAGACTGTCCGCGTCGCCAAGCAAGCCGTGCCTCCTAGATCCAAGAGCATGAGCCCCCGCGGGTCTGATTCGGAGGACAATGAGCGCCGACGCACTCACAACATCTTGGAGCGCCAGCGGAGGAACGACCTGCGCTCCAGCTTTCTTACCTTAAGGGACCAAATACCAGAACTCGTGAAAAACGACAAAGCTGCAAAAGTCATAATTCTGAAAAAGGCCACCGAGTACGTGCGGTCTCTGCAGTCGGAGGAGCACAAACTATTGTCGGAGAAAGAGAAGTTAAAAGCCAAGCAACAGTTGCTGGTAAAGAGACTGGAGGAAATAAGGACTCGCTAGGTTGAGGCTACCCGAACTGGTTGGATGCCACTTTTGCACATTTTAGACGTCAAGAATGTTTTGGGATAATTTTTTTCACATTTTTTGTTTTCAGTCCATTTACATGTGGACAAAACGCTTCTAAAAATATCAGATCTTCGAGGGTCCTGTGCGTGTGATGGAAATTGTTTTGAGGGCTTTGATGTTTATAGCCTTTTTTTCGAAATCCAATGTAAATATCAGTTTAACACTCGTTTTTTTTACATGATGATGGGTTAGAAAGACAAATGCCACAGTCTTAAGTCACCGTTATCGGTCTGGAACTTTTTTTTTACAGAGTAATACCTCAACGTTTGAGGAGCATGACATTTTCCTATAAAGACTTCTTGTTAATCCTTGTTATGTATTGTACTAATTCTTACACTGCCTGTATATGTTAGTGTGATGCTGATACATGATACTAAATTTGATACCTATATTTTCGTATGAAAATGAGTTGTGAAAGGTTTGAGTAGATATTACTTTATCACTTTTTGACTAAAATTTCTTTTGTACAGAAATTACTATATATGCCTTTTACCTAGCCTCTCTCTGTTTTGTGTTGCTGTTGGGTTCATAGAACTGGGTAAATGGCTGAGTTATGTGTTTTTTCATGATGTACATATAGTGCTGCAACTTAGCACTTTTGAAATACCTCAAGTTTATGAAAATAAATCCTATGAAATTGACTGCCTCTTTTGTTATAGTGTCTGTAGTTTTGGGACTGCGGCCCAAAGTAATCAAAAGTGTGGGGGATATGTTTTTTGTTGTGTGTTTTTTTTATCTTGGAAAGCTGAAATGCCTCAAATATATTTGGTGTTTTATCTTCCCCACCCCCCAAAAAATAGTAACATTTTGCTACTCATTTAAAAATAAAGTTTCAATTTTGAACTGATATGTGAGAGGTTTCATTGCTTGGAGTGATGTCTCCATTTCAGAGCCTGTGCAGGGGTGGGAACTTGCATTAAAATTCACTGGTTGTGGAAAAAGGAATGAACAACAACAACAAACTGCATTTGTGTAGGACCTTTCATGTTGAAAAAGAACGTCCCAACTGGATATCCTCCTTGGGGAGAGGTAATTCGGATATCTTTAAGGTTGAGCTGATTCTGAGAAGACAAGCCAGGTACACAGCAATCCTAAGGCGTTGTCGATGGTTGACCAATTTGTCAATAAGATACAGTTTATAGAGATAAAAGTTTTACCTGGATGATCTGATCTGTCAAGAGAAAATACAATGAAACTTGCAATCTTGCATTGGATATAGTGCCTTATCACATCATCAAGATGTGTCAAAGCAATTCGCAGGATTTACTGTGAAGTGTAGTGACTGTTGGTTGGTGAAAAAAGTCCCATTTTTCAAACACCAATGTTACACAAACTCACATAAATATGTAATAATACTTGCATTTGATATATAGCGCCTTATCATGGCTTCGAGATGTCTCAAAGCGCTTCACAAAATTTACTATAATGAATTAACTTTTTTTGTGGGTGAAACATGGCAGCCAATTGCACACAGCAGTGTCCCACAAACAGTCGTGGATTGAAGTGAACAATTTTTTTTGGAAAGAATTACCCCCGGAAAAGCAATCCACCAATCGACTAATAACTGGGTTCCTATTTACTGCTAGGTAAACGTGAAGTGTTTACATGTTTAAAAAGTTATAAAGTCATATGTTTAAAAAAAATAAAGTTGCCATGAAGTGAATGACCAATTTTATCTGAATTGTTAGCCAACAAACTGGGAGAAACTTTTTTGATATAGTGCCATGTAACAACAACAAATTACATTTGTATGGCGCCTTTCATGTAGGGAGGACGTCCCAATGCGCTTGATACAATCTTTAATGACCCCTCGAAAAGGCAGATGGAACTTTGGTTTAATGTCTTATCTGAAGGATGTCTGAAGGATCATGCATCACTGCCGAGACTTTGAGTTCAAAATCTTGATGTGGGGCTTAAACCCACAATCCTCTGACTGAAGGAAGACTGCTATCAACTGAACCGGGTTGTCACCTGCATGACTGACAAATTCCCTCCTACAGGAGCTGATGCACGCCAAAGTGATGTTCCACAATCGTAACTCCAGTGCCTTGCTTTTCATATGTGAGGATAGACTGAGTGTTGCAGAATAGCAGTCATCCAAGTATAACAGGGAGCTGTCACAACTGACCATGATCCCACATCCAGCACATGGCACTGGATACTGATCAGTAGTGTGATGACTAGTTGATCATTTCTCCTCACTAACTGAGGCCAATTGTAATGTCCAAACTGTTGTCCAAGATCAACATATTCAATGCAGACAGGATAAATTGGCTGAGTTATGTGTTTTTTATGATATACACATAGTGCATACATAATCTGGATTCATGTTGGTGTGTGTGTGTATGTGACTCAGTTCTAGACTAAGCAGTGACTGCAGACATCCGTTGGGAGGCCTAAAATATGAAATTAAGGGAAATTAATTTAGTTACTTTTTCCTTCTCGCCTTAATTGCAGAGACTTTCAGCAGACTGGTGCTCAGGTTTGCTTTTACTAACCATCCTGTACTTCCTGAAAAGCAAACACAACTCGACAGAGAAGTAAACCTGGAATGAAGAAAAAAATCTGATTCAGATTTCTTGTTTTCATTACGCAGTGTTAGATAAGGATTGTGCACGATAAGTGCCATTAAAAAACCCTCTGATACGATTAGATCATATCGATGCCAGGATTATACCCTCAACATGCAAATGGTTACAGCGGTGCTGCCTATGAAATCATTCTGCATTTACTGGAAAGGCGGATGGAGGCATGTTATACAAGGGGTCCGTCGAGGACTAGTCTTTAAAAATTATGTTGATGCTTTTTCTTCCTGTTTGCTATTAAGATGCAACATGGAGATTACATAACTGGCAGCAAAAGCCTTCTGTAATATTAACTGTTGCTTCCCTCATGGTCAAAAACCTTTGCGGAATTATGTCACAGTGCTTTGCACTGTGAAATGACCCAAGAAAAGAGCATGGGAAAAAAAATCATCTCAGCCAACTGGGCAACGAGCCAAAATATCTGGTGCTCAAATATGTGCCGCCTGCCAGAAAGAAATATTTCCTCCTAATGAACTGCAGGTTTTCAAATCGGTTCCCCTTTCGACGGTCAAGCTACTGCGTGTTGAGACGATGGGCCCGGTGTTATATTTATTGTACCGTAGGCATGTGGTGGTTCAACTAAACAGGAAAGGAAAAAGAAAAGACCTCATGCCGAATAATAATAATACTAATCCTTGCATTTGATATTGCACCCTATCACGTCGTTGACATGTCTCAAAACGTGCTTCACAGAATATACTGTAAAGTGGATTTACTGTGCATTTTGTGGGTAAAACATGGTAGTAAGTTTGTGCACAGCAATCTCCCACAAACAGCCATAAAGTAAGTGACCAATTTTTAATTGGGGAATTGTTGGTCAGGACACTGAGAGGAACTCCCTTCCCCTTTCAAATACGCCATGGGATCTTTAATGTCCACCTGAACAGGCAGACATGGCCTCAGTTTAACGTCTCATTCAATGGACAGAACCTCCGAGAATGCAACCCCCGCTCTGCATTTGGACTGTTAGCTTAGACTGTGTGATTCCAAATCCCAATGTGAGGCTTGAGCCCACAATCTTCTGACTCGGAGACGAGAGTGCTACCAGTGAGCCAGGCTGATACATATGACCCCCTTACCAAATCTTACAAGTTTGCATCTTTAAACATCTAAAAATCTAACCCTCTTTACTCTTTAACTCGGAGTTAATGTCCTCAGTTATTTTTTTGCCAACATGCAATATGGAAAGCAGTGACGTGTTTGTGGCAAAATCCTGAATGGTGCATAACTGGGGCAGTGAAGTCTAATTCCCAATACAGGGAAACCTCATCGTGACATGGTTTCCTTGGATCCTAAACCTCAGAGGGTTCTCTCCGTTTATGTAAACATCAGCTCCTGATAGTAGATTGAAGTGCGACACATTAATCATAGAATCATAGAATGTTACGGCACAGAAGGAGGCCATTCGGCCCATCGAGTCTGTGCCGGCTCTTTGACAGAGCAACTGACTTTTATTAACCCTACTTACCAGCTTTCTCCCCATAACCCTGCAAACTTGACTTCTCCAGATACCTATCCAGTTCTCTCTTAAAAGCTGTTATCAAATCGGACTTCACTGCCCTTTCGGGCAGATCATTCCAAATTCTAACAACTCACTGAGTGAAAAAATTTCTTCTAACCTCCCCTCTGCTTCTTTTGGTAGATATCTTAAGACTGTGACCACGGGTCACAGACACATCTACCAGCGGAAACAGCTTTTCCTTATCTAGCCTGTCGAAACCTTTCATGATCTTGAAGACCTCTATCAGGTCCTCGCATAACCTTCTCTGCTCTAATGGGAAAAGTCCTAACTTTTTTAGCCTGTCCTCATAGCTAAGCTTCCCCATTCCTGGTATCATTCTCGTGAATCTCCTCTGCACCCTTTCCAGTGCCTTAATATCCTTCCTGAGGTAAGGTGCCCAGAACTGGACGCAGTACTCCAGCTGAGGCCTAACCAGTGTTTTGTACAGATTAAGGATAACCTCCCTACTCTTATACTCTAAGCCCCTACTAATGAAGCTCAGTACACCAAATGCCGTTTTTACTGCCCTATCTACCTGCTCTGCCACCTTCAATGATTCGCTTACTTGAATGCCCAGATCTCTCTGTACGTTCACCCCCCTTAAGATTGAGCTACCAAGTCTATATTGCCTCCTATAATTTTTCCTACTTAAGTGTATCACCTTGCACTTGTCTACATTGAAATCCATCTGCCACATGTCAGCCCATTCCACCATTCTATGTATGTCTGCCTGCAGTCCGTCACAATCTTCTTCATTATTTACTACCCTACCTAACTTGGTATCATCTGCAAACTTGGAAATAGTGCTCCCTATGCCCAAGTCCAGATCATTAATATGTATTAGAAGGAGCAGTGGTCCCAATACCGATCCCTGGGGGACACCGCTGCACACCTCCTTCCATTTCGAGAAACACCCATTAACCACCACCCTCTGCTTACTGTCACTCAACCAGTTCCTAATGCAAACGGCTACTGTCCCCTTAATACCGTGGACCTCCAGTGTTTTTATTAACCTCTTATGCGGTACTGTGTTAAAAGCCTTTTTAAAATCCATGTAAATAATGTCCACCGCATTTCCCTCATCAACCCTCACAGTCACCTCTTCAAAAAATTCTATTAGATTTGTTAGGCAAGATTTGCCTTTAACAAATCCATGTTGGATATCTCTAATTACCTCGTGTTCCTCTAAGTAGAGATTTATTTTGTCCCGGATTACGGTCTCCAGTAGCTTTCCTAGTACCGAAGTTAGGCTGACTGGCCTGTAATTTCCGGGCTTTCAATCCATGGTGAAATCCATTCTTAAAAAGACCTTTGGAAAAACAGCTTGAAAATTAAGATTGAATTTAAGAAATTTCAGAAATTCTGCATCATCTTATATTTTAAGACAGATGTCTTAAGACTAAAACTATGGGAAATGTTATGATTCTGGAAGTTATTAAAATGAGCAAAGTCTAACAATATGCGCAATTGGCTGCCACGTTTCACCCACAAAATCCAGTCACTCCACTTTACAGTGCATTCTGTGAAGCTCTTTGAGACATCTCAAAGACGTGATAAGACGATATATCAAATGCAAGGATTATTATTATTATTATTAATATATGCTCTGGAGCAGGGGCAACTAAGATGGGGCTCAAGCACCTCCAAAGGAGAAAGCCCTGACAAAACCAGGCAGATCCACAGTAATTCAAGGCAAACTTGTCCTCAGCCCTGCGAGCCAAAGCCCTAACTGGTAGGATGGTCCTAGCTGGACAAGTACTCTCATTAATTAAGAACGGTTGCACAAAAACATATCCCTTCACCTAATCTCGGTAGCAGTGAAGTGCAATAATTGTTATGTCCTGTAGCTGTCCTGTAGCTCAGTGGTTGAGCACTCGCTTTGCAAGCGAGAGACCTGAGTTCAATTCCAGGCAGGGCGAAACCTTGGGCAAGTTTCCTTACTCCACACGCCTAATAATAATCCCTCCAAAAACCAAAAACAATAATAAATTGGTCATTTTCAATCCATGACTGTTTGTGGGACATTGCTGTGCGCAATTGGCTGCCGCGTTCGCCCACAAATATACAGTCAATTCACTTTACAGTGTGTTCTGTGAAGCGCTTTGGGACGTCCTCCTGACGTGAAAAGCGCTATATCAAATGCAAGGATTATTATTATTATTATTATTTTTTTATTATTATTATGTCAGCAAAAGGAACCCATGTGTATGTACACGTTGCAGCACTGGGACTGGGACTGGTACAGGCAGGTGTTTTTGATAACTGAGCCTTTGGGGATGTGCAAGCATCTACTGTACATCACACATATGGGCTTACTAGGCACTGAGGTGTAAAAACCTAAACACAACACTGGGTTCAATATCTCCTTTTGAGGGCACAAGTGTTTTACAAAGTATCAAAATCTGTTAAAGATAGGCCTTTTTCAAAATTAAACTTTTATTTAGAAAAATGTATCCCTTTGAGGATTGGGTGTGTTTTGGAGCTCAAAATATAAAGATGTTTTCAATCAAATAAGCTTTCCTTTTATATATATATAAAAACAGCTAATTTTGTCTTTTGTAAGGTGTAACAAGAACTATTGGCTGATTTGCGGAATTGTGTGCAACTGGGAACCACATTAATATTGAAAATGATTTAATTTTCGAAGTAATAATAAAAATGAGCTCCTCCAAAAAAAAGGTAACATTTTACATGTTTTAAAATATTACATGTAAATATATATTGTGTATGGATTGGACCCTTCTGTGGCGATCTGTCTTTGCATGAGCTGCGCAGATGGGAAAGCTGTTGGAGGAGAGAAACTGTTTTTGGGTTGAAGACTGATCATTCTGCTTGTTAAGCAACTCATCTTAATCTGCTCCTATAATGTAAGCAGCCCAGTGGAAAGGGTTGCTCTACTGGAGGTGCTGCAGGCATTTGGGCAGTGTTAGTGGGATAGGGTAAAGATAAGTAATAAATAATCTTTATATTTGATATAGAGCCTTTTGAGTCAGGAGGGTGTCAAAGCATTTCACAGGATTTACTGTAAAGTATAATGACTATGCATTTTGTAGGTGAATGACAGTTTTGACCCCAATTCACAACTCTGAAGAATGAGGTAGCGGATCTCTAAACACATATACTGAAACAGACACCCAGAATGTGATTTGCTTCTAGGTGGGACATTCAACTCTTTGTGGGAATAGTCATAAAAAAACAGCTCTGGAATTGCTAGAGTTTGAAAATAAAGTGCTAATTTATAATAAATTGGCTTTGCGGCTGTGACCAACGAAAAACAATATGACGAGTTATTTTGCTGTTGCCTTATTTATATCAGTGCTGCTCGGATTTGGCTGGGATCTGCAGTACTCTGCTACATATTTAGTGCCAGCACAGTGGAAATCTTAATGGTGCAGCTCTGGCACTGTAAGTGAAATGCAGCATTGGGATTTCTTCAAGGGTTACAAATGACTGTGTCCTCATCTCTTTTGAATCTGAGTAGCCTTGTAGGTTTATGGTTGTCTCCTTGGGATGCCCTTATTCTGAATCTCAATATCAATATAAGATGATCTCTTTACACTCTCCAATTCTGGGGGGATATTTCAAAGAATAAAAAAATGTACAGCAGGGAAACAACCAGTCCGTGCCACTGTTTATACTCCACATGAGACTTTACCACACCTGTCTATTCACCTCTTCCTCATGTGACGGTCTAGTTTCCTGTTGAACAGCTCTACACTATCTGATTCAACCACCGCTTCTGGCAGTGAGTTCCACATTTTCGCTACCCTCTGTGTGACGTAGTTCCTCCTAAATTCTCCTTTAGATCGCCTCGTCTCTATCTTATATTTATGTTCCCGGGTGACAGACTCCCCAACCAGTGGAAACAACCTATTTATATTAACCTTATTGAACCCTTTTATAATTTTAAACATTTCTATTAGGTCCTCCCTTAAACGTCTATTCTTTAGTGAAACAAGGCCATGGGTAAAATAGGCAATGGGTTGCATTTGGTGCTGATAGCAGAAGCTTATCACACCCTGACAAGATAGTTAGGGAGCTCAAGAAGCTGGTCAGAGCAAGTATAACAGCAATAATAATCCTTGCATTTGATATAGCGCCTTATCACATCTTCAAAACATTTCAAAGCACTTCACAGAATATAGTGTAACATGAATTGACTATATTTTGAGGGTGAAACTATATTTTGTGGGCAAAAGTGTGTCCCATCCATGTCTATCTCTGCTTAAAAACTCAAAACCTCAATGAAAATGTTTAAAAATCTTTACAGAGAGGTAAAATGGGGATAATTACAGGCTTTATTGCATAGACAGGTACATGGCAGCAAGTCCCCACACAGCACCATTACCATTTTCAGAAAAGTCAGATAAACTGTCGTATAAAATCTGACCACTCGGTCATTAAGCATGTAAAATGTTGCTATAAAACATATAAACTAGTTAGTAATGCTGACAATTAAAGGTAATATACATAGATACGTAAAAATAACAGGTCCTTTCTAATCCAGTGACTGAAACCTTGCTCACATTTCTTTATCATGAAAAATCATGCCAACCAGTATTTAAACAGATCGCCACATAACTAACATTCACATAAACATAACTGGAGAAAAAGACACCATGAGGAAGAAGATTAATGCTTGCGTTAGTAGCTGAGGGTTCTGAAGATTTCACAGGTTTACAAATCCAGGGTCTTGGGAAAGGCTTAAAAGTCAGGTTGAAGGGGCATTTGTCCATTCTTGCGACACAGTCTGAGTGCAGTGTTGTATGAACGTGTCCAGGGAAGTTCTTTGTATGTGTGATAGCTTTTTCAAATCATTACTCAGTATAGAGTTGGTTACTTCTTCCTGTAAAGAATGTGGTTGAGAGAAGGCACACCTCTTGCCAACTACTGCTCAATTGCCACTTGCTGTGAAGGCTGCCCATCTTGCCTGGCATTGTTGAAGTAAGGCACCTGCTCTTACCTATACAAATACATTAAGCCACCTGATGCTTTAGGTGATGGCTTAAGTGTGTTAGAGGGGAACAAAACTGTTCCAACCGCCATCTGCTTCCCAAGTATTATCATGCTTGCAATGTTGACCAAAAAAAGTGGTATCCTGGGAGGAATAGGTGTCATTTACCGCAACAGCATCTTGATTAGCCAGCAGAGGTACATTCAAGCTCAATCCACATGTCCATCACATCGTGATATGACATTCAAGTTCATTCCGCAAGTGCAACATGTCACAGGGTATGAAGTCAAACAAGAATAGTTATATATCCATTTTTAGACAATAATTTTAAACTTGTTAAAGAAAATCTGAAGTCGCACTTCAGATCCCAGAATTTGTCTTAATGCATCCACAGAACAGCCAACAGATCCTGAGAATAAACACAAGCTGAGAAGGATCTGGTATTGCTGAGAAGTTGTTTACTGAATGGCGACTTTTGTAAGAGTCTTTGTCAATAATTTCCCAGTGTCTGCTTCATCCCTTCTCTCGCTTTCCTTCTCAAGGTCTTTTTCTGTATCACTCTCAATGTTGTGCAATAATTAAAGGAAGCTGAGATTTTTAAAGCATCCTTATCATTTATGCTGCTGAGGTCCTAACCTCCTACAGGGTATGCAACAACAACTTCAACAATTTGCATTTTTATAGTGTTCCAGAGTGCTTAATGTATGTGTCAAATCTACTATCATCTGAGCCCAACAAGGATAAGATGGTCCTGGCATGTGCATCTTCCAGTTTGGTGTTGAAGACACATAAATTGATGGACATGGAAGAAGAAAAACGTTTAAAGGAACATGTTCCCCATTGAAATTACTTTCCAAGTTGACATGTTTGGTCCTTCAAATATGAGCTTTGAGAACATTTGTGCCTAATGCATTGGTTTTAATGCAGGCGAAAGAAATGCAATTCACAGAGCAAAGTTATGCTGGGCCTTAAATAATCAGTTAATGAGGTTTAATTAAAGTTTTGGTAGCACTACTGTATATTTTTATATGCCAAAAAAGTCTATGGAATTTGTTACGTTATTACAAAAAGAAACACTCTGCTCAATTCTAAAAATGTATTCATTACACCACTGACTTCCCGATGGGAATCTGTGCCCTCTGGTCCTGATGTAAAGGTAAGATGTGGAGTCCTGTAGCTCAGTGGTTAGAGCACTCGCTTTGCAAGTGAGAGACCTGAGTTCAATTCCAGGCAGAGGGCGAAACCTTGGGCAAGTTTCCTTACTCCACACGCCTAATAATAATCCCTCCAAAAAACCCAAAACAATTGGTCATTTTCAATCTACGACTGTTTGTGGGACATTGCTGTGCGCAATTGGCTGCTGCGTTCACCCACAAATATACAGTCAATTCACTTTACAGTGTGTTCTGTGAAGCGCTTTGGGATGTCCTCCCGACGTGAAAAGCGCTATATCAAATGCAAGGATTATTATTATTATTATTATAAGATTGTCTCTCATATAAATACGCTGACTCATGCAACGGAGCTATCTCATTGAATGGCTCATAAATAAAATCACGTTATGATATGTAAAAACTGCTTTTAAAACGACTGCCAATATTTTCTCTTTAGAAACTAACTGCATTAATTGGTACTGCACAAAATAAAACTGGTGAGTTCCTGCAGTTTTCTAGAGTGTAGAAATCAACCTTTCCAATTGATTTCCCTATTAAATTATTTTCTCATGAAACGGTCAGAGCAAAGTTGTATTGACTGGATATTTTAGGGTGGCATCAATCCCTTTTATGTTGTTTTTTTACTCCAAATAAGTAAATAAATAAAATTGGTCACTCACTTCATGGCTGTTTGTGGGACACTGCCATGTGTAATTGGCTGCCACATTTCATCCACAAAATACACAGTCAATCCACTTTACAATATATTCTGTGAAGCACTTTGAGACGTCTCAATGATGTGATAAGACGCTATATCAAATGCAAGGATTATTATTATTTCCATCAACCTTCCCCCAGAAGCCACACAAGAGCACAATACAGCAGAGGTCAGAGGATATCAGATGTTCTGGCTGATATTTCTCCTGATGTTGCCCTGGGACATGCAGGCCATTTGTAGCAAGTACACTGACTCAGCACAGACCAGAGGTAGAACCAATGATGCAATATAATTTAAATTTATATAGCTCCTTTCACTTTGCGAGGGCATCTCCTATTCCAAAGCGTTTCTTCCAGTTCTCTATGGTTCAGGACTTCATTGAGCTATTAGGGGAGGTAAGGGGGCTCAGCCCCATCACAGAAATAGTTAAATAAATCTCCACTACACATAGGTGAAAGCTAAAGTCATCAACCACTGAAGAAATGCATCTGTCGTGTCGCATATTTTAAAACTTTTCTTGTTAGGAGATCAGTTTCAAAAACAGAGGTTTGTGTATTTGGCTTTCTGCCCCATGCTCTAGCTGTGTAATTGATAGGCATTTTAAGGTCAAGAAGGAGAGGTCAGCAGTACAAGCACACATACCATGTCACGCTGACATTGATCTCCACACCAAAAACATAATGTAAAAAATGGATGGCACAGGGCTGCAAGAAGAGATAACACACTCATTTGCTTCTCAGAGAATTAGGGTATGGTTTCCCCCCCAATTCCTCCCTTCCCCCAGGGAAATTCCTGATCTCAGTCAAGCAGTTTGGCGAGACACTGAGCTGAGGTGACAGAGAATTAGAGGGCATCTCCTTCCAGCCTGCTAGAGAGCAGCACTGAAAGAGGCTTGAATTAATAATAATAATCCTTGGGGTTGCCCTTGGCCTCCTAGATTGTCATGGTGTAGAACGATGATTTAGTGGAGGTGAGGGCGGAGCGGTAGGGTTTGATATGGTCCCGCCAGATCTGCTGATGGACAGTTAAGTTCGATTTGAGCCAGGTGTGTTTATCAGCACCCCTCTGGGCTTTAAGGGAGCGGAGTTGACTGGTGTACCATGGTGACTTTTGTGAGTAGGACACTATTCAGGAAGTCAGGGGAGCAAGGGGATTGAGAGTGGAGGAGAGGGAGCTGTGGAGAAGGGTGACCGAGAAGGATAGGTCAATGTGGGAGGAAGCCCAGAGGGGAAGATGACTCCAAGGTAGCCGAGAGGGAGGGGTGGAGGAGTTTTTTTCCGGGCGTGATAGGAGATGGATGTGGGATGAGACTAAGAGGAACGAAAACAATTTAAAAATGGGGGTTAAATAATATATTCATGCCAATTTGGTTCAAGTTTGCTTTGGGACGTCTAAAGACTTGAAAAGGCACTATATCAAATGCAAGGATTATTATTATTAAATGATAGCATTCTCCCCTCTGGGATGTGGATTCAACTTCGACATTAGAGGCTGACACTCCAGTGCAGTTTTGAAGAAGTGCTGCATTGTCAGCAGTCCAACCTTCGGATGAAACATGAAATTGAGGTCCCCATCTGTCTGTTGATGTAGACATTTCAGCACCTTGGTATGTCCTCCTGACGTGAAAGGCGCTATATAAATGCAAGTTATTGTTGTTGTTGACATTAAAGAATCCAGGAAACAATTTGAAGAAAAAAGGACTTTTCTTCCCATGTCCTGGCCAAATAAAATCCCCCAGATAAAATTGGTCAATCACTTCATGGCAGATTAGAATCATAGAGTCATAGAAGTTTACAGCACAGAAGGAGGCCATTCGGCCTATTGAGTATGCATTGGTTCTCCTTCAAGCTTTTATCCTTCATATACAAGGATTTGTTTGTGGGGCATCGCTGCGGTCAAAGGGCTGCAGTGTTTTCGTACACATTAAACTGACATCACACTTAACAGTAATTGCTGTGAAGCTCTTTGAGAAGATTTGATGTTATAGACGCGTTAACAAATTCAAGGATTATTATTCTAATGAAAGATTTGGTTAATGGAAACAATTTTTCCAAGTGCTGTTATTATCTTTGGTTCCAATTTGAACACAGCTGTCATTCTTACTGCTTGCAATGATGTGGGCGCAGTTAAGACCTATTAAAAGGCATGAGGTGAAACGAAGCTTTCATTTGTTTTTGACTGTACAACACAGTGGTGTAAATAGCATTAAACCACATCATCATATCATTTCCATGAAAACAAGAAAGTTACCACCTCAGATTAAAAAGAAAGATTTGACAAACACTTTCCTGAAGGTAGTGCCCCTTTAATTTGCGTTTTGTTGCTCTGCCATTAGTTCTGCTTCCCTAAATGTCTCAGATCATCTCACATTGTGTCCGATATCATAAAATACCTGGATTACAACTTACAAGAGGTCAATTTTCAAAGTCCTTACCATTTTCACCGACTCCCAATCTCTTTCTCGGTCGGAGGAAGGAATCCAATTGCAGGTCCATAGAGACATATCAGCTTCACCAGCAAATGTTTATTAGAGGGAGAAACAAACACAAGAAAATATTCTCTTTTTTTTTTCGCGCCAGATAACCGAAGATTGCAGATTATTCTGTGGATCTTTATTTTTGACCACCGGAGAAACAAATGCTTGGAAGTCTGACAAGAAGCGTGGGTATTCTTCCTTTTTTTACAAAAAAAGAGAAACACGTAACCTAAGTGCTTTGTGAAACAAAAGAGCTGCTCACGCTGCAGGTTGCTGGTGGATTGTCAGTCACCGTCACCTTGGCAATGGCAGCTGTTGCTGAAGGGCAAGACTTGGCTCGGTTCCCTTCAGTCGTTTGTCTGTTTGTGTCTAATACATGTGATCCGCAAGATAATCAAACTCTGCTGTAGCTGGTGCCCTGCCAGACCGTGTACAAAAGGAGAGGGAGCACGAGGACAATGTTTACTAATATCAGCCACATGGCCTTTTCTTTAGCCCAGCCCAGACCAGACTCTACTACTGTTCCTATCAGCTCTGCAGTCTGCTGCTGTCTGAAACAACTATCGTCACCCAGGCACCACTGAAGACTCTGAGGAAATTTGGTCACTTTGAAACAATAACATGTACAAGGAGATTGTTTGACACCACAGGGTCTAACAGGTGGTTTAACTTTAGACGTTTATATCGTGCTGATTTGGAATTACCAAGATATTCACCCATAAAATACAGTCAATCCACTTCCCTGTATATCCCGTGAAGCGCTTTGAGACATCTCAACAATGTGATAAGGCGCTCTATCAAATGCAAGGATTATTATGATTCTTGCATTTGATTTAACACGTAATGGGTAAGGTGGTCATTGAAAAGCAGCAGGAAACTTGTCTGTTTTTGCTAAGGTTAAACTCCAGCAGTATTCCCATGCACAACGTCGACTCCCTAAGACTTGCAACCTGTGCCTAAACTCTCCAGAACTAGGTGAGCAGAATGGTCTCATCCAGGGAGAGTATGCATTCTATGCCAGATACACATATGCATTTCCTTGTTATAGGGCTGTAGTCTTTGCTCTCTGTTATAGCAAATACTGCTGATACTTGACTGAAACAATCAAGGTTATTTATTATACATGTTCACTCTTTCAAATTATTACTGTATTTTACACCTTAATATTAGTAAAGTATACTCCAATAGTAGGACGATATCTGTCAGTCCTGTTAGGAATACAGGAGGAGGATCCTTTTCCTTAGGAGGAATATTGTTTACCCAGAGAATAGTTTTGATGTGGGGTGGTGGACACGGAATCCATTGTAACTTTCAAGAAGGTAGTCGACAGGCATATGAAAAAGAGGGGCTTGAAGGGATAGGGGGATAAAGCGGGGAAGTGGGACAGAATTTATCTTGTTGCTCCATGCAGGTGGCTCTAGATCCAGAACAGATCAGAAGAGTTCAAAAAGCAACTTGTTGAGTGTCTCCTTGATTCAAAAAATAAAACCATATCAAACCTTTGTTTTGACCTTAGAGGCCTATGGAGATTGCCTTTTACTCTCAATGATTCTTTCTTGCAGGATGTGGGTAATTGATCCGTTTGTATTTGAATAAGGGTGCAGCAGTCATTAATCCTGAACGTCCTGTGCTATCATGACTGCAACAGAATCATTGACAAGGGAGATGCGAAAGAGATATGTTTATGGTTGCTATTGATATTCTAATTTCCTGTTTAATATTTATGGTGATATCTTTGCAAAGAGTTGGCAATAGTATTCACGCAAACTGAATATTCAATTATCTAATGAACAATTTCAAGTGGTCTACATAGAGGCTCTACAGGGGAGGATGAGATATGTGACATGTGATTTGATAATTATCACCGGATATTTTCTTTCTTGTCAGATCTCACTTGCTATTTTACAGTACGTCTTACCAGATAGGTAATTGGAATACACTGCAGAGCTGTGAAATGATTGAATGTTCCACATGAATAGTCCAGGCCAGCCATAATTCTTTTTAATAACATAACCCCTCTGGTTTGCCATTCATGATTGATTCTCCCGCCTAGTGTTATTCTGAGTACGCTCATCTCCCATTGCTGTCACCTTTAATTGCTCATTTTCATTTCTTTTGCTGCCAGCATCATAATTTGCTATTTGAATTTCAAATTGCCCCTTGCAGTCCATATTTTACTGTAATGATTCTGGTCTGGAACTCCCATGTGTTCTAGTCTGGAACTGGCAGTGTGTTGATCATTCTGGTCTGCGTCATCCTGTACTGCCACTATGTTTTACTGCTGGTGAGTGTTCCTTACATTCCTGGGACATCCTCCCAATGTGAAAAGCGCTCAATCAATGTAATTTTATTGTTGTTGATGCTGTGGCCCTGTGTTATTAGTGTATACACTGCCCAGCTCTGTATTTTTGTAAACAGGGCTACACAGTGGAAGGAACACAAACCAATAACAACAACTTGCATTAATATAGAGCCCTACATGAGTGTCTTGCAGCCCTAAACAATGGTGGAGTTTGACTCCAAGTTGAGGAAAAAGAGCAAGTGACCATAGACACAGTTGAAGAGGAAAGTAAAATGGTAAAACAGGGTCTGCAGTATAAGGAACAGTAATATTGTGCTGTGCAAATCAATGTAATGCATCCTATTATTTACACTGTGTGGTACTCTGTTACTGTGCTTGACTCGATTCTGATGTTTCGATGTTTTGTTACCAAGCATGTCACCTTTTCAGTTCAGCTCCAAGGAGATGCTGCTTAGGAAGTCTTTCATTTTATTCATCACCTAAATATCTATTGATCTCCTTTTCAAACATTGCAATTGATTCTCCCATTACAGAACTTCCGGAGCTGTGCGTGCATCATTTTCACAACACTCCTTGTCAAGAAATATTTCCTGATCCCCCATGACATTTAGCTCCAGATACAGATTACGTCGTCTTTTTCTCCTCTGTTAAAAAGATACGAGTTAAATGATTCCACAGGTGCCAGCTAGCCTCCACTACCTCACCCAAATGGTCTTTCAGTTTGCCTGAACCCAGTCAGTCCTGTGAGTGTGGGTAAACTATTCAGTTATGGGAAGCATTAAAGCTGAGCGTAATCCTGTCTTCACCCAATGAGCCCACATTCACATACGTTCCAATAGGAGTCTCCAGACAGTGATTAGGAGCAGGATGGCTGACTGAGTGTTCCTCTCCCGTACCTCAGGGTTGCGGAAGTCAATTGTAGTGCCCATTGTGAGTGCTCTGGCTGAGATCAGTTAATTCAGTGCAGTGATCCCAGGGCATTTCCCGCCAATATGGCTCAGTTCCATGCATGCAACTGAGTTACTGAATCCAATTGCAGGTTGGTCAAAGTATAGGTTCATCAGGCAAAGAATGAAAGGAAAGACACACAATAAATGCACGCTTTGACTCAGACTCTGAACCTTTCATTGTCGTGCATAGGAGCAGATGCTCATGAAGTTAAAAGCCAACATGCAGAAAAACTGAACAGAAATGTGGGGGCATTAATACAGACACTTATTAAGATATCTGCTGGTAAAGGGGATAGTGAGCTGATCAAAGTAGAGCAAAAATAATGACTGTTTCTATCAGCTCCACTGTCCTATTGCAATATGGTGCCTGGTGGAAACTGCACTCCAGCCATTCAGAGGCAGAGCATGTGTGGAAATCTAAGTAGCATTTTACAATGTGAAACCGTGCTAAAGATTGAAGCCTGATGCCAGCCAATTAGAACATCTAGAGCACACTCCATTTACTAATCCTAGTAAACAATATGTCCACATTATCCTCAATCTAATGATAATCATTAACTCAAAGGTGTACATTCATCTGGGATTTGGCATCCCAGTCTCTGTTTTAACGGTTGGTTGTGCCCTGTGCCAAAATAGTCTTCACTGTACTAAAACCACACAAATCACACCTGTTCCTTTGCCCACAAATACAGTCATTCCCTTTCACAGTAAATCCTGTTGAGAACTTTGGGATGTCCTCCAGACATGAATGGCACTACACCAAATGCAAGGCTTATTATAATTATTATTATATTCTGATTTGTTTCACACAACATTGGCTTTGATTGTTGTAGTTATACCAATATAATATTGCTTTCCTTATGGAGATGGGAAGGTACAGCAGCTCACACCACCATCACCAACAACAACAACAAAATTACATTTGTGTAGTGCCTTTCACACCTGGAGGATGTCCCAAGGCGCTGGTCAATCAGTGGTTTGGCACTGTGCTGGGGTTCGGGAATGGGAAGGGCAGGGGGGAGGAGGGTGACCGAAGGCATGGTCGAAGAGGAGGGTCTTGAGACGGGTCTTGAAGGAGGCAAGGGAGGGGTGAGGCAAACAAACTGCAGGATGGTGTTCCAGAGGGTGGGAGCAGAGTGGCAGAAGGCCCACCCGACAATGGTGGGTCGAACGAGGCTGGGGACGTGAAGCAAGCCGGAGGCCGCTGAGCGGAGGGAATGGGGAGGTTGGTAGGGGGTTAGAAGGTCATAGAGGTAAGGGGGAGCAAGGCCATGGAGGGCTTTGAAAGTGAGGACCAGGATCTTGAACCTGTATCCTCTGTGTGATGGGAAGCCAGTGGAGTTGGACGAGGATAGGGGTGATAGGGTCGCAGAGTTATGTCCCTCTATAATACAGGGATCAGTCTTGTTGCTCCCCCCATTACAGACTGGGTGAAGAGTCTGTCATGTTTAATGTAGCTTATGCATTTTCGGGGAATATTCTGTGCCAGAGTTTATAATCAATGGGAGCCACCAAAGCTAGAAATCACAAAATGATTTAGCTGGAAAATAAACTCCTGAAGTTTTATCAAACTATCTGTTTTGATTGATCATCACATACTAATCAATGTAATATCTTGCCCTTTCCCCCTTCTCCCCCCTCCCTTTTTCTCCTCTTCCACTCTCAGCATCAAGCTGCATAAATTAATTAAGTATTCTTTACCACGCTTCCAGGTAACCTTTTCCAACTGTTGATTATCTATTGCATAAGGAAATATTTCCTGGTGTTTGTCCTAAAACAACATACGTGAGGGAGAATGGAATAGGGTAGTATCAGATGAGGAATATGAAGGGTGGGGCTTGTGTGGAGTATAAACAATTGCACAGTCTAGTTTGGCTAAATGGCCTGTACAATCTATGTAATTTTATAATGTTAAACCTTTTGCAAAGCCTTAAACCTTGGCATTTTAGAAAGTGTAATAGCGTGTTTTTACATTTTGGCTTCCAATTAGCAGTCTGTATACCTCTATAATGGCCCTTCTGAGATTTCTTTTCTAGGCTGAAGAGCCCTATCTTACCCAGTTGTACCCCACAGTTACGTCCCTCTATAACACGGGGATCAGCCTTGCTCTCCTCACCAAGGACTGGGTGAAAAGTCTGTTTGACTTCATGTTTAATGTAGCTTACCCATTTTCGAGAGATATTCTGTGCCAGAGTTTATAATCAATGGCTGATCAAAGTAGGATTCTTTTGTAAGCTGGTGTAAGCTTTGGTCCTGCCGGTTCCTTTTCACTCCCCCAGCGACAGACCATTGCCAAAGCAGCCCACATCCACGAGCATCTACCAACATATCTCAGGCCTCTGAGATCAGGAGATGTACAACAAGGGTGTTGTTTGATGCCTTCAAACATTCCCTTTCTGGACATGCACCTCCTCACACAGATGGCAACAGAAACCTCACTGCAAGGAAAATATGCGGAAAAAAGGTCTTGCATTTTCAGTAGTGATTTATCATAATGTAACATCTGAAAGCATTTTGGAAATAAATATTGTCAAATTGGAGTGCTTTTTTAGGTAAACACAGCAGCCATTTGAACCAGTAAGACCCCACAAAGAACTATGAGGAGAATGAGCAATGAATGTTGGCCAGGAGACTAGGAGAAACTCCCTTCTCTTTTTGAATAAAATCACAGGTTCTTTTAATGTTACCTGAAAAAAAGGTAGGATGTCGGTTTGAACATCCCACCCCTTCACTGGAGCATCAGGCTATAATAAAATGCTGATGTGTGGTTTGAATCCACAACCTTCCGGCTAAAAGATGAGATTGTTACCAACTGAGCAAAGCTGACAGTCATGAAAAGTGAGTTTAAATCCCAGGGTTATCCCATACCCAGACTTCCTCTCTATATAGGGTCTCAAATGGCACCAAGTCTTAGCCTGTAAGTTAATTTTGTCTTAAAATATAAGATTACACAGAATTTGTAGCAAAATCTTTAATTCAATCTTAATTTGGAAGCCGGTTTCTGTTACGCGTGCATCACACTGTGGGCCCCATGCAGTATCCTTCATATATAAAACTCTGGACTCATGTGCTTAGCCAGCTACAATTCAATTGGAGCTTCATTGCTGAACGATGCGTCACTTTGCTGCTACTTTAGTAACATGGTAATTTGCTTACCAAAGAATTTAAGGTCAAACTATTCCTGTTGTAAGATGATGTCTTTTTATTTATTTGTTTTGTCTCTGTTGCTGAATTTATCTGATCCCCACTCTCCAATGCATTACTCCTTGTCTTAAGGAGTTGGCAGATGACATGTTGAGAGCTATCAAGCTCCTGTCAATCCTACATCTGAGCCAGTCGCTTGGATTGTATGAGAATAGCTGAGGGTTGATAACTGTTCGATTTCCTTCTCCCTGTCTATGGGGACGTATTTGGCTTCATTGCCGATCATCGGGATTGGGAACGCCCTGCTGGCCACTGCATTATTTATCGCCTCCTTCCCTCCCACTCTCTCCTGCATGCCGTAGCACAACCCTAAATGTTAAGCGTCACCATTGCGTATTCAAAACTGAGCATATTTTCCGCTCGGAAAGCAGAAAAGTCCAAGTTAGTTATCAATTTTCTTTTCTCTTAAAAATGGCAAACTGAGACTAAAATAAGCAAAGTGAAACGAGTGTAGAAAGAGTTCATTTCCTGCTCCACGTAAACAGAGCGAACAGTCTAAGCTGGTTACCAAACATTGCTCATGTAAACAGGCGGCAGATTGTTTTCGTCTCTCATGACTATCTGCTGATAATCGAGCGATAATCCTGTCAGTGCTGAATACATGTTAAAAAAAGAAAAGGAGCTGAATCAGGGGTTGCTGTATTTCACGAGCCTCATTTGGAAAAGGGAAGCACTGGATACCATTGCCAAGTTTTGCCATCTGCTACAAACTAGTGCAGGTGTCAGAGGGTCTAAACTTTGCACAAAGTGTAATAAAACAGCACAAAGAACCAATGTGCTCTAATGATTGCTAAACACAGAGAGAGGAGGTCGGAACATTTTATCAAAGTTTACTTAGACTGCCAAGATTTGCATACAGATGGCAGGGTCATGCAATGTATGTGCTGCTCCAGAAGCTGTAGCTAGGCTTTTCCTCCAGGACCCTTTATATACACACAGCTTTCACTGAGCCAGTGTGGAGATGTCTAAGTCTAGAAAGACTGAATGGTCATTGAAGTAGTTGGCTTTGTTTAACAAAAAATCTCAGAAAAAAGTCTTTTCTTTGTGAAATAGACAGGGTATGTTTTAGGAAAGTGGTTGGTAGAGCTAAAGAATGTGGGATAGCAACCAGGAATTAGAAGGAAGGGTCTGTGGCGACACTTATTGATTGTTGTGGCATGCATCCTCTTTCCTGAATTGGAAGGACAAACATGGCTTTTTAATGGGTTAACACCTCAGCTCTACGTGAAAATAAAACCTTTATTTCCCAGTGGAGTTGCTGATAATTCGAAAACTGAAGAAACCAAAAAACTACACAGTTCTTACCAATTATATGACACTACAAATGGTTTGATTAAATCTAATTTGCCTTGTGTTATTGTAGCATCAGGTCAAACACGGTTTTTTAAATTGGCAATTGGAATTGATATTCCATGTATTTCAGTGTAGACACTGAATAGTTGGTGATGTTAAAAAAATGTCTGAACAGATCTCAAATGGTGGCTGACAGACACTCCAATGCAGTACTGAGGGATCACTGCACTGTTGGAGGTGCCGTCTTTCTGATGAGACGTTAAACTGAGGTTCCGTTGACCTGTTCGGGCGGATACTAAAGATCCTCTAGCACTACCCGAAAAGAGAAGAGAGTTTCTCCCAGTGTCCCAAGCAGCAATCTTACAATTTTTAAAAATGGTTTGTGGAACAATGTTGTGCACAAATTGGCAGCCAGCTTCACCTAAACTTAGTCACTACACTTGAGAATATAATATAAGACAGTCGGGATAATTTGATCAATATGGAGGCAAGTTTGAAGGGAGATTCTCAAATAGTGGCTGTAACATGTAATCAAGAAATGAGTTGTTAAAAGCTACGAACTGTGACGTGAGCGGGAAGGGAAATTCTCTGATCTTGCACTGGCTCAGAGGGAGCTTTACATCAGAAGGCCACGTTACAGGTTAAGATTTGGTAGAATTTGGGGCCTTTGATATTTTATCAATTGTGTTGTCAAATCTGTTAAGAACATCACATTTTACGCCCCAGTTTATTGTTGATTGGCTATTCAACCACAAAGAGTAGCATGGAGAAGCCCTATTCTGTTTTTCACTTGACATTCACACAAATGTAGATTAGAGACATTGATGATGTTAATAAAAATAATCATCATTATAACTGATGATGTTTTTAGAAAGGATGGAGCATTATAATAGCCTCCCATCAATGTTACTACACATAACATCGACAGGAAGTTCATCCCTCAGAAGTGGGGAATCTGCTACAAATGATGGTTCTATGGCACGGAAACAGAACATTTGAACCAAATAGCCTATGTCGGTATTTATACTCCACACAAGCCTTCGCCCCTCCTATTCCCCTCTCCTAAACCACTCTATTCTTTTCTCCTCAAGTATGCATCAAATTTCCTCTTACCTACATTGTTCCCGTGTGTGTTAAAAGCCCCCCACCCTCACCCCAACACCCTAATACCAAGTTTATTTATCTGGTAAACTGACAGTCAAATCCAGCTTTGCAGGGGTCAGCACTGAGAAAACATAAAATATTCTAGCCTACACCCAGTCCCCAGAAACATAAAAAGATTCCTTTGCTGATACCCCCGTCCCAAACCCAAACCATTGAGACTATTTATAAACCCCTAATGTGGTTTTAGCTCAGATCAAATTAACCAGTCCTGACCTGACATTGGAACAGGAATGCTCCCTGTATGTCAGTTGCTCACTGAATAAACTTATTGATCCAATGGATGAACCATTGTTGGATTGAAACTCCACATGGGTGTAGCTTTATTCCATTCATGTAACAATTCACAGCATCCAGAATTTGGCTAATTCTTAAATTCAGCCTTAATTTTGAAGCCAATTTTCTATAAAATTCAACAACTTAATTCAACAATTTGCCAAACTCTGCATGCTCTGAAATACTACATAAACAGAGTAAATCTACACTGGGAACACAAATGAAGATGTCTACAATATAATTTGTCACCTTGGCAGGAAAATTAAATCTGTATTAATCTGGGCGTTATTGTGCTTTGGTGCTCCTTTGCAATGGCCCTAGACTGTCACTGTGACCACATCTAAACAAAACATGTGCCCAGCTGGCACTTAAAAACATTCTTGAAAAATAGATTTCAGGAAAAAACATTTGTTCTCTGTAAACAACGCTGCAGTGTCATTGACCAGCTTCCACAGCGTCACCTAAGCTTCTACACATGTCAGTAAGCCAAACTTCAAAGGGAAAGGATTGCTCTGGGTAATGTTAAAAGGACGCGGTTGCTATTGGCAACAGTCAGCACTATTCAAGGTTGGACTTGTTATCAGATGAACGCCCTAAATTGCAGCTGGGATACACTGGGTTGTTAATGCGGCATTTTGATTGTTTAGGGGAAAAGCGCCAAATAAATGTTCTCCCGGTTTGAATACGGTGTTAAAGCTGCCTCTTGCTTTTGCTCTTGTTTTGGAAATCCCGAAAAATCCTGTGAAACAATTTGATACATCTCGACAATGTGATAAGGTGTTATATCATTATAGTACAACATCAACAACTTGCACTTATATAGCGCCCTCCACGCAGGGTAGCGTCTCAGTGCACTTAACAGTAGCAGGACCTGACTATAAGCCAGGGGCGGGTGGGAGGAGGTGACTGTAAGCACGGTTGAAAAGGAAGGTTTTCAGACGGGACCTTACAAAGGGTGGGAGAGTGGGCAAAATGGAGGGATTGAGAGGTAGGGAGGTGTCAAGGATGTGAAGGGATTTAAACATGAGTGTGAGGATTTTGAAGTCGATCCGTTTGGTGACGGGGAGCCAGTGGAGCCTGGGCCTGAACTGGTGAGATGTGGGTACGGAGTTTGGTCAGGGTCAGTATGTAGGTGGCAGAGTTCTGAATGAGCTGGATTTTTTGAATAGTTGAGCTGGGGAGACCAGCGAGGAGTGCGTTGGAGTAATCCAGGCAGGGGGTGACAAACACATTCACAAGGGTTTCGGCTGTGTATATAATATAATATATATCTGAGCCTCAGTGACTAGAGTGAAGACTGCTTCCTCACTGATATATCCTCACTTTCTCATTATAAACCCTCGGTGATTTGGAGGATCTGAACTTTTCAAATCTAAACTTCACCAAGAATGAATGAATGAATGAATGAATGAATGGTGCAATGAGAAGAGAATTATTATAATTAATTTATTATTAAAAATGATTAAATTTTTATTAAGTGTCTCAAAGCTCTTCACAGGTTTTACTGTAAAGTACTTTTTGACTCTGTATTTTGTGAATGAAATGTGCCAGCCAGTTGCGCACAGCAGTGTCCCACAATCAGCTATGCAGTGAATGACAAATTTTATTTGGGGGATTGTTGGCTAGGAGACCCGGAGAAGCTCCCTTCTCTTTTAGAATAGAAATATTCTGCTCAGATTTTCAAAGGAATTTCATAAATTGTTTGAACATCAACAAGACCGAGGCCCTCCTGATTGGCTCCCGTCAGCGCCTCCACACCTTAGGCACTGCCAGTATCACCATCCAAGGGTGCACACTCCACCTCACTGAGCCAATCCAGTGTAACTCCAGTTGGTGTCCTGTTTAACCCTCAATTATCCTTTCTACCCCACATCCGTGCCATGACCCGCTCTGCCTTCCCTCCACCTCTGCAACATCGCCCGGTTCCACCATTGTCTCACACCACAAGCCACCAAAATCCCTCATACACCCATCCATAACATCCAGGCTTGACTGTACGAGCTCCCTGCTTGTCGGCCTCCCCAACTGCTCCATCCACAGGTTGCAGGTCATCCAGAACTCTGCAGCTTGTGTACTCTCCTGCACCAGGCTCCACGATCCTATCACCCCATTCCTCCCAACTCCACTAGCTTCCCATCACACAGAGGATACAGTTCAAGATTCTGGTCCTCACCTTCAAATTGCCTTGCTCCCCCCTACCCCTGCGTTCTCCTAACCTCCTACCAACCTACATGCTCCCTCCACTCAGCGGGCTCCAGCCTGCTTCATATCCCCCTCCTCATCCACCCCAACATTGGCAGACGGGTCTTCATCACTCTGCCCCCAACCTCCACCCTCTGGAACCCCATCCTACAGTCCTTCTGCCTCCCTCTCCATTGCCTACTTCAAGACCAGTCTCAAGACCCTCCTCTTCGGCCGTGCTTTCAGTCACTCTCCTTCCCCCATTCACTCATGCTCTCCGATCCTGACACCCAGCTTAGGTCCTCCTGATGTGAAAGGCACTGTACAAATGTAATTTTAGTTGTTGTTTGTTTGTTGAACCTTCTGAAGAAGATCAAAGCTACAAGATATGGAGCAAAATATGACCTTATGATTATGTAAGTCTATACACAGAAGCCAATTGGAAGAGAATGTAGGAGCATTGCCAGGAAAAGCCATGATAATTGCCGTAGTAACAACTTCTGAGCCTCATCATTCATGTTGCTTTTGGTTTACCTTTTCATCAAAGGAGAAGAAACTGCTGATGGAACTGATAGAAATGGTCCATATTGAAGCAACAGTTAAGGTTTCTGGTGCCAAAACAATACAGTTTTCCTTTCCTAGGAAGCCCCCTACAGCAGGGGCTTGGGCAAGAACAAAGGTGTTGAAAGTCAGCATTTCGCTTTTTTACAAACATTTTATTTGATATTTTTGGTTAGTGAGTTGTCGGTCACATGTGTAAACCCATCACTAAGCTTAACTGTAAACAAACCAGAGTTGCACATATGTATTCCGCCTCAACATAGAAATTTCCCTGTGACTGGAATGCAATGTAGCATTCTGAGATGTTATCCTGTATGACGGGCACTACATAAATGCAAGTAATTGTTGTTGTTGTTGAATGTGCACCCTCTCCCTCAAGGGAAACACCCTGGTTACCTAATTCTTGTGGAGTCCTGTAGCTTAGTGGTTAGAGCACTCGCTTTGCAAGCGAGAGACCTGAGTTCAATTCCAGGCAGAGGGCGAAACCTTGGGCAAGTTTCCTTACTCCACACAGAGCCTAATAATAATCCCTCCAAAACAAAACAATAATAAATTGGTCATTTTCAATCTACGACTGTTTGTGGGACATTGCTGTGCGCAATTGGCTGCCGCGTTCGCCCACAAATATACAGTCAATTCACTTTACAGTGTGTTCTGTGAAGCGCTTTGGGACGTCCTCCCGACGTGAAAAGCACTATATCAAATGCAAGGATTATTATTATTATTATTATTGCTGTGCGCAATTGGCTGCCGTGTTCGCCCACAAATATATAGTCAATTCACTTTACAGTATATTCTGTGAAGCGCTTTGGGACGTCCTCCCGACGTGAAAAGCGCTATATCAAATGCAAGGATTATTATTATTATGAGAGCCAAGCCTTGGGGATCCCAGAGTGTGTGCTGGGGTACTACTGGAGTTTCATATTGTGTAGCTTGTCATTGAAAGTGCTATTTGGCAAGCTTCTTGCTGCGTGTTAAACTATGACCACACTTAGGGCTTTTGCTTGCAGCATTAAAAGGAGTTCTAGTGGGAACAATCCCGACCACTGGAAGTCTTGGGAGTCTCCTCCTACAAGTACTGTCATTGAGTCAAGATAGCTGGTCTGTCATCAGCAGTGGCCAGAAGTATTGTGGATCAGCCTGACTCAGTAGCTGGATTACCAAGACCACCACAGAGGTTTGAATCAAGTGCTCTGAGACATTCTCCTGAAGTGCAAGGCATTGAATAAATGTAAATTATATTGATAGGATTCAGATTCTGATTTAATTTGATATAAAGCAAGGACACTGAGAATGCATGACCTTCAGGCCAGATAATCTGTGTCCTCCCACTTTCTGCACCAATACGTTTCATTCATTTCTCCTTTCAGTGTCAGAATAATATGTATTATTCTCAGTTTGAAGCACTAGAATCCATTGTGCTGATTGTGTAAACCATGTGTAAAGCATTGTTTGTTACTTGCATTAATTGCCTAATTAAGGGCTCCTGTAATTCCCTCAGTAGACATGATTTACATCATAGTCCACAGATTGATGAAATAATTTACATTTTTATCAAGCCTTATGACATAAAAATGTCTCAAAACAGGTAATTACTGTCAAGTGCAATATCTGTTTTTTCGTAGGGAAACATGGTAATTAACGACTAATTAAACTAGAGCAGCTTTGGCCAACTTGCAGTATGTGGGCCACATTATGCATATGTAAATAGTTACGAGGGCCGCATGTGGCTCATGGGCCACAAGTTGGCCATCCCTGATCTAGAGGATCTGTTGCTGCTCAGGTTACCAGGAGAATATTATAAGATGGGGAGTCCCCATCTCGGGTCTCAGTCAGCTGTATAAAGTTTCCTTTGAGATATTCTCCTGATGTGAAAGTGGTATATAAATGTGAATGATTGTTTTTTAAACGTTGTTTACAAACCTTGTACATTACATCCCAGCGTGCACTAAAATTGAATGAGAAGTGTAGTGAGTCTACTCCTGCTGGATTTTCAGAAAGATACTTCTTCATGTCTCATGAGTCCTAAGTCTCCTGAAATGAACAGGTTGGATTGAAAACTAGCATGTCAATAGAAAGGAGAAGGTGATAATAAATAGAAAAATGTTTTGGGGAAAGTAGTGCCTGCTGGAGATCTGCCCAAGTTCTCTGCACACTATTCAAAATCTACATGGAAGAGGGCATGTCTGGAAATGATTAGTAAACTTGTCAATGGTACTATACTATGTGCCAGTGCAAGGGAGGTTTTAATATAAAAGCAAGAACTACCAAAGAATTTCACAAGGCAAAGTACATCAGCATTTCACAGAATGACAAGCATTAAAACTGGCGTATCTACTAATTAACGTAAGACAAAAGCCACTTGGGGCTAGGGTGAGCAGTCAGAAACAAGGAATATTAATTTAATCCACTGGTTTGCTCAAAATCTACTATGATCTTCCAGATTTGGAGAAATCAGTGGATCATGTGGAGTCCTGTAGCTCAGTGGTTAGAGCACTCGCTTTGCAAGTGAGAGACCTGAGTTCAATTCCAAGCAGGGCGAAACCTTGGGCAAGTTTCCTTACTCCACACGCCTCATAATAATCCCTCCAAAACTAAAAACAATAATTAAATTGGTCATTTTCAATCTACAACTGTTTGTGGGACATTGCTGTGCGCAATTGGCTGCCGCGTTCGCCCACAAATATACAGTCAATTCACTTTACAGTGTGTTCTGTGAAGCGCTTTGGGACGTCCTCCCGACGTGAAAAGCGCTATATCAAATGCAAGGATTATTATTATTATTATTATTATCATTAGATTTGTTCTGGATAGCCTGGCAGAGATGTACAATTGGATTAGCTTATGCACCTCTCTTGTGCCACTAAGGTAAATGTAAAAAAAGAAACACAAGAAAAGTTTAAGATTTTAATTCAAGCCCAACTCTCATAGGTGAGAGAGTTGTTTTTTCAATCAGCAGTGAAAACCCCAAATGCCACGAATGTGAATCAGCATCTTCGAAAGAGCACAATAATCCACAAGACCAGAAAAAAAAGATAATTATGAACTGGTTCAATTTGCTAAAATACCGATGCTCAGTATCTCTCATACTCCCCAAAATCCATTACCATTCACACCTATCTAATTTTATCTTGAAATTATCTCCAGTGCCTCCCCAGCTAAGCTGACCCTAGTGCACGATGGGTGGTGTCATGTATAGTGTCTGTCCTGACCAGTCATTTGATGTGTTAAATGTCTCCACTTGTACGATTAACGTTGAGTGACAAGAGTTTTCTAAATCGGCTTCACTGAGGCAGTTATTTATTGGAACACATGGTTAGCCATGCCTATGGCACATCCTGAACAAAAACATTGCATCACATATAATTCTATGAAGCATAACGAACAGAATCTAAATGAACCAAGTATTCCTGCTAAACATGTACAGAATGTGGCAGTAAGCATGACATCTCTTTGATCTCAGTGAGTCCTGGAGGTCAGAGCACCCTGACCCACTCAGTACGTTAGTCTTTTGCTATTGTTTCAATGCACTCCCACATTAACTTAAAAACTAAGCATCAGTGCCCCTGTCTACCTCACAAATCCAGCTAATCTGCACAGAGGTGAAGGACTATTGTTTCAGGAAAAGGCAGGTCAAATACCGACAGTTCAGTAAACTGCCTATTTCCTCACACTGAGAATTTCAAGCCAGGAGCTATCATTTGAAGAATGTAGAGATGCCACGGTTGTGTTTGAGTTTGCTTGGCTGTTGGATCGCAGAATGAATGGTTCTATCCTGTTTCTATATCATGTTTGTCATTACAGTGTATCCCATCGAGCACAATTTCCATTCCAAGATAAGCTTATCGATTACCCATATTTGTTTCCTTGCAGACTAGTACTGGGAGTACTGGTTGATGCAAAGAAGCAAACGATTCAATGTACTATATAATGAGGGAACGTTCAGCTGAAGGATGATAGTAGTTCAAGATCACAGGAAGACTGGGTCGGGCTTCAGAAAAGTACCAATGCTTTTGTCTACAAAATAGTTTTATGCTTTAGAGTATATCCTGTATATTGTGGAGTCCTGTAGTGTATTGGATGGAGCACTGGCCTCGCAAGCGAGAGGACCCGGGTTCAATTCCCAGGCAGGGCGAAATCTTTCCTTACCAAATTTCCTTCCTCCGCATGCCTCTGTTTACCTAGCAGTAAGTAGGAACCCGATTGTTACTTGATTGGTGGATTGCTTTCCAGAAGTAATAATCCCTTCAAAAAATTTTTAAAAGAAAATAATAATTTGATCACTCAATCCAAAACTGTTTGTGGGACACTGCTGTGCCCAATTGGCTGCCGTGTTTCACCCACAAAATATATCGCCAGTGCACTGTGAAGTGCTTTGATTCGTCTCAACGTCATGATAAGGTGCTGTATCTAATGCAAGGATTATCATAATGCTCTTTATATTGGAAGTCAGTCCTGTCAGCCATTTCACCCTCTTTAGGGTTGAAGAAAACTTTAATTTTTCAACATGTTTGAATGCAATTAACCCCAAACAATTCTTGAGCTTTTGGTCATAGGAGCAATGGAACACAAGGAAATAGGAATAGCAGTAAGCCAGTCAACCCATTGAGCCATTTTATTAGATCATAACACATCTTTTCATTCAAATACTCTACCCTTTCACCCACCCCTGAATACCTTTACTTCCCCAAATCTGTATATCCCTCTTTTAAGGAATTGCATTATTGATTTGCATTTACAGCTGTCCGGGGCAGAACATCGAGAGAAGAGTTGTCTTATAATCATGTTATTCTCTTCTCTGAATCCTTCTCCAGTATCTCAATACTTTTTGCAAGATAGAGGACTCAAAACTGCTCACAAAGGGGTTGTAAAAATCACACAGGCTGCAGTTTTAGCCCTACACTATTCCAAATCTGGCCTCACAAGTGATCTAAACAATGTTAGATAACATCTTGGTCCATAACCAAAGCCCTCATGCCCTCAAGAAGCAAACAAATAGTTTATTAGCTTTATTGATAGCAACTTTGTGTTGCTTGGAAACCCTTAGTGAAGGATCAATAATCGCACCTCAATCCTTTTCCTTCTCCACCTCTGCTAATGGACAGCCTTTCAGTGTGTACACATTTATTGTTTCTTGTTTCATTAAGCATTTACCTGCACTAAAAGTCATCTGCCACTTGTTAGTCCATCTGCTTAATTGGTCCAGCTCTTCTAAAATGTGATTAATACTCTGTGCGTTATCTACATAGCGTTGGTCCAACTAGAAAAATGCCTATTAAATCAGAAGGTTGTGGGTTCAAGCTCCACATCTGGACTTTGAGCTCATAGTTTAACCTGACTAGTGAAATCAGCTCAATTTAGGGGGAGCACAGCATTGCCAGAGGGGCTGTCCTTCACATGAAACGTTAAACTGAGGTCCTGCCGAACAATCCAGGTGGACGTTAAAGATCTCATGGAGTTATTCGAAAAGAGAAGGGAGTTTCTCCCAGTGTCCTGGCCAACAATCCCCCAAATAAAATCGTTCATTTACTTTGTGGTTATTGTGGGGGTGCTTTTGTGTGCAAATTGGCTGCCGTATGAGTCTACAAAACACACAGTCACTGTACTTCTGTAAATCCCTCAGAAGCACTTTGAGATGTTTTGTCAATGAGATAAGCCACTATGTCAAATGCAAAGATTATTATTATACTGCACAGTAGAGCGTTTATGCCTGATAAACTAGACAACTTGTTGTTTGGGAAATGTTCAGGTTCCCAGACAAAGGCTTTAGAATTTTTTAAGCCACAGGCGAAACAAGTTTGTTTATCACTGTAAAATGGCTGGTTTGCACTTGTTGTTTCAAAATGTTATTTTTTTTATCTCAAGGAGATACATGGTGGAGGAGAAAACAGCCAACGGAGAATAAGGGTTTCAAACTATTTAATAGAAAATGTTCTGAGTTTTTTTTGTAATTTCTGCTTTTTTGAATGCATTATGTTTTTATGCATTGTGAATGTTGTGTTTTTTTGCTTATTTTTATAACTGGACTTACAATTTATCTTTTGTACTGTGCTTCAATAATTCTCCCCCCACCCCACTCCCCCCCTCAGCTCGAAAACCCAATCATCTGTGTGAAGGCGCTTTATAAATGTAAATTGCTGTTGTTGTATGCACGTTCACACATTAGCTCAAAGACATGCAACTTATTCAGTTGGAACAACATTCTCATGTGTTTGTTTGTTTCTTATGCCATGCAAATTCCTTTGCTCTCATGGTCCTTTCTGCCCACTAGGTGTGTCGTAATAATAATAATAATTGCATTTGATATAGTGACATATCATATCGTTGAGACGACTCCAAGCGCTTCATAGAATATATTGTAAAGTGAATTGACTGTGTATTTTGTGGGGGAATATGCATTGGTGTCATAGGTAAATGTTTGGCAACATGTATGTATGACGTTATCATGTAAGTGGCTCAGTGACTTTATACATTTCACACATGCGTGAGACCTTTGAGATCCATGACTTCTTGGAGTCTGATTCATATTCATTTCTAACTTTTGCAGTCTTGTGTTGAGACAGGTGACTCAGAGGATTAGCAACACCTCTGGGATTTGTGCTGCAGCCCAAACTGATTTAATGAATATAAATAATAATCCTTGATTTTGACATAGCGCCTTATTATGCCGTGAAGATATTTCAAAGCGTTTCACAGGATAGTGTAAAGTAGTTTGACTGGGGTGAAATGTGGCAGCCAATTGCCCACAGCAATGTCCCACAAACAACAAATTTTATCTGGGGGACTGTTGGCCAGGACACCAGGTGATCTATAACATCCACCTGAACAAACAGACAGGACTTTGGTTTAATGTCTCATCTCAAGGACTAGGCAAATAATGATAATAATCCTTGCATTCGATATCGCACCTTATCACTCTGTTGAGATGTCCCAAAGTGCTTCACAGAATATATTGCAAAGTTGATTGACTGTCTATTTTGCAGGCAAAACGTAAGCATATACTTCAGACAGAATAGGGCTGTATGAAATTGTTTGAGCACTCCCAAACCAGTAACATTTGGGCATGAATCCAAAACACAAAACATCTCATAACTTAGCACAAATTGGCACTAAATTGGCAATCTCACTTAAAGAAACTGTAGGAGTGGCTGGCAAGAAAATAGAAAAAATATACACTTGTGCAGTCAACTGGTTCTTCTAAGGCAAGGATTAAAGGGGCATTGTTACCATTGGTTAATTGCCTGGCAAACCCCTGACTAGGAGTGTTATTGTAAACATGTGATTTTTTGGGGTCAGCTGGGTGTCTGACACATATGGAAACCCATCATAGAATCACAGAATTATACAGCACAAAAGGAGGCCATTTGGCCCATCGTGTCTGTGCTGGCTCTTTGAAAATAGCTATCCAAATCAATCCCACTCTCCTGCTCTCTCCCCATAGCCCTGCAAACTTGTCCTCCCCAAATAATTATCTACCTCTCTCTTAAAAGTTGATATCAAATCAGCTTCCACCACACTTTCAGGCATTGCATTCCGGATCCAAACAACTCGCTGTGTAAAAATATTTCTCCTCACCTCCCCTCTGTTTCTTTTAACAACTGTTTTAAATCAGTGCCCTCGGGTTACCGAGCCACCCGCCAGTGGAAATAGTTTCTCCTTGTTCACCCTATCGAATCCCCTCATCATTTTGAAAACTTCTATTAAGTCTCCTCTTAACCTTCTCTGCTCCAAGGAGAATTATCCTAGCTTCTCTAGGCTCTCCTTTTAACTGAAATCCCTCATTCTTGGTACCATCCTGGTAAATCTACTTTGCACCCTCTCCAATGCTTTGACATCCTTCCAAAGTGTGGGACCCAGAACTGAACATAATATTCTAGCTGAGGCCTAACCAATATTTTATCAAGGTTCATCATAACTTCCTGACATTTGTATTCTATGTCCCTATTTATAAAACCTAGTATCCCGTATACTTTTTTAACAGTATGCTTTTATGCTTTTTTAGCAGTATTCCGTATGTTTTTTTTAACCATCACCATACTTAAGAGTATCCAAACCAAACTGAGAGTTCCATATATATAATAATCCTTGCATTTGATATAGCTCCTTATTACATTCACAAGATATTTCAATGCACTTCACGGGATATATGATAAAGAGATGGGGCTTTAGGTGTTTTGTGGGTGAAAGTGCAGTCAATTTGTACACAGCAAAGTTGCACAAACAGCCATAGAATGAATCAACAATTTTATCTGAGGTTTGTTTGGCAAGGACACTGGGAGAAACTCCCTTTTTTTTGGAATAATGCCACCTGGACAGGGCAGATTGGACCTTGGGTTCATGTCTCGTTATATGTGTGAAATCTACATTTTTCTTGCATCTCCCTGGAGGGACATCCTATTGACATAATTTCAGAAAGTATTAGATGCTTGGTGAGAGCTACGATTTGATGTTTTAAATATTCTAAATGATATTATCTGTTACAAATCACATAGAATTAGTTGATATTATTATGGGTAAAACTCATCTGTAATATATATTGAGGTTATTCATGGCATCGATCATGAAACTCACGAAACTGCTTTTTAAAAATATATTTTAAATTGACTAATAATAATAATATCAATAATTCTTGCATTTGATATAGTGCCTTTCACATCAGGAGCACGTTACAAAGTGTTACATAGTGTAGTCACTGTGTATTTGTAGGAGAATACAGCAGCCAATTTGCGCACAGCAATGTCCCACAAATAGCCATGTTTAATCTGGGGAATTGTTGGCCAGGACATCAGGAGAAATTCCTTTCTCCTTTCAAAATACTCCATGGAATCTTTAACATGCATCTAAACAAGCAAGACACAACATTGGTTTAACGTCTCATTTAAAGAACGGCAACGCACGGCCCCCCCAGCACTATGTCTAGGGTGGCATAGACTGTGAGTTCAATGTCCCGACATGGGGCTTGAACCACAACTTTCTGACTCAGAGACAAGAATGTTACCAACATCCAGAAGGAAACCGATTCCCTCTCCCCGAAAGAAAACATATCAGAAAAGTTCACTGGAGCAGGTATCACCTCTCCTGCACTGTGAATGTCTTTATCAGACAACCAGCTGTACCCGTTGCAGCTTCGCTTGCAACCACAGCATCCAATAAGGAAAGTAGATTAACATGCAGACAGACATACAGCTGGGAAGACTCCTTTAATATGTTTTCTCTCACAGTCTCTCTGTCTCAGTCTCTGTCTCTCTCTCTCAGTCTCTCTCTTTCTCTCTGTTTGTCCTGCATGGAAGGACTCTAGTTTCCAAGAGAACCAGAAAAAAGTGCCATATATTTGTTGCAGAATATAGATGCATCTCTCTGAATGGTGTGTGCTTTCCTCTGTCGCTACGTAGTTGCAGAATACAATGCATACCTCATATTTTGGTATTTAATTAAAGCATTTTTTAACATAGCTCATCAACGATAGGAGATCCTCCCATATGCCCATGACACTGCCACATGCAAGACCTTTCCGATGAGGTATAAATCGTGTCTGTACGTCAATCAGTTATTACGTGATTGTCGGGTACACTGACACAGAGACAAACAGGTACTTTGCCTTTATTAGTATAGAAGATGTGCTTGGTGGCTGTGGCAACAGAATTTCTGTTCATTACTGTTCCAGAGAAACATTTGCATTTGAAGGATGACAATGCATTTTCGAGCCACTTCACTGAGGCAATGTGAAACAAGTTGAATCTACATCTAAACTTTGCTAGAAGTTAACAAGGCGGAAATTATTTCCCAAAATGTGGAAAAGTGGTTGATTCCTAATATTGATATCCTTGTCACCACAAAAAGAATGACCTTACAAAACTTATATATCATCATATCATATCCAGGTGTATGGCACATGGATCTCTGTATGCAAGTGTCTAAATCTCTAAACAGAAAAGAACCATTGAAGATTACCCACTGTGTTGGGCTGTGGGATGTCCAGCAAACTGTCGCAGAAAAACTGTGCAGTAAAGCAGCAGTAAGTGTTACAAATTGCACAGCTTTAGAAAGCTTTATTAGGGCTGAAAAGCTAAATAAGTTGAAAGAGTTTTTTTTTCCCTCAATGTGTTTCTCAGCTACTCCAGAGTATTACTGTATTTATTTGATGGCAAGAATCTTAAAAGCATCTCACAAATGCAAATAAACAGATGGAGAACAGACAGGAGAGAAACTTGAACCAGAATGTAATGTGTGGTTTGGACAGTCTTATAAAGACATTATTAATCTGGAGTGAATTTGAATTCTGTCAGCTGTTCCCTATAAATCCCAGGTGCTGTAGGCGCGATCCAAAACGGGTTCTGCAATGTAATAAAAGATTGCTGCCCTCAGCCAAGTGTTGCTACTTTCAAAGGGCTGAATGTGTTCTGCTGTTCACTGAACTGAATCTCAAACATTATGAATGTGTCTGCTTTCTTGTCAGCTTTTCAAATTGAAATTTAGCTTGGAATCTAATTGCCTCTGCAAGGGGTTCATATCCCTTTCATATGTATCACCAACTTGGTCAGGTACAGAAAAATCTTACTCTGATCAGAGGTTTTACCCTCTGGTGAGGTACAAATCGATACACTGCTGGAATACTAACATATATCTGTCCCATGGCTTTTGTTTTAGAACTTTAAGATTGTTAGTTTTGTCTGGTGCTGTTGTGCATTTTATTTTGCTAACTGCACTGAACAAGTAATATTAACCCCTTAAAGACTGACTTACAAAGACTTTCAATGCCTTGGTCCGTGTTCCCGACTTGAAAAGCGCTATACAAATGTAATATGCTGTTATTGCCATCAGGAGCTCATATTATTATTATTATTATTATTATTGTTATTATTACCTCAAAAAGAGTCAGCTAAAAGGACATGGGGAAAGAGCAGGTAAATGAGATTGAAAGGATTGTTCTTGAGGGAGCCAGTACAGACACAATGAGCTGAATGGTTTTCTTTTGTGCCATACATTTCAATGGAAATTTTCAGTTCTATGGAAGTTTATGGTAATATTTGCATCAAATTCAACAATAACAAATGTACATTGATGTAGTACCGCCTTTCACTTCGGGAGGACATCCCAAGGCACTGAACGGTACAGAGCTGGGGGTGGAGTTTTGTCAAGGTAATCAAGCAATAGATTTGCCTGACCTTTGTCGAGTTGCAACCATTTATAACAATAATCCTTACATTTGATACAGCAGCTTATTGCATTATCAAAACAACAACAGCAACAACAAAATTACATTTGTAAAGTGTATTTCATCCCGGGAGGATGTCCCAAGGTTCTGGATAGTCAGTGTTTCAGGCCCAAGCTGGGGTTCAGGATTGAGGAGGGTGGAGGGCAAGAGGGAAAGGTGTCGAAAGCACTATTGAAGAGGATGCTCTTGAGATGGGTCCTGAAGGAGGCAAGGGAGGGGGCGAGGCGGAGGGACTGCGGGATGGTGTTCCGGAGGGTGGGGGCAGAGTGCTGAAGGCCCACCCACCAATGGTGGGACAAGTGAAGCGAGGGACGTGAAGCAGGCCAGAGCCCGCTGACCGTTTGTGAGGGCAGGTTGGTAGGAGGTTAGAATGAGGCCATGGAGGGCTTTGCAAGGTGAAGACCAGGATCTTGAACTGTATCCTCTGTGTGATTGGAAGCCAGTGGAGTCGGGCGAGGAAAGGGGTGATAGGGTCACGGAGTTTGGTGCAGGAGAGGACATGGGCTGCAGATTTCTGTATGATCTGCAGCCTATGGAGGGAAGAGTTGGGGAGGCCAACAATCAAGGAGTTTGCATAGTTAAGCCTGGATTTTACTATACAGTGTTGTGACCGCACTTGTAGGTGAACACGGCAGCCAATTTGTGCACAGTAATGTCCCAGAAACAACAACGAAGTGAATGACCCATTTTATTGGGGGATTTTTTTTTAATCAAGATATTGAGAGAAATTCCATTCTTTTTTCGAATAATGCCATAGAGTCTTTAACGTCCACCTGAACAGGCAGACTTGGTTTAAAATTTCAGACAAATAGGCCCCATCACTGACAATGCAGTACACCACCAACACTGCACTGGAGTGTCAGCCTAACCCAGAAAGCCAAAGCCTTAATGGGTAGGGATGCCAGCTGCATATAAGTACACTGAGATATTTACTACTAAATATTTCATTGGCAAATCAACATTTGATCCAGTTAAACAAAATCCACCCCAGTGGATAATTACAGCCAGTAAGTTCTATGCAGAGTGTTACATTATGCATAACCTTGTTATCATGAAGGCAACATTGTGTACATCAAAGAGTAATGCAGCAATGCCCTCAAAAATCAGTCAATACGCCTGAAAATAATTAGTGTAAAACATGTTAAGATGTTTCGACATGATAAGGTGCTATAAAAAAAATACACGTTCTTTATCGCTTCCATTATTGCTAGAATCTGATGTTTGGATGGATTACATTTCTGCCATGGAAAGTAAGTTTTATTGGAGCCAAAGTGGGTATCGAGTTGTCTACAGAGGGTAGTTTAGCTACAGGCAAACTCGGCGGCTGCTAAGGCAACAGGTTTCCGGGAGAAGCAATATTTGTTTTAAATGCTCAACTGGCGAAATTAAGACGAGAATGAAATGATAGCTTACAATTCAATTATCCATTGTAAAATAGTCGACCACTATCAGACCGATCACTAATACCGAAATAATAAACTTCTACTTGAGATCGCTAACCATTGCTGAGTGAAGCGAGCTGGGTGGGGCAGTGTACAGTGTACAGTGTTCAGGCCATGCAAACACCTCAATGAGCTTTAAAAAGGCGTTTTATAGTAAATTAATCTCTCTTACGTTAAAGCTAGTGAACTTCGAGAAGAGGGGTGTGGCACACTGAAGTTTTGCCCCAAGCGGCAGATTGTCTTGAGATCTTGAACAGCCTCTGGTTGTCTATCAGGTACCTAGACACAGTTATTTGCACACAACTCTGTACCGTTGCATTTCAACACACCAGCTTGAAAATGACCCCTGTTATTCAATGGAACAGAGGGAGGTGAACTCTTTGTCGCCTACGCTATATTTGACCAGGCAAGTGCTTTGTGTGGGAACTAGTTACCAAAAATAAAAAAAAACTGTTCCTCCGGTTAACTATTGTACAGTGGAAGACCACTGGGGGACATCCCACCTGACCTAAATTTATTCAATTAATGTAGCGTTTCAGAGCAGTCAGAATTTGGCAAATTATTAAATTTAATCTTAAGTCTGAAGCTGACTTTTGTGTAGTTCTAAAAAGTACTTAAAAACAAACAGCTTCAAAATTAAGGTTGAATTTAAGAATTTGCCAAATTCTGGATGCTCTGTAATGCCTTGTAAATAGAATATATCTAGACCTAGGTGAAATTTGTCCCCAGAGATGAGTTTCAGTTTGATAAAGCATTGAAACAGCTCATCGACCTGATTGAGCAGAACACTCTTATGACTTTGTTATTCGCACATCAGCAATCAGTCCCTTTCATTGTTTGAATGTGATTCACACCAGGATTTGCATCTGATAGTAGAGTTAACATTGAAATTCTGCTCCCTCAGTGATCCCACCCTTTTATGTGTTTACTGTGGTGTAAGTTTATACTCTACAGTGTTTTCAAAGCAATATTCTGAAGACGCTGGCTGTATTTACAACATGATAAAATTGCCTTAATAATCTTATTAGTATTGCTTTTGGTTGGATTAATGAGTTCCTGTTACATATTGATAGTAACAATCCTTATCAATGATTATCCTGTTTTGATGTTTACTAAAAGAAAAAAAACTCCCCAGTGGGAACAATAAAATCATTGGAAGTAAGTAGATAAGCTTTATATGAAGCACTTTGATCACAGAAGTGCCTGTATTGTTTATTGTGTTACTTAAATTCCTGGGGCAAGTGCAGAGTCTCTTTACATTAAACAGGCTGTTAGCCTCAGATTGCTTTCAAGTTATATACCACTGATACTAGTGGAATGTAAACAGGTCAGCATCAATACCACCCAGTCAATCTGCTATGGTGGCAGGTTAGGACAAAGCACTTCTTTGGCTTTTTATGACATTGTTTTCTGTTCTGTTACTGGGTTAAGCTTTTTCCAATTGCTGCAGTTCCCACTGCTGCTAAATCATTGCTATTAGCCTTCACTGAGTGTCTGCTGTTCCTCTAAGCTGTTGTAATGAATAGCATTTTAAATCTAAACAGACCAATACTATTGCTGGGAGTTTTATGTGAAAACTTGGCATATCCATACCGAGATTCAGGGCAGCATGTAGACTCACAGACCACACACACAACCCACGCATATTTGTGTCACTTATGGTATGAGATTCTTCATTTGGTATAATAGGAGATCTTAATAGCAATGTTAACCCTAAAACTAATCCCACGACCGAAAATAGCACTAACTGTGTTATTATTGTTGCCCTAATTTTAACCCTACTCCAAAAACTAACTGCAAAAAAATCCAAACCTAATTTAAGTCTTTGTAATGGTTGATTGAATAAGGTCTGATAGGCAAACACAAAGAGTGTGATAAATAGAGATTGCACAATGGGAAACAGTAGGATACACAGTTTGTTCTGCTTGTGAATGAGACCTTATAACCCAAATCTTACTCACATGCAATATAAAATCAGTGATCCACTGTTGTGCAGTATGTTACTCTGCTGATGGCACAGGTAAAGATTTAGGCCTAGCAAGGATCTGCATCTAGGTTAACTCTACTTATGCAGTATTTTCCACCACCCTGGGATGTCCTCCCAATGTGAAAGGCACTATACAAATATTGTTGTATTTTGGAGACCCCAGTGTTCAGCAAATGATTGAATTCAGACTTTGAAGCTGTGTTTTTGTAGTTCTGAAAAGAACTTTATATGAGAAAATTAGTAAATATGTAAATCCAAAGTAAACGACAAGTGAACGAGGATAGGAGACATTGAGGGAAATGGAAATGAGCTTCTGTGTTAATAACAACAAATGGGGCTCAGTAAAGGTGCAACATGTGACAGTGGAGGAGTCTTCTTTTAAATTATTATTTTTCTACACTTTTTTGCTTCTGGTTATTTAGTAATCCCCATTCAGGACAACTACAACAACAACAACAAAAACTTACACTTATATAGCACCCTCCACCCAGGGTATCGTCTCAGAGCACTTAAGTGGTGGAACCTGACTCCGAGCCGGCGGGGTGGGGGGTGGGGGGTGGTGACCACAAGCACGATCGAAAAGGAAGATTTTCAGGTGGGAGGTGGAAAAGGAGAACGAGGGGGCAAAGCAAGGGGAAGGAGGGAGAGTGTTCCACAGTTTCGGGGCATAGTGGCTGAAAGTGCGATCTCCAATGGTGGAGCAGAGGGTGCGAGGAATAAGCAGGAGGCTGGTGCCAGTCGAGTCGAGGTGCCGAGTGAGGAGGTCAGAGATGTAGGGAGGTGCCAGTGAGTGAATGAATTTGAACACGAGTGTGAGGATCTTGAAGTCGATCCATTCAGTGATAATAATAATAATAATAATCCTTGCATTTGATATAGTGCCTTATCACGTCTTCGAGAAGTATGCAGATCTGGATTCTTACTAAATGCAAAAATTAATACTATTAATAATGATAAGAATGGTGAAATCTAAAATTAGGGGCAAAATCAATCTAAGTGACAACTCAGATCCTAACCCTGATTCTGTGAAGAACAGATGCCCTCGCAAATCCGGCAAAGTTATTTCAGAATCTAACAGTTGGTAGATAATAGCATTTAATTGACCCAGTTAAAGTCTGCCCAGTTGAATTATCTGCTGCACTAAGCTTGCTTTTAAAACAGCGCACTTTTGAAACTTTTTATCTAAATAGCATCCAAGGGATTATTGAATCTTGGAGTGTTTCCTGAGTGGGGTGTGGTTAATTTTCTGGCAAAGATTACCTATGGTTTAGTAGTACCTTGATATAAAGTCTGCTCTTGTATCTGTCTTTCTGTGCTGTTATTGAGGGCCAGTGATCCACAACATTCCTGTTATATATCATGACTAGAATCCTGGAAGGTTCACAGAAGGAGATCATTTGACGCATTGTGTCTGTGCTGGTACTAGCTTCTCCACTGGAGCTATGTGCTCTAATCCTATTCACTACTCTTTCCCTGAATCCTTTAACAATATTTTATCCGATTTCCTTTTAAATGCTGTTATGAATTTATCTTCAACTTCATCTGAATGTGGAAGATTTTTGTGGTAAAATGTTCCACATTATAACAATCCCTAACACAATTTAATGTCCTCTTATGAACGACTGCACAATCAGTGGAAATAGTCTTCCTTATTTACCATTCATAATTTTGAACACTTCTATCAGCTTATTCTTCCCCACAGATTCTACGTCTAATAAAAAAATGATGCAGCTAATACATGCAATGCTGTTTTTAGTTTAACTACCTGTATTTACAGGTAGCTAAACCTGTAAACATAAAGAATGATTCTCTTCTTTTTAGTAAGTTTGCATTTTTGAAAAAGAGAAGGCAGTTTCTCTTGGTGTCTTGGCCATCAACCCCACAAACAAAACTCAAAATACTGCAGATGCTGGAAATCTGAAACAAAGTCAGGAATCAATGAGAACACTACGCAAGTCAGGCAGCATCTATGGTGAAAGGAAAGTGAGTCAACCCCCCCCCGATAAAATTGACCATGCCCTATTTTTTGGTGACCCAAGTGTCTGATACATTCGGAAACTTATCACCGTACATAAGAGTATCCAAACCAGACTGAGAGTTGTATGCCTCCCATCTACACAAGGAAATTCCCATGTCTGAAATGTAATGTCCACTCTCTCCCCAGGGGGACACATCCTGCTTACCTAATTCCAGAAACTGTTAGGACCAGGTTAGCAAGAGGCAAGGCTTGGGGACCCCACAGTGTATGTTGGAGTACTGCTGGAGATTAACCAACTAAAATCACATAGAGTTTCATTGAAACACTATCTCACAAGCTTCCCGTTGCATGTCCAGCTAGGACCATCCTACCTATTAGGGTTTTGTCTTGCAGGTCTGCCCTACAAGTCCTACTGATGAGACAGGCTGGCTGCTCTGTCACCAACAGTGTCTGGAGTACTGCAGACCTGCCTGGCTCAGGAATCGAACTACCGAGACCACCACAGAGGACTAATTGAATTCCGACATTCTGTTGCCAAGTATGTCTCCTCGGGAAGTGACAATTCAACTAGAAGGATCTCATTTACCTCTTCCCCCCCAAAAAGGAGCATGGGGAGAACTAAAATAGAACATTTAAAATGAAGATGATAGTTTAAGTATCACTAATAACTCTTCACATCACCAAAGTAAGTCAAGTCATGTACATATAGCATTTTGCTACAGTTTTATCGATAAACAATTTTGTTGCAAAGAGAAGAAAATCAAAATCATATAGAATAGTTTCAAGAAGTTGCTCTAATCTTTTAGAGTTATGAAACATTCAGTAGAATTCCACATTGATTTCAAAACAACAATGACAAAACAGGCTAAACTGCTAACATCAGCAATAACTATTTATTGATAACAGAGCCAGTTATGTAGTAAGCTGCTTATGAGTTTGGGGATGATCCTTTGGTTCAAACTTCAGGGCTTCAAATGCCCAGGAATGTTTTGCTGAGGAATAAACAGTGCTGATCACAACAAAGCCTGGTTTAAGCTCATTGTCATCTCCATGGCAATGTAATAAATGAATAGGAGGCGTTGATGCTGATTGGCATTTGAATTCAGACCCACGGAGGACTCATGAATTTCACTTAACACTTCTTCCCTTTTATTGGCTATTCTTTAACCAGAATGATGGATTGCAAGGGTGCTTGATGAAGTGGAACAGTTTCTTTTTTCCCCTTTATGCTCTCTTTCCCCCTTAAACCCCTCCCTTCTTCTATTTGAGCTGCTCTGACCCAGGGCATCTCCTCCCCACTTGGAGTTTGGGTTTTGTTTTGTGTGTCCGCACGCTGCACCTTTACATCTCGGTCACGTGAGAACATTCACAGACTAGATAGGGCTGAAACGAGCCTGGGAAACTGCGAGGCAGAAGACTGCCGCACAGCACGGGAGTGTCATCCTATTGAGGATTCTCTTCACTTGTGCAGAGGATGCTTTGCCAAACAAGACAGCTTCAGACACTCATGTAGGCGAACTGATGCCATGAAGCCAACGGTGGCACCGGCTGAAAATGTTCTGTTGCCTCCAGGATCCAAATGGGATTAACTGAATTGGCTTCAGATCAGTGAAATATAATAATACTATAATACCCCTTGAGTCAAGATCTTCTTCAGTTCAGAGTTGAAGGCACTGGGCAGCCTCCAACTCCTGTGGCCTCTCCCCTTGCTTGTCAGTCAAATGAGCAGTGAGAAAGATTTTCTTTTTGACTGATAGCATGAATAAACATCTCAGATTCTCAAATCCAATTCTGCAGTGAAAGGGCAAGCTACCCACCGGAGAGAGAGAAAAAAACATGTTGTTGTCAAATTATAAATGTGACTGCCTTCAAAAGAGGCTGGATAGTTCCATTCTGTGGCCAAAACTGGTATCTCCTTGGCTCCAGCTGTGGCTCTGTTCAGCCAACACTGAGCAAATGGGTGAGAGCGTTAGAAACTACATGCGGGATTGTCACAGCAATAAGCTTCTTTATATCTGAATCTTGTAGTGAGCAGTTTCTATTTCTTTCATGAAAACATTGGCCAAAAATGATACAATGAGTAAAGCGTGTCAAAATGCTGGTTTCTCAAGTGATAAACTGCACGTGTGTACACATTAGAACACTCTCCTAGACCTCATTAACGTTGTAAACCTGAAGAGATTTCTCGGTTGTACTTCCTCCTGATTTATTCTGTTAACATAAGCAGAATTTGTCAATTTCTTAAATACAGTCTTTAATGTTGAAGCTGGTTTTCTGTAAGAACTACAGAAAATGGGCTTCAAAGTTAACATTGAATTTAACGATTTGCCATAATGGGTCTTGGGACTCATATTGGAGGTGTACTGCATTGTTGGAGGTGCTGTCCTTCGGCTGAGATGTTAATCCAAGATTCATGTGGGCTTTCAAGATCCCACGGTACTATTCAAAAAGAGAAGGGAGTTTCTCCCAGGGTCCTAGCCAACAAATTCCAACAAAATTGGTCATTCACTTCACGGCTGTTTCTGGGACATTGCTGTGTGCAAATCGGCTGCTGTGTTCACCTCCAAATACAATCACTACACTGTACAAAAAGCTATTTAAGACATTTCCCAAAGTGAAAAGGCACTACATCAAATGTAAGCATTATTATTATTAAGCTTGACCATTGTAATGTCTGACAGTGATACACAAAATTTCTTCCATTAAGAATCTCTATTTTTGATGCTTTTGATTGTGTGAAAAAACTTGATGGTGGTTCTATGATAGCACCTGAACCCCCAAAACGCAGAATGAATTTTAGGATTCATTATTTAATTCATTCAGCTGGAACTGTTTTTTTAATCTGCTTCTTCTACAGGTAGAAAGATACCAAGCATTCTTCAAAAAGAGAAGGCAGTTTTTTCCAGTGTCCCCGACAATGATCTACCAGCTAAAATTGATCATTCATTTCATGGCCATTTCTGCATGCATGCATGCAAATGAGCTCCCATATTTCACCGACAAAATAAAGAGTCACTCACTTTACAGTAAATAAAATTTAAAGACATTTTGATGACATGATAATTTACTATATGAATGCAATTATGAATTATTTTTATTATTTTGGTCAGCCGGTTGTTTGACACATTCAAAACCCATCATCATGCTTAAGAGCATCCAAACCAAACTGAGAATTCCATGCATTGTACCACACATAGAAATCTCTGAGATGTTTATTGGAATCGAATGCGCACTTCTCTCCTTGGAGGGTTGCATCCTGTTTATCTAATTCCAGAGAGTATTAGGTGCAGATTGGCAATTAGCCAAGGTTTGAGTACCCCAGAGTGTGAGTCTTCAAGCCAGCTAACCAATTACAATTGCATATTTTGCCATTGAGAGTACTGCCGGGCAAGATTTCCCACTGCGTGTCCAGCTAGGACCACCTTACAAGGTAGAGCTTTGGCTTACAGGGTGGAGCCTCTGCCCCCAGGGTCTCCTTGGAGCTGAACGGATTCCAATGTGACATGTTTGACAACAGAATGTCAGAATTGAGAACCACCGTCCGTGGCAGTTTCGGTAGTCCAGTTACTGAGCCAGGTGGGTGTGGCGTATGTGTAGGTGACTGGTCTGCCCTCCCAAGTTCTGCTGATGAGCCAGGCTGGCTGTGCTGTCAGCAGCAGTGCCTTGGAGCACTGTAGACCCATTTGGATTAGGAACCGTACTACAGAGACCGCCACAGAGTTTTGACTCGATTCCAATATTCCGTTGGCAAATATGTCACCCTAGAACCAGTTCAGCTCCAAGGAGACCCCACTTACCTCCCCGACCTAAGGAATTATTTTTAATTGTTTCTTTATCCTAACAAATTATGTAAGAAATTTCCTCATTGCTTAAACTAAATCTAATCTTTATAATGAATGTGAATGGTGGAGCTAGTGGATATTGGATGAGTGCATTAGCAAAGTCTAAGCAGGCTGTAATAACGGCATGGAAGAGTATTTCAGCGGTTATTAATAATAATGCTTGCATTTGATATAGCGTTTTTCACGTCTTCTAGACGTCCCAAAGCGTTATTGGGAGTGAGCTAGGGTGAGTGATGGCTGGGGGAAACCGATGTGGCGTATGTGAAGGAAAACAGTCTTGATCAAGGTCCATATGTGAGAGAGAAAGTAGAGCTGAGGATTAATCTGGTCACCAAGGTTGCACACAAGTTCAGTAAGAGACTAGGGAGGTGAGGAGGCAGAGCCAGAAGAAAAATGTTGTCACGAGCTGAAGAGGATGGCCTCCGTCTTATCCATGTTGAGTTGGAGTAAATTGTGGCTCATTCCAGGCATTTGATAGACAAGCAGGTGATGGACCTACAATCGAGAGTTGAAGTGGTAAAGTAAGTTAGGGTGTCATCCGCAAGTTAACCCCATGTCTGTGAATGACGTCACCCAGAGGAAGCGTGTAGGTGAGGTAAAGTATGTATGGGTCTCATCAAATAATACCATGCCAATAAATGTTACTTTGGGGTATTTATTTATCCACTTGGAACATAATAAATCATATCGATTCAAATATAAACTGTGGTAGGAATGCTATAAAAGGATGTGTTGCTCCCATTTTATGAAGAGGGGATTTATCGCTTCTTTGCAAGTTCTGCTAGCCCCCCCACTCCCCCACCCATTGCAAGGACATTAAACATAACTTGGGAACCCACCTACTGGTTTCACCTTCAGTGATTCAAAACCTCTTTTTACAAAAGCCACAGTATGGGCCTGTTATTTGCTGATGTTAAGTTAATTCCTGCACATTATCATTGTCGGGCTCAGTAGCTCTTTCATTCACCACCACAGATGTCTTAGCATACATTGTCTGAACATTGAGACTTAACATTTCAGTAAAATTGCACGATGCAGGGAAAACTATCACGTGAACGATACTTCACAACGCTTTGTAAAAATATCTATTATCTAAGAAGTAATGAAGGAGGGAGGATCCCAGTTAAATTGACATAACTCATTCTGTTTCAATGAGATAAACTGTCTTTGAGAAGCAGAGTATTGACAAGAATTGAATTACAGAGGTCCAGGAATCCATAATGAAAAAAATCACCATTTGAGAGAAGGTTACATTTAAAATGCGACTTTCTTGCTAGTTACTGGTTCAGCAGATTTCCACCATTGTCAAAGTATCACCAATGATCTGACAGAGAGTAATTGCTGTGAAGCAAGATTCCTGATGCCTTGCCCTCCCCCTAAAACACCTCCCCCTTCTCCACCCACCACATGCCATCCCTAATTTATTTTTGGAGTCGGAAATCCTACAAACAGCTAGGACTTATCTGGTTTGAATTAACCATTGCATCCCTAGTGACCAGAGGAAATGGCATTTATCAAACAAAGTCTTGTGTTTGCGGCCTTCTCTTAGCGCTGTATCCCTGGGGTCCTTGTAACTCTAGAATAGCCACCAGCAGTGCTTATAAAGACATACATTAGTTCCCTCAGTCACTGTTGATGTCCTGGGCCAGCTGTTCAGGCCATTGTTCTATTGCCCACACCAGAGCGACTTGATGTCCAAGCTTTTTGTTTACAATGTGATTTTTACAATCGGAAATCATGCTCGCATCACTTGCTGCGCTATTTACAAGTCACAAAATAGCCAGATGGCAAAATCAATGTGAAACCAAACCCAATAACTAGGTTAAAATGAGAGAAAGCAACCCCCACCCCCACCACCCAAACCTCATCCCTTATGGAAGGGATCTTTTGCTGCTGCTTATTGCATTGCTTACTCCAGGCTTAATGAAAGCTAAATTAAACATCCGATTTGGAAAGGAAAAGGAACCACAAAATTATGCACAATCAGTTCTATAATTCATGTCAAAATGATTAAGGTAAGTATGTTCAACAGGGACAAGGAAGGCTACAACACACATGATGATTTGCTAACTCAAGTAAATTATTTATTCTGTGCTTTTAATGGGAAATTATTTTAGCTGAGAATGCCATTTTACCTCATGTCAGCAAACAGGGTTTATCAGAGTAGGGAGGGGTATTCTCTTCATTGATTTAGAACAGGACAGAATCAATAAAGTAGCAACAGTACTTCTATTTCATTTTTCCTCCTCTTTGATGCTGGAGAGCCTGTAGTAAAGATTTGAATTGGGTCCATCTTCCTTTTCATAGCAGGTAGCGCATTCTGTTAAGAACAGCCGGCAGTCTAGTTGCTCAGCAAATTACACCTTGATCTTTGAGTTAAGAGGCTAAAAAGTTGGGTTGTGTGGTATCAGGTGTTAAGGAGTGCAGAACGCCAACAAACAACAACCTGTTTGTGTTCCTGTCATTTCCCAGGTAGAGAAAATAGCTACCAGCAGGATCTATCTATCTATCTATCTATCTATCTATCTATCTATCTATCTATCTATCTATCTATCTATCTATCTATCTATCTATCTATCTATCTATCTATCTATCTATCTATCTATCTATCTATCTATCTATCTATCTATCTATCTATCTATCTATCTATCTATCTATCTATCTATCTATCTATCTATCTATCACCTGTTATCATTAAAATCACCTGGTATCAATTCTTGAATACTGTGCCTTCACAACATACTTCACAGGAGGTCTAAAGACTACTTGTTACAGATTTTACGGTGCCCATAAGGCTTCTTTTCAGCTGCTGAGACCCAGGCAGGTGATAAGGAAAAGATGAAAGGCCTGCACCTCTGAACACTATAAAATGCATTAATCCCATAAAAAATATGACTCATACAGTATCTGTGCTTTCATCCTGCGTAATGCAGTAAATTTTTGTTTGCTCAGCATGTTTTACAGTGTTTCAAGGTTTAGTACACAGTCATTGCAGAGGTCACCAATCCTTTATATCTGAATCCCATTACAATAAATGGGAGAGAAACTCTGCTCACAGGGTAATTTCATTTTCTTGTTAACTTTGAGCTAATCCTGTGGGTGGCATTAGACTAGGGTTAATATTGGAGCATTCATTTAGTATTTATTCTCAAAAAATAAACTAAGAAATTTCCAACCTACCATAAGACTTTATCTATGCAGAAATAGTGAACAAGCTAAACTGTCTATTGTGGCTTTTGCTATTAGCAAAATTTAGATGCACTATGAACAACATCCACAATGTGTGTAAGCTTGTGTGTTTATGTCCGAATGACTGGTGGGGGGGGAATGGGAGGTATAAAAGCATTTTGATATTTCATACATATATTTGTGGATAAACATTAGCCTTAGACAATCAGAGTCCTGTCTCCATGCTATTCCCAAGGTTATAGCACCATCTTTCAACTACTGGTAAAATCAACCCTGCCCTAATGTACAACAATGAGATTTGTTTGTCAGCTGTGTGTCAGCCTGGCGCAGTGATAGCACTTTTGCCTTTGAATCAGAAGATCCCATCTGCCTGTTTGGGTGGATGTTAAAGATCCCACGTGGGACATTGCTGTGCACAAATGGGCTGGTGTGTTTGCCTAAAAATACATGGTCACTACACTTCACAATAAATTCTTGATAGCATATAATGCCTTTCATGTCCTGACATGAAACCACAGGCTTCTCTTTTCCACCACTAACGGTTTCCTCCGTCCACCATCCCATACCTCGCCCATCCTCTCCTCAAACTTCAACTGTGAGGAGATGCTGGACTTCCTCGAATTTAAAATCTAGGGGATATGTTCAGCCACCTCAGCCCCTCCACAGCCACCCCAACATCACCTCTCCCTCATGACCCAACCCCACCCATCCCCGCCTATACTCCTTCGACCCTATCTCTCCCTCCTCCCTCACCATGACTATCCGCAAACTCAAACCCACCACCTGCTCCCTCGATCCCATCCCCATCTCTCTCCTCGTCTCTCAGCTCCACCTTCTGGCCCCTCCTGTCCGATGTCATCAACCTCTCCTTGTCCACTGGTTGAGTTCCCACCCCACTAAAAACAGCCGTCATCACCCCCATCTTGAAAAAACCTTCTCTGGATCCATCCCTCCTCTCCAGCTACCACCCCATCTCTAACCTCCCATTCTTCTCCAAGGTCCTGGAACGAATCATCGCGTCCCAGCTCCGCTCCTTTATCTCTCGCCATTCCCTCTTTGAACCCCTTCAATCCAGCTTCCGCGCTGCCCACAGCACGGAAACAGCCCTGGTCAAAGTCACTAATGACATTCTGAACATCTGTGATCAGGGCTCCCTCTGCCTCCTTGTCCTCCTCGACCTCTCTGCCGCCTTCGACATTGTCGACCACTCAATCCTCATACACTGCCTCTCCACTTTACTCAATCTTTGCGGATCTGACCTTGCCTGGTTCGATTCCTATCTCCCTCACCATCTCCACTTTGTTGCCTCCAACTGTTTCTCCTACAGCCCCTGCACTGTCACGTCTGGCGTCCCCCAGGGCTGTGTTCTTGGCCCTCTCCTCTTTAATATATATATGCTCTCCCTTGGTGACATCATCCGCAGACATGGGGTCAACTTCCACATGTATGTGGATGACACCCAACTCTATCTTTCTGCCTCCAGCCTCAACTCCAGGACCACTGTCGGACATCAAGTCCTGGATGAGGGCAAATTTCCTACAGTTGAATGTGAACAAGACTGAGGCCCTCCTGATTGGCTCGCGCCAGCGCCTCAGCACCTCAGGCTCTGGCAGCATCAACCTCCATGGTTGCACACTACAACTCACCAAGCCAGTCAGGAACCTAGGTGTCTTGTTCGACCCTCAACTGTCTTTTCTTCCCCACGTTCAAGCCATGACCCTCTCTGCCTTCCCTCACCTCCGTAACATTGCCCGATTCTGCCACTACCTTACCCCTCAGGCCGCTGAAACTCTTGTTCATGCCTTCATCACCTCCAGGCTCGACTATGCAAATGTCCTGCTTGTCGGCCTTTCCAACTCCTCCCTCCACAGGCTGCAGATAATCCAGAACTCTGCAGCCCATGTCCTCTCCTGCACCAAACTCCGTGACCCCATCTCCCCCATTCTCGCCCGACTCCACTGGCTCCCTATCCTTCAGAGGATCCAGTTCAAGATCCTGGTCCTCACATATAAAGCCTTCCATGACCTCGCCCCACCCTACCTCTGCGACTTCCTAAACCTCTACCAACCCACCCGTTCCCTCCGCTCAGCCGGCTCCGGCCTGCTCCACGTCCCCGACCCACCCTTCCCACCAATGGCGGGAAAGCCAACCCCTTCCCCTCCCCTCCCTCCTCCCCCACCCCCCACCCCAACCCCAGCTCGGGTCTGAAATGCTGTACTCTGTCCAGCGCCTTGGGATGTCCTCCCGATGAGAAAGGCGCTATACAAATGTAATCTTCTTCTTGTTGTTGTTGTTGACATGAAAGGCATTATATCAGATGCAAGGATTATCATTGTTAAATATCATTATTTAACTGGTGTGATCTAGATCATTCCATTTTTCTCCTTTTCCTAAAAATATAATTATATTACTATTACAGTCACTATACAGTATATTCTGTGAAGCATGTCCTCCCGATGTGAAAGGCGCTATATTAAATGTATGGATTATCATTAATTATTAGTAATATACATGATTTATTCATCATTTCAAATCAGTTACAAATCCAGACAGTATATATAATAATCATATTCAAATCTATAGTTTTCGTGACAGTCAGCATCTTTGCTACTTTTGACAATTTGAAATGATTCATAGCTACCCAGAACAATTGACACAATTTCAATTTGCAATTTACTTTAAATTTAAATTGACCTGTTACATTACATCAAATCATTGGAATTATAAAATCAATACCTAGCTTTGAATTACATCTTAATCCAGTTTTTCAGTGTCAATAATTCAAGATATCGTAAATTTATAGACTGTTACGGCACAGAGGGAGGCCATTCGGCCCATCGAGTCTGTGCCGGCTCTTTAACAGAGCAAGTCACTTTCAAGCAAGTTAGCAGGAAATTAATTATAGATATCTTGGACTATCCCCTGCCCGGTCACCTGTGGCATACCCCAAGGCTTCATCTTTGGCCCCATTCTTTTCCTTATTTACATGCTCCCTGTTAACAAAGTCATCTGCAGACACAGGGTCAACTTCCACATGTATGTAGATGACATGCAAATCTACTTCTCCTCCTCCAGCTGCGATTCCAGGGCCTGTGATGTCTGTCAGCTTGTTTGCCGGACACCAGGCCTGTAGCAGCGCAAACTTCCTACAGTTGAATGCCAACAAGATGGAAACCACACTCCTTGGGTCCCGTTAACATTTTATCTCCTGCGGTCTGACCTCCTCAACTTCCCCAGAATTTCCTTGAGACTGAAGTCCGGTAGCTAAGTGCTTAGAGCACTTGCCTCGCAAGTGAGAGGACCTGGGTTCGATTCCCGGCAGGACGAAACGTTGGGCAAATTTCCTTACTCCACATGCCTCTGTTTACCTAGCAATAAACAGATTGTTAGTTGATTGGCAGATTGCTTTTCCGTGGGTAATAATTCCTTCAAAATACATAAAAATAATTTGGTCACTCAATATCATGACTGTTTGTGCGCAATTGACTGCTGCGTTTCACCCACAAAAAATACAGTGAATTCGCTTTACAGTATATTACAGAATTCCCCTATAATCATTTAGAATAGAACAAGATTTTTATATCCATTCATTTAAGATATGTTTAATTAATTGTATTAACAGGTCAAAATGGCCACCAAATTAGCTTTCTTACTAATGGCACTATATCCAATGCAAGGATTATTACTATTACTATTACTTAATAAACCTGTGCGTAACCTCGGCTTCAGGTTCAATTGCCAGTTGTCCTTCCTACCCCATATCTTGGTCCCTAACCAAGACCATTTTCCTCCATTTCCGCCACATTGCCTGCCCCACAACCATTGATACCGTAACTCTTATTCACGCTTTCGTCATCTCCAACCTTGACTGCTCCAGAACTCTCCACGCTGGGCTCTGCAGCTCCACCATCCATAAAATCCAACTCATTCAAAACCGCTGCCCCTATACTCAACCTTCAAAACTCTATACCTTCATCAAGCCAGTCTTTGCCAGATTCCATTAGCTCCCTTTGACAGAACGGATCATCTTCAAGATCCTCACACTCATCTACAAATCCCTTCATGCTGTGGCACCTCCCTACCTCTCCAATCTGCTTATTCTGCTCCAACCATCGTGGCCATGCTTTCAGCCTCTATGCTCCCAAACTGTGGAATTCTCTCCCTCAATCTCCCAGACTTGCCCCTTTCTTTCCTATTTTCAGATCATGCTTGAAGATCTTCCTCTTCGACCATGCTCACAGTAACCTCCCCCAGGGCCCCATCATTGTTAAGCACTTTGAGACACTACTCTACATGATGGACGCTACATAAATGCAAATTGTTGTTGTTATTGTTGTTTTATTGAATATCTTTGTTTCATTACGTCACTCATTTTAACATAACTGTGAATAATAAATTCAAGGAGTGTCTAGTTGTGAGTTTGATGTGTTATACATTTATACCTGACTGCATTCCATTCAGCAATGATCTCTGAATGATCTCTTGTTATTTCATAATCACCACTTAATTACCGCACCAACCTCTGCATGTCCATCATCCCAGTCCTTATCACGCTCCACTGGCTCCTTGTCTCCATGCTGATGTATCCCAGCGGTTGATTTCAAAGTCCTGAACCTCATCTATAAGTCCCTTCAAGCCCCAGCACCTCCCTATCTTTCGGAACTTTTCCTTCCCCACGTCTCTGTTTGCCCCTCTGTCTGCTTGACTAACTTAGACTTTTTGCGAATTAATTTATTTTGGTTAGTCAGGTGGGTGTTTGACACGAGTGGAAACTCATCACCATGCTATATAATTTCAAAAACAAACTACTGAGACTTCCACATGTGCATGGAAATCTTCCATTGTCTGGGATGTTTTTCCCTGGAAATACATATTCTGCACACCTATTCCCAGCAAGTATTAGGTACAGGTTAGCAAGAAACATGAATTAGGAACCCCAGAGTGTGTGTTGAGATACTCCTGGAGTATAACCACTTAAAATCAAGTTGCTGAACATTGTGACCTCTATCTGGTGAGCTTCCCGCTACTTGTCCAGCTAGGACCACCGTACCTGTCGGGGTTTGGGCTTTGTGGTTATCAGGAGCTGAGGGGGAAGAATCCCTTCTCCCACACCTGTTGCTCAATATTGAAAAATTGCGGAGTTGGCACGTGTTATTCTGGCAACAATTTTGAGTGCATGGACATCTTGATGTGATTCTGGAAGTAATGTGATGAAGTCAAGATGTATGAGCATGCGTGAATCACAGTTAGAATTCTTATGATCTCCTCTAGATTAATAATGGAACAGAATTGTCAAAAGAAGGGATTAATGCCATCTGAATTTCAGATCCATCTCCTGGCTTCCTCTGCCATTATTTGAGCGGCAGAGAGAACTGTTAATGGTGACTCATGCAATCGCAAATGTTTTGACATTGTGACAATTGCACAATGAACTAAAGACATACATGCATGTGTGAAATATGCCACAGGTGGTCTGGAGGCTGTATATACAGCGGCTCCTGTTTTCTGGACTCCAGAGCTGCAAAGTAAAACCAATAAGAACACAACTCACATTTATATGGTGCTCTTCATGAATAATAACATCGTGGAGGGCTTTAAAGTGACACAGATGGATGCTGAGCGGGAGAGATGGAAGGAGAGGTGACCATAGGAGTGGTTGAAGAGGCCATAGGCACTTGGGAGTTGCTCTACCTCACCCAATTTTAAAGCCCACCTTAAGACCTTTCTTTTTGATTGCATTGGTCACCATCTTTCCTCCACCTTCTTCCTCAGCTCCCTCCACCTCCTACTCAGGCTCATGGTTGGCTTTGTGAAGGGGTTTGAGATGTCCTCCTGAAGTGAACGGCACAATATAAATGTAAAATTGTTGTCGGAATGGAATAGGGGATTTTTTCTGTTTGACACCTTAACACTATTGCGGAACATGAATCCTGCACTGCACTTGGTCAACTATTGTATTGGTTAAGTGATTTCAAAATATCACAGATTTTTGATAAATGAACTTGTCCCTGAATCTAAAAGGTGCCATTCATTGGAAGAATACTTGGCTTTATCCTCTGTCTTATCTTCCTCAAATATCAGGAAATTAATCGTAAATGTTTGCTTTGCTAATACCGCAACAACTAGAACTACGACATTATCCGAAGGATAAATATTGACCAAATTCTGCAGGAAGATATCAACAGAACTGGAATGTTCAGGAAAGTGGTGTGTCATCTTCACCTTTGAGAAAAACAAGTCAACAGTTGTCAAGAGACCTTACTGTAGTGTTTTGTAACCTTTATAAGAGGACCAAGATCAGTTGCAGGCATCTTTTCTGTGGCTTGGTAATCATACTCAACCTGAAAACCTCAAAGATGCTGAAAGCTCAGTGTCCCTTCTATGCCAAATAGTTATCTTCCTCACAATAAGGCTAAATTCGAATACTCCTTCCATATCTGAGATCATGAGTCAAGCAGCATAGCCACATTTCTGTCGACGCTGAGTTAGAACAAGTTATGGTTCATCCAGGACTTAATATCCAACAGGCAACTTGGCAGAACACCAGTGATCATGGAGTCGAGGTAATGGCAGAAAGATAGCATTGGCTGTCATTTGTATACATATGGACAGGTTGCCTTATACCTGCAGATGGCATCACAAAGAGGGAGCACGAAAGCTGAGGAACATCACATGTAACCACATGGGCAGGAGGTGAAGCCATTAGAGGAAGACACTACAATAATAAAATAATAATCCTTGCATTTGATATAGCACTTTTCACGTCTTCGCCATGACCCGCTCTGCCTTCCCCATCTCTGCAACGTCGCCCGGCTCTGACACTATCTCACACCGTAGACCACCAAAACCCTCATACATGCCTTCATTACATCGAGGCTCGACTATGCAAACTTACTGCTTGTTGGCCTCCCCAACTCCTCCCTCCACAGGCTGCAGATCATCCAGAACTCTGCAGCCCGTGTCCTCTCCCACACTAGGCTCCGTGACCCTATCACCCCTATCCTTGCCCAACTCCACTGGCTTCCCATCACACAGAGGATACAGTTCAAGATCCTGGTCCTCACCTTCAAAGCTATCCATGGTCTTGCTCCCTCCTACCTCAGGACCTACCATCCTGTTCGCTCCCTCCGCTCAGTGGGCTCTGTCCTGCTTTACGTCCCCCGCCTTGCTCGCCCCGCTATTGGTGGGTGGGCCTTCCGCCACTCTGCCCTCACCCTCTGGAACTCCATCCCGCAGTCCCTCCGTCTCGCGCCTCTCTCTCCACCTTCAAGACCCACTTCAAGTCCCTCCTCTTCGACTGTGCATTTGATCTCCTTGCTACCTCTTCTGCCCTTCCCCCTCCCCCACCCCGACCCTCAGCTCAGGTCCATGACTGTCTGTCCAGCACCTTGGGAGGTCCCCCTGATGTGAAAGGCACTATACAAATGTAATTTTGTTGTTGTTGTCTCAAAGTGCTTCACAGAATATACTGTAAAGTGGATTGACTGTATATTTAATTGTGGGTGAAACACGGCAGACAATTGCACGCAGCAGTGTCCCGCAAACAGTTGTGGATTGAAGTGACCAATTTTATTATTGTTTTTTTCTTGAGGGATTATTATCAGGCGTGTGGACTAAGAAAACTCGCCCAAGGTTTCGCCTTGCCAGGAATTGAACCCACTTGTGAGGTAAGCACTGGTAAGTTTCCCTCTGCATATCCAGGTAAGTTTGACTAAAGCTATCTCTGTACTGTGGGCAGTATAGAAACCTCAGCTCTAGCTAAGACAAGGGCTTGGATTGGAATAACACTACGTGATTTTTATGCATTTGCAAATATCAGATTTCCCAGCAGAGCTTAGGGAATTTACCAGAGGTCTAATGTTTGAGACAGGAGGGAAACTTTAAGAAGAATAAGAATTTGTTTCATTATTATTGGAGTCTTTGTTGTGGTATTTCTTAACATGATTCTTAATAAGAAATCTGAGGCCTATAGATGGGGACTCCTGGTTATCAAAATTACATCATGCCAATCCATGAAATGTTTCTCTGAAAGTAGACTACTTTGAACTGGAGTTCCTGAAGGTCAATGGGAATTCATAGAATCATAGAATCTTACAGCACAGAAGGAGGCCATTTGGCCCATCGTGCCTGTTCCAACTCTTAGAAAGAGCTACCAACTAGTCCTACTCCCCCACTCTTACCCCATATTCAAACATTTTCCTTTTTAAGTACCTATCCAATTCCTTTTTGAAAGCTATTATAGAATCTTCTTCCGCCACCCTTTCAGGCAGTGCATTCCAGACCATAACAACTCTCTGGGTAAAAGAAAATCTCATGGGAATCTTTATTAAGGAATCATATTGCTCACTCGCTTGATCACTTGGTTGTTTGTGGGATATTGTGGTGTGCAAATTGGCTGTCGTGTTCACCCACAAAATAAACCCAGTTACACCACTTTACAATATATCATATAAAGTGCTTTGAGATATCTCGATGATATGATAAGGAACCATATCAAATGCAGGGATTTTTATTTTAAGAAATAATGGAAATTAGCCTCCAATGTTTAGAGCCAATCTCAAATTTGTAGAAACCAAAACCAATCTCAAATGGTAAAGAATCATTTCATATGTAATCTCTGAGAGTAGGTGTCAATTACATCAGTGTTCATTATCTCAAATTGCTTATGTGAAGAATGGCAGGGAAATAAGGGTTGACAAAGCCATTATTCAGACAAAGCCTAAATCACAGAGTTCACAGTGGGGTAATTACAGAATTGGCTTCAAAGATCTAGAAGCAGTAAGACTGTAGATCTTAGCAGAAAGGCTTACTGCAATGACACAGGCTATCCTGGATTGGTTTGACTGTCTATTCAGAACCTATAGCACAACAACAGATATCATTGTGAATGCAGCCTTTGTGCTCCCACTCCCTGTTAGATTTGCCCAGATTGTGAGCTCAATATCTATGTCTCTTTCTTTCTCCACAGGTTGCAAAAGAATGTTTACTGTTAACACAAGGGATGAGGATATGTTGCTGGATTGGAAGAAAATCCTGAATAAGAAACACAAAATTGGTTTGATTTCAGCTTTTAATAAATTTAAATATGCCCTTTGTTTCTTTATTTGAACTAAACCTCATTCCACATTATGTAGATTGAAGCCAAGGCAAATCCAAAACTCCGCCACATGCCTACTAAACTCCGTTCCACCATCATACCAGTTCTAGCCAGGCTCCACTGGTTCCCTATACCCGAACAAATCAATTTCAAGATTCAAATCTCTTCATTCCCTGGAACCTCACTAGCTCTCCAACTAGCTTAATCCCCAACCTCCACTCTACTGGCTCCACCCTCCTGCTTGTTTCTCCGTTCCACCATCAATGGCTGTACTTTCAGCCACTATGCCCCAAAACTTTGAAACACTCTTCCTCTATCTCTCTGCCTTGCCCCCTCCTTCCCATCTTCAGATCGTGCCTGAAGACCTTCCTTTTCGATCGTACCTATGGTCACCTCCCCTTCCCCCTGGCTCAACATCATGCTCCACCCCTGTCAAGCACTCTGAGACACTAACCTGGGACACTAACCTGTGATGGGGCAATGCAAGTTTTTGCCATCTTTTCCAGAGTTCAAAATTCCAACATAGTGGTGGCCCTGGAAGGAGGGTGTACCCAAAAGATAAGTTACTGCGAATAAGAAATACTCCATGGGATTTTACAACCATTTTTTTCTGATTTATAGTCAAATATCTTTGAAATGCAAGCTAGCATTTGATTGGCTTTGTTGACAACAGGTTCGTATTGACTGGAAACTTTACGTGAATGCTCAATAATAACTAACTCAGTAGTTAGAGCACTCGCCTTGCAAGCATACACCTGGGTTCAATTCCAGGCAGGGCGAAACCTTGGGCAAGTTTCCTTACTCCACACGCCTAATAATAATCTCTCCAAAAAAACAAAAAACAATAATAAATTGTTCATTTTCAATCCACGACTGTTTGTGGGACACAGCTGTGCGCAATTGACTGCCGCGTTTCGCCCACAAATATATATACAGTCAATTCACTTTACAGCATATTCTGTGAAGCGCTTTGAGATGTCGAGAAGATGTGAAAAGCGTTATATCAAATGCAAGGATTATTATTATTATTATAACACCCAAATCCTATTTTCACCATCTCTGCTATCAGGCCATTATTTCCCTTGTAACACACAGCTGTTTCTTGTTCCAATTTGCATACCCTTACATTGATCTACATTAAAATTAATTTGAATAGTCCATACCTTCTAGAATGCACCCTTCCCTCCTCCTCTGGAACTCTCCCAAAATCCCTCCGCCTTGCGGTATCCCGTTTTGCTCTCAAAATGCATCCTAAATCCTAACAAATTCCTTCCCTCCCCTGTTACAAAGCAAGTCTCAAAACATACCTCTTTGACTACATTTGTATTATTCTTCCCCTCTTCAGTCCCCCTGGATCCCACCCCCAGCTCAGGTGCCCACCTAGCATTGTGAAGCACTTTGACATTTCATCCCAAAATGAAAGGCGTTATATAAAATTAAGTTATATTGTATTGTATCTCTTTGACTGCCCCTTGGTTCAACTCTCTCCTACGACTCCCTCCTAATGTTGTGAGAAAATTAGCTGCCACATTCGTTTATAAAAATACAGTTACTACACTTTACAAAATATCCTATGATGAGCTTCGAGTCATCCTTCCAACATTAAAGGTACAATATTAAATACAAAAATTGTTATTATTATTTAACAATATTCACATCACTTCACTAAAACATGGTTTTAGACCTGTTGATGGATCCCAATAATTATGTTTCACTGAATGATACATAAAATACATGGTTTATGGTTGAAAGAGTTAAAGGGCTTATGCTATTTTTCTCTGAACACCTCAACAAACTGTAGAATCAGAGCAGGACCAAATTAAAAATCCCACTTAAGTTGAACATGGGCTTTTTGAAAGCCTACGTAATTTAATAGTGAAATTATTTTGTTGTACAATTGATGCCATTAGTGTGCAGAGTTCAATTCACAAGCAGGCAGGTGCTGTATTCAGTTATTCCTAGCATTCAGGTATTGCACTTTGAATACCAATTACACACATAATTATATGGCACAGGACATTACAAGGGAGTCTAGTCTGCCCACTGCACCAGATTGTGTAACAGAGGAGAGAATTTACAGGGTGTGTATGAAGTACAGCTCTGCTGATTATGGACAAAGGGAGTCTTTTACAGAGTTTGCATAGATCAGGGCTAGCAAGGCTCTGATAGATCTCATTGAAATAGAGGAGCTGCTCCTCTGGGGGTCCTGTGTCACAGTGGTTCAATGAAGCCATTAATTGTTTGACTGGTTCTGATTATCCTACAGGTAAGATGAGATCAAGAAATTGCTCTGATCATTTGAAGCCCCCCAAAAGTCTAAGTGTAGGCTCAGGTGACAGCATTCATTACCTACATACCTCTATGGTATGAGTTGATTGGTGCAGTGACTGTGGTTCAGTCTGCCTTGCCAAATCTGCATTCATTGATCCCCTTAAAGGCAGGAATTGAAGGAGAAAGGTTTGTAAGATTAAAGCAGAGGAACTAGTTGTTGCTGCAGCTTAAAAAAGTGTCCTTACTTCTGGGACTTGAATATTAGCATTTTAACTTTTTAATTTTTTCCAGACACAAAGGGAAAAAAATAAGGTTTTAAAGTTCCACCCCTGGGCAGGAGAAGATGGTCAATCTTCCACAACCGACTCTGGGAAAAACAATCATTTTAGCCTCTCACATGATCGGCTCCCTTTTTACACTGAAAACAAGATGTAGAAGAGGATAGAACACCATCAGCAGAAAGGGCAGAAGAAGCTGCCATGCTATCTAATGTGCAGTGTAGGAGTGGGGTAGGAGTGGTGAGGGCAGGGCAGGGAAGGGTGGGGGGAGGATGGAAGAAAGATTGAGGTAGGAAAAAAGGTCCAAGAAACCCCAGTCCCAGGAACAATACATCACTGCAACAGAAATGAGCTTGCTCTTAAGTTCCAAATGTCTCGGGTCATAGTGAACTTTGGCAAGTTCTACTTGCCCTGTATGTCGCTTTTTTTTAAAGAACTACTGTTTTTCCAAATATAACTTCAATCTATGGTGTTCAGATTTTGAAACATGTCAGAAAATAGACATGTATTTTGGTTTTCTATACAGGTAGGATATAGGTTTATGCTTATGATTCTTCACACATTAAGTTTCTGATGTAAGCCAGGCATTTAGAGAATGCCCTAAGAAGATGAAAGGGAGGGAAAAAAGTGCAGCAGATGTTAACCCCCACTAATCTCATATACCTCCAAGGGGCCTTTTCAAGGTGATAGAAACAATACTAACTGCTCAACCTGGAATAGTGAGTAGCATGGATAGTCATTAGCCTGTGTTCCCAAGCCAGGGTTCCTACTTCTGAGTATTATCTACAGTATCTTTTGAAGTGTGTGTGCCCGGTGTCATGTAAGGACAGAAATCAGGCTTGAATGTCAACTTCCTATTGTCAACTAGACTACTGACACTCAGCACTGAAACAGATGTGAAGAATGATCACCCGGGTCAGCCACTGACTGCTGGTGCCAGTAAGATTACTGCCCCTGACACTATAAGCCACTATAAGCAGCAGGGGAGAAAGTCGGAGGGAAAAACCAAAGAGACAAAATAATCAGGAAAAAAATACTTTTGGTGCACCAGCCAAAAGTACAGTATGTGCAGAACTTTTGTGGAAAGAGTAACATTTTGGTGCAGAGATTGGAATGATAACAGCAAAAAATCCTATTACTGTTAGTTTTTACTCGAGTCAATGGACTGTAACTTCTGACACAGAATAGTGTGATTTACTGAGGCTATGGTTTTCTTCAAATCAAGAAAAATAGTCCTTGCAAGTCAGCCCTTATCAAAGGCATGATCTGTGTGTTCAAAAATAATTGTAGTAAGAGCTGCTTGGGTGGATTGAAAGGAATGGAATGCAAACTGATTGTTTATCAGATTGTTATTCATCCAAAGGTTCATATGTTTGATTAAACACAGCAGAGTCCAAAAGTTTGGAGAACACCAGTATTATAGAATATGATGAGAATAGCGCAGGGCCACTTAATTTAGGCTTATGAAAGGAGGAGCCGGGTGATGATCTCCCATTCTTTTGGCACAGATCTGTTTGTACGTGACAGATTGAAGATGGGTGACAAAAGAAACTGAAGGAATCTGATATAGAGCAACATTTTGGAATCTGGCATTTAATAATCAATACCAGCGGCTAAAGCAAAGGCTGAGATGCTCATTTTGCTTCATTATCTATTGTGCTAATCAATGGGGCGCTGCAAAAATTCACAATGTGGATTTAAGGACTCACTGTTCAACTTTATGATCAAGCCAGATGAGGACACCATAGCCCACCATGGCATAATTGGTGTCATCTTGGCTCAGCTGGTAGCTTTCTCACCTTCAGATCGGACATTTGTGGGTTCAATTCCTATATTGGGACGAGATCATTGTCTAGGTCCGGATGATGTTTCAGGGCAGGAATGGGGAGCTTGCATTGCCAGAGATCTTGTCGTTTGGATGAGACATTAAGCCAAGGTCTGTCTGCCTGTTTTAGTAGACATTAAAAATCCCGTGACACTATTCAAAGACCAAAGAGATTTCTCCTTGTATCCTAGCCAATAATCTTCCAGATAAAATCGGTCATTTACCTCATGACTGTCAGTGAGATCTTTCTGTGTGCTAAATTGTTATTTACCCATAATAAGCATCAATAAACATGATTGTAGAAGACCTTACAGCAATTAATAATTAATTATTTATTACTTTATTGATATAATTTTATTACATTATTTGGTGTCAGCCTGGAAGATGATTGGCTAGGATACAAGGAATCGGAAGGTTTTAGGTTCAAGCTCCAATTTGGGACTTTGAAATTACAGACTAGGCTGATAGTTCAATGCAGTGTTGACATTGTACAAAGGTCCTGTCTGCCTGTTCAGGTGAACATTAAAGATCCCATGACATTATTTGAAAATAGTGTCATTTTCAGGGAGAATAGGGGCATAGGGGGATCCTGGCCAACAATCCCCGAAATAAAATTGGTCATTCACTGCATGGCTGTTTGTGGGACATTTCTGTATGCAAATTGGCTGCTACAGTAATTGTAATAATAATAATAATAAAAATCCTTGCATTTGATATAGCGCTTTTCACATCTTCTAGACGTCTCAAAGCGCTTCACAGAATAGACTGTAAAGTGGGCGAAATACAGCAGCCAATTGCGCACAGCAGTGTCCCATAAACAGTCGAGGATTGAAAATGACCAATTTATTATTGTTTTGTTTTTGAGAGATTATTATCAGGCGTGTGGAGTAAGGAAACTTCTGTGAAGCACTTTGAGATGTCTTGACGATGTGATAAGGCGCTATATCAAATGCAAGGATTACCATTATTATTTACACAGTATTAATCATTTACAGTCAATAATGATTTGAAGTCATTTATAGTTATTGTAAAGAGCCCCAGACTTAGGGAAGGGAGATTCAACCTACTTCTGATTGCTTTGCAGAGACCACTATTCAATGCTCCAAATACTGTATTTAGGTATTCGTTGAGGACAGTGCTGACACACACCATCAAAGTTCAAGGACATGAATAGAGGATCACTTAGACAAGATATTTGAGGCCTCAGTTAAAACTAAGCAAATCAATTGTTACATTTGCCTTCATAATGCATTTATTAAATTTTTAATCACAATACAATCTATATTTATATGATGTCTTTTACGTCAGGAGGATGTCTCGAAGTGCTTTAGCCAAGTCGGAGTGTGGGGGAAATGTGTGTGTTTGTATGTGTGGGTGTGGGTGGGGGTTGCGGGGCAGGGAGGAAGATGACTGAAAACGCAGTCAAGGAGGTAAGTTGTAAGGTGAGACTTTAAATGTGGGAAGGCAGGGGTGAATTAATAATTAATCTCATTCTGTAAATCTCTTTCGAGATTTTTCTTTAACATCAAAGGCCCTGCATCAGCATGCATTGTGCTGTAACGGTTAGAGTGGACCTAGTTGGGCAAGCATTGTGGTACACAGCTACCATTACAGTTTGTTAATCACTATTTTAAGAAGTGATCAGTCTTCTAAACTATGATCAGATCTCCAGAATTCCAGCCTTCTACTCTCCATTTTTCTATTCAGAACTAATCCTTTATTTGACCACACACCTGCCTCTGTGTACTTTGTCACAAAATCTCAAGTGACTGTTGTCACCTTCTCTATATGGCTTGGTTTAATTGATATCTACAAATACTAGTGCTGCTTATCATGCCTCACTGCTGAACAAATTACTATTTATTTTATTCACTTGCTCGGTTGGGCTTGTCTGTTGGATAAATATTGGGTTCCATGAGTCCTCCATTATTTTGTGCTCTACCATTTATCACTGTTAGCACTGCACTAATCGTGTTAGCAATCATCAAAACCCTGTCCGGACATTATTTGCAACAACTTGCATTTAGTTAGTGCCTTTCACGTAAGAAAATGCCTCGAAGCACTTCACAGCCATTGTGTGGATCGACAAGCAAAGTGACAAGATGGGAAGCAGCAGGAAGGTGACCAAAGGCATTGTCGTGGAGATGGGTCTTTAGCAGCCCATATCGAAAACAGTGAGGAAAACAGAGAGAATCTGAGATGGAAGGAATTTGGGAGAGTTGGGAAATATTGGCTGAATTACAGGTTGCCAAGAAGGGTGATTTCAACTTATCAGAGAGGGGAGTTTAGGCCAGGAGAAGGGGCTCATCTAAAACAAAACTCGATGGGAAGGTGGGAAAGTGAGTATTTTGGAAGGATGAGATGAAATGGGTCAAATGGCCTGCTCATCCGAATCAAGCTTCATTTCTGGTTAGCTGCTGGAGTCTCAGTTAACTAGTTTTATTTAAAAATATATTTGTTTTTCAAGATTGTAAAATAATCACAAACTCCAGGATTGTGCAGATGTTTGACTTTAAAAGCGAGAAGGCTGATGGTGTAATGACCACAGTATTTTTTGGGTCAGCCGGATGTCTGACACATGCGGAAACCCATCACTATGCGTAAGAGTATCCAAACTAAACTGAGAGTTCCGTGCATTGCACCTACACATGGAAATTCCAGGGATAGATTGTTGGAATGGATTGCTCAGTCTCTCCCCACAGGGACACATCCTGGGTACCTAATTCCAGGAAGTATTAGGGACAGGATGGTAGAAGCCAAGGCTTGGGACCCCAGAGGGTATAATAATAATAATAATAATAATCCTTGCATTTGATATAGCGCTTTTCACGTCGGGAGGACGTCCCAAAGCGCTTCACAGAACACACTGTAAAGTGAATTGACTGTTTATTTGTGGGCGAACGCGGCAGCCAATTGCGCACAGCAATGTCCCACAAACAGTCGTTGATTGAAAATGACCAATTTATTATTGTTTTTTGTTTTGGAGGGATTATTATTAGGCTCTGTGTGGAGTAAGGAAACTTGCCCAAGGTTTCGCCCTGCCTGGAATTGAACTCAGGTCTCTCGCTTGCAAAGCGAGTGCTCTAACCACTGAGCTACAGGACTCCTGGGGTACTGCTGGAGTTTGACCAGTTACAATCGCATAGCTTGCCATTGATATCACTGTCTGGCAAGCTTTCCCACTACTTGTCTAGTGTACTATAATAATCCTTGCATTTGATATAGCGCTTTTCACGTCGGGAGGACGTCCCAAAGCGCTTCACAGAACACGCTGTAAAGTGAATTGACTGTATATTTGTGGGCGTTAGGGCTTTGGGTTGCAGAAATAACAGGAGCTGAGTGGGATGACTCCCTGCCCCCAGTGACTGGTCTACTCCTCCAGGTCATGCCGATGAGCCAGCCTGGCTGTATGTCATCAGCAGCGCCCAGAATACTACAGACTCACCTGGCTCAGGAACTGGACTACTGAAACCACAGAGGGCTGGCTCAATTCCAACATTTCTTTGCCAAACATGTCGCATTGATCCAGTTCAGTTCCAAGGAGACCCCGCTTACCTCCCACCCTCCCCCGCAACAAGAGGATAGGAGGATAGAAGGATAGTCACTTATTGGTCATTCGACATCTGACAAGCAAGGGTTTGAGCTCTCACTAAATGGATGGTAGGTGCCAGGCACTTCCTACGAGCTTCCTGGTGGGCAATGCAGCTCAGCATGAAATGCATGAGAGGATTGCCAACGTCTTGCTTTCTGCAGCTCAGACACACGTCCCTTCCCATTGAGCAATGGATCCACCATTTTGAGGTGTTTGGTTTAGCATTAGTTGCTTACCTCGCTGAAAACCAATCAATGTGGATTCCAGGCGCTGGATGTACGAACGTGTGTTCACGAACTCAGACTCCATGTAGCGCCTTCCATCAGCTGAGTATTTTCAGAGCGATTTGAGCTGAAGCAGAATTACTCATCTCTTGCCACTAAAGGAAAACACTGACCAAATAGATTTTATATGGTAGCAGCTAAAATGCAGGCTATGTTCTCAGGTTTTATAATCCCTGCAGGTCATACACGGTTACAGTAATTTAACTCTTTTGACTCACTGTGTCCAGTACTAGTAGATAATGTCAACAATGAATAAAGAATCAGATATGAGTTCACAAAGAGATCATTCACAATCACACATGTTCTGGCAATATATTTTACAGGGAAATGGAAACAACAGCAATTTTTGGTGGAAGCGTTCAAGCAACCAGCCATGTATTGTTTGCAAAATGTTAAGTCACCTATTGTTATAGTCTGTATAATGTTATAATTTTGTCCAGTCAGACAAAGTACACTATTCAGCAGACTCAACTGTATTTACTTTGCACGTTCCTCTTTGAAAAGGATGCAATTATCTAGAATAACCATGTGTATTTTTGTGAATGGGGGAGGAAATCTGTGCACTTTACTCACATCCACAACAAATTGGGAGAACCCAAGTACACCTTTATTGCGACCTTTCAATAAAGGTATCAAAGAACAAGCTATCAAAGAACAAAGAAATGTTCCCAAATCTCTGGACTGGCCTGGAAGAGTAGTCCTCTACAACAACAGCAGCAACTTGCATTTATATAACTCCCTTCATAAAGGGCAGCATCTTGGAGATCTTGTAGTGGTTGAGCTTAATGCCGAGCTGGAGAGAGAGGGAAGGTGACTGCAGGCATGGTTGAAGAAGAAGGTCTTCAAGTGTGATATGAAGACAGGCAAGGAGAAGACAAGGCGGAGGCAGCACAGAGCTCTGTGCCTTTTATCTAAGGTTCAGATGTATTTTTCAATCACTTTGATATTTATACATACTTGAATGAAGTTTTCAATTTGTCTGGGTATAATTTATGTCTCTGAAGCTACATTAGTTTGGTGTAATCTGAGATTTAGTTCCCCGCGGTGTGAGTTCAGCTGCGTGTTTTTGCACATTACCTCATGTTTCCATTATGTGTTACTGTAAAAAAAATGATATAATGGTCTGCTTTCACACTGCTCACCAAAGCACTGGAGCAGACTGTCTCAAGCAAGGGGGAGGATTGCTTTCCAAATATGCGCTGACTAACTCTTTATGAGGACTTTCAAATGCTTGCAGCCATTATGTCTGATGACAATCCTAATGCTGGTCATTCTCAGCAGAAAGGGGCTATTGTCTCCACTTGCATATCTGCCGACTACAGCAGCTGTAATAAGCACCGTATAAGGCTCCCTAAGCCTAGCCTGAGGGAACAGCTCAATGGAGTTTGTGTATGAATTTCCCATCTGACTGAATCTGAACCAATGCTCTGGTCAGGGCAAAAAAGAAAGGCCTACCAGTGTCCAAGTAAAAAGGGGCATAGAAAGGAAATCTCACAAGAGTTGCAGACAGAAGCAACAGAATTCAAAGCTTCTACCCCCAGAGGTAATATTGCTCTGTGATTATATATCTGAGGAATAAACTACACTGTGAATAAAATGGCTGATGGAAGAAAAATGAGCACCATATCTGGAAGTTGGGAGGTCTGTGAATGCAAAGTGGCACTTGGACTGAAAATGTGATATTTGCAAACTGACTCGCAAAGGATTCATGAATGTTGGCTGCCACCTTTGCCCACAAAATTCACACCATCACACCCCTTCAGAGTTTATCCTGTGAAGAACTTTGAGATGTCTCAATCACATGATAAGGCGTTCGCCCACAAAACACACAGTCACTACACTTTACAGTACTCCAATCGTCACCCGGAGCTGTGAGAACTCCACACTAAGATGATCAGCTTCTGCGGTTTGAGATGACAGAGTTTGCCTTTGCCAAATCCTAAAAATAATTCTGAAAGTAAATTTTAAAGTCAAAAGATTTTTCTAGCAGATTAGGAGTCAAAAGCTCAAATTTCAGAAAAGGCTGGGGGAAAAACAATCTCCCAAACCCATGGTGATGTGGAGTCTCAAGCTTGTCATTGACAGTGTCCAGTCAATAAGGCAAACGGAATGTTTTCAGGAACATTGCAATTCGATCCCATAGATCCAAATGAAGGGTTGATCTTGAATATATGATATTTTGCAATAAATTCCTTTCAAAAAAGTTTTATTCCTGAGATGAAAAGACAAGCTCTTCAGAGGATTCAGTACAAATCTTGCAAGTATTTGACAACCAGAAAAATGGAGTGGATGGATGATAATATAGTCTGCCAACAACGTCATCTGACTTTATGCAGCTCTGGTGCAGTGAATTGTGGAGAGGTAAGAAAGAGGTTGAAGGCACCTCTATGGCTTGATAGACAGCAACAGCAATAGCAGGGGATAAACCAATGTTTCCAGAACTGCTGCGTAAAACCAGCTCCAGCACATTCAAGATGAATGCTGTTGACTAAAAGTACATCGTTACTTGTGCTACTCTGCAGCATGAGAACAGAGAGGAGAATTTTGGTAACAAATATGTAACAAATTCTTTAGCAATGCTAAACCCCATCTTTCCCAGGGTTACTGATTGTATATTCCACAGTGGATTCATTCTTTGCGAGTGAGGTTAGAGCGCTCACTTGATTGGTGGAATGCTTTTCTGGGATTAATAATCCCTTAATTTTTTTTAAAAAACAATAATTTGGCTACACAATCCACGACTGTTTGTGGGACATTGCTGTGCGCAATTAGTTGACATATTTTGCGTACAAAATATAGTCAATTCACTTTACAGAATGTTTTGTGAAGCGCTTTGAGACTTCTAGAAGATGTAGTAAGGTACTATATCAAATGCAAAGATTATTATTACTCCAACATCCTTGCTCTAACCTTCACATTCCTCCACATCTTGTTTCATCCATTCTATGTGATCTGTGGTTCTATTCACCTACCTCTGCTCTGCAAATTCAAGAATGCTTCATATCCCACTTTTCTTATACCCCACCATCAGTAGTGAACTTTCAGCCATTTGTTCCACTCTCTGGAACAGTATTCTGAAATCCCTCCATTCCGCCCCTCCCTCTCTGTCTTCAGACCTTTTCAAACTCCTATCTATTTCTCAGCATCGTAAGTCTGGTTGTGCTACCACTTCATATCTGTAAAGCACTATTTCTCCATGAAATGGGCTAAAGAGGTGCAGGTTGTTGTATCTAAGAGGCAGAAACATCCAGTTCCGATGCTGAAGTGAATGCATTTGGATGATGGATCAAAATCCCTTCCTTTTACCACTCATAGAATTATAGAATGCTACAATACAGAAACACGTCATCAGATCTCTGTTAGTGTTGTTCTCCATGTGAGCCATTCCTTCTACTACTTGTCTTCCTGCTTTTTCACCAAGTGAGACGGTTCTACACCCCTATATGGACACCCACGATATGGCTCGCTCCTACTCGCAAAGTGTACTGGGTGGCCTCTGGATGTTCAATCCTCACTAAATGAATGCAAGCCCTTATAGCTACATGTAACTTGACTAATGAGTTCTTCCACAATGACAGGTACTACCAATTGCTATTTAAATTAAAGCGAATTGAGAAGCTTCCATCCTCAGTCTTTTATTCTAAACAGACTGTGATGTAGGCTCAACCTGTTTGTGTATTCCCTCCTTCTTTGATTTATACAGAAAGCTGAGAAAACAGCGTTAAGTAAACTCAACAAAATTTTATTGTAGTTTCAATTAAGTCCACAACCCTCAGCATTAAATCTTAAATGACACGATAAATATTAACAAACCCAAGCATAAAATAACAAACACTAATAACACTCAAACTAAACATTTGTAAGAAATTGTAGCACTTGTAAGCCACTTGTAAGAAATTAATTTAAAGTTCATGAAAAAACAATCTCTGACTACTACTCATCAATAGTCAGGGCACGTACTTTTAATGTTATTAGGTAGAAAAAACGTCCTCCTGACGTGAAATGCACTATACAAATGTAATTTTGTTGTTGCTGTTGTCCTCTTCGTGGAACCATCAGGAGCAGCTATAAGAATGAACAACAACAACTTAGTTCACATTTATATAGCGCCCTTCACATGGGTAACATCTTGATGCACTTAACAGTGGCGAAGTTTGAAACTGAGGTGGGGAGAGAGGTGGGAGGTGACTGTAGCCTCAGTCAAAGGGGAAGGTCAAATGCAAGGAATATTATTATTATTAATATTATAAATGGCACATTATAGGACTTTAGGAGTGGAGAGGTGTAATGTGTTTAAAAGTGAAATAAAAGGAATAGAAAACTAAGGAACAGAGAGAAATAAGGATAAAAGCAAGCATAGGAACAACTCTTTAGGTTTAGGTTGAGTCCAGAAAAAGATGTTTTGGGGGTAATTGTATATTGAAATAAACAACCCTCATGTTCCTTTCACACAGATGGCACTGCCCTATTTTATATCTGCTATACTAGAGGAAAACCAACTAGTACCCTGGCACTCACTCGTATGCCGTTAGTTCAGATGTTTTTTTACAACAGTCAGAGCAAACTGGCAGCAAGTCACTTGCAAATATTACACATTTAATTTATTTGTATCTTTTGCACCATCTGTTTACTTAGGAAAAGCAACCCAGGGCTGATTCACAGAATTATGAGTCTAACTATATCTTCTTATATCTTCCCCCCACATTTCTTCACTTACGAATTGTGTGGTTTTGTCTTTGTGAAGTAACAATATTTTTTCCCCATTAGCTGTGTCAGTGTCTGCTTGAGAACTTAACAAGACAGGTGTAGCACAGAATAATTCATGTTACAACTTTCTTTATTTCCTAGAAACTCCAACATCAGTGCAAAACCTTTAACCACAACAGTGTGAATATTTTGTTTCCCACACAAAATCAACTGAAGGCCTCTCTAAGTGACAAAGCCAAGTTGTGCTGAATGGTAGAGGGGGGAGCAGTCTCAACCATAACTTGTTACATTTACAACCCTTAGAGCTGACAAAAAGGAGGCTTCCAGAATGTCCTAAAGTGCTTCACAGGATATACTGTCAGTTAGAGTGACTGTGCGTTTTGTGGACCAGTGCAGCAACCCAATGGTGCACAGTAATATACCACAACAGCCATAAAGTGAATGATCAATTTTACTGTTTGGCCAATATTAATTGATGGCCAGGATATCAGTAGAAACTGCCTTTTCTTTTTGAATAGGGCCATGGGATGTTTAACGTTCACCTGAACAGGCAGACAAGGCCTTGGTTTAATAATTCATCCAAAGGACTGAACCTCCAACAATGCAGCACATCTCAGCCGTGGATTGGCGTATCATCTTACACTATATGAGTTCCAAGTTCCAATGAGGGCTTGAACTCACAGGCATCTGACTCAGAGGCGAAAGTGCTACCAGCAGAGCCAGGCTCACACACATAAAACATAATGTAAGAAAACACAAATGTATGCCATTCGGGTAGTGTAGTCCTTTTCTTCTAGAGCTGTGCAAAGTCTGCCTCACACCATCAGTTCCCATCCACTCTGATCCCAAGGAAAGTATTATGTAGATATTGCCAGAACCCTGAAGGGTATTAACTAACAGTTATAACTTATTCATCCATTTTTACTGCTCAAACCTGGCCGAAGACCTGGCATTGGGCTTGAACTCACGAGCTTCTGCTTCAGAAGCAGGAATGCTACAAACTCAGCCAGGCTGACGAAATACAAGCATTGTTATGCTTCCTTGATGATAAAATCGAATGTTGCAAACTTAATTTTCCAGTTATGCTTTTTTATGGTCAGTTAGGGGTTGACACACATGGAAACCTATGCTTAAGAGTATCCAAACCAAACTCCTGAGAGTTTCACACATGTATGTTTTGCAGTTCTCTGATAGCAATGCAAATTCTGGCCTCAGAGGAAAGCGCCCTACTCATCTAATCCCGGAGAGGTTGAGTACAAGTTGGCAAGGGCCAATGATTGAGGACCCTACATTGTGGGTATTGCTGGAGTTTAACCAGCTCAAACTGTACAAGTTGATCATTGGTAAACTTCCAGCTGTTTGTCCAGCTGGTACCATCATACCCATTAAAGCTTTGGCTTGCAGGATTAACAGGAGCTGAGTGACTGGTATGCTTCTCCAAATCCTGCTAACAAATCTGCCCAGCTGTTCCATCATCCACTCCTACTTGGAGTAATGTAGACCTACCTGGCTCAGGAACCAGACTGCTGAGTCCACCACTACGGATTGACTTAAGTCCAATATTCCATTGCCAGATCTGTTGACTTGGAGCCAAATGAACCCTATGTTACTGCTCCCTAGGTAGATAATCATCAATTGGTTAAAAGAAACAACAACAACAAAAGCTTGCGTTTATATAGCTCCCTTCATGTCAGGCAGCATCCCAGAGTGCTTAACAATGGGGGAGTCTGATGCCGAGCAAGGGGGAGGGGGAAGGTGACCATAGGCACAGTCAAAGAGGAAAGCCTTCAAGTGCAACCTGAAATTGGGGAAAAAGGGGGCAAGGTGAAGGGACTGAGGGAGGGACGTCCATAGCTTCGGGGCACGGCCACTGATGGCGGAGCAGAGGATTCGAGGGACAAGGAGGGAGCCAGTAGAGCGGAAGCAATGGGTAATGCTGTGAAGAGAGAGGAAGTTGGAGAGATATAGAGGTGCCAAGGTGTGGAGAGATTTAAACACTAGAGTGACTTGAAGTCAATCTGCTCTGTGACAGGGAACCAGTGGAGTTTGGCAAGGATTGGAGTATTCGGGGTGCGGAGTTTATTTCGGATGAGAATGCAGGCGGCGGAGTTTTGGTTGAATTGAATTTTGTGAATAGTGGTGGAGGGGAGACCGGCAAGAAGGGCATTTGAGTGGTCCAGCCAAGAGTTGACAAAGGCACGAATAAGGGTTTCGGCAGCTTGTGGAGTGAGGTATTGTCGGAGACGGGCAATGTAGCGGAGTTTGAGAAAAGCGGACTTGGCCAGGAACTGGATGTGGGGGAGGAAGGATACTAGCAATTGAACCTGATGCCTAAGTTGTGCACGGGTTTAGAGAGTTTCAAGGATAGATTGAGTAGGTTAAAGATGTGTGAACTGCAGGACAGAAGACGTTGACGGGAGACAAAGTGTATGGCTTCTGTCTTGTCGATGTTTAACTGCAACAAGCTGACAGAACATCAGAGGGCCGCAACTGGAGGATGAGAAGTAGAGTTGAGTGTCATCCACATACATTTCTATGTGGAAAGTGTAGGAGTGTAGGTAAATGGGACCTCTGGTCACCCCTCCCTTCTCCCCATCTATTGCTCGGCATCTGACCCCATCTCTGTGAAGCTCTGAGATGTTATCCTATATGAAGTGCTCTGTTTTATGCAAGTTCTTATTTTTATTGACTTACTAAGAATTCCTTGCAATCCAGAATTGTGGTGAACTTTGGAGTCCAAATCACTCCTGAAATCAACTACCATCCATCCTGCGATGTGTTCATTGTAACTCACACAAATTGCACTTTACGCATTGTAAAGTGGAGCCACCTTAAGGGTATGTTTCACATTGGCACTGATTTGAATACCAGTCAGTATAACCGAGCTGTGATCTTCAAACCAATTTATCTCTGTTCCTAATACTGCAAATTTCCTACAGTTGAATGTGAACAAGACTGAGGCCCTGATTGGCTCGCGCCAGCACCTCAGCACCTCAGGCTCTGGCAACATCAACCTCCATGGTTGCACACTACAACTCACCAAGCCAGTCAGGAACCTTGGTGTGTTTTTCGACCCTCAACTGTCTTTTCTCCTCCACATCCAAGCCACGACCCGCTCTGCCTTCCCTCACCTCTGTAACATCGCCTGACTCCGCCACTACCTCACCCCTCAGGCCGCTGAAACGCTTGTTCATGCCTTCATCACGTCCAGGCTGGACTATGAAAATGCCCTTCTCAACTCCTCCCTCCACAGGCTGCAGATAATCCAGAATTTTGCAGCCCGCGTCCCCTCCCGCACCAAACTCCCCCTCCCCATCGCCCCCACTCCCACCCGACTCCATTGGCTCCCTATCCTTCAGAGGATCCAGTTCAAGATCCTGGTCCTCACATACAAAGCCCTCCATGGCCTCGTCCCACCCTACCTCTGTGACCTCCTAAACCCCTGCCAACCCACCCGTTCCCTCCGCTCAGCCGGCTCTGGCCTGCTCCATGTCCCCCACCCACCTGCCCCACCATTGGCGGGAGAGCCTTCAGCCACTCTGCCCCCAATCTCTGGAATTCCATCCCCCAGTCACTCCGCCTCGCCCCCTCCTTAGCCTCCTTCAAGTCCCGCCTCAAGACCCTCCTCTTTGACCATGCCATCGGCCAACCCCCTTCCCCTCCCCTCCCTTACCCCCCCAACCCCAGCTCGGGTCTGAAATGCTGTACTCTGTCCAGCGCCTTGGGATATCCTCTTGACGTGAAAGGTGCTGTAGAAATGTAATCTTGTTGTTGTTGTTGTTGCTGTTGCCTAATGGCCTTGACTATCGGACTCCTTAGAAAATGCAAAGGGGGAGGGGTGTTTCTTCCAATCATTACATAAAATCCACCATCATGAGAAGTACATTTCTCAACCAACAGAAAGTTAGGTGAGTGTGCCTGCCAATAGTCTGTAAATTTATCAACAATGGGAGAATGACCCCAAAGGGCTGCAGTGTTGTGTGAAGCAGCGTTATGTTGAGTACACAATGTGTGCTCCACAAACCTATCCGCTACAATATCAGATAACAAGCCCAGATAGCACAATGGGTCTCAATGTAATTGAGACATCAGCATTGGCGCTGACTTTAAAACAATGTCTAACACTGCACTTCATTCAAACATACACACGTTTACATGTGTAAATGGACTTCAGACAGTGGAGTTTAATTTTCATCTGCTTAAGTTTAAACATTAATGGCTTTCTACTCTGGTTTGTAAGTGGGGTTAGAGGTTGATATTTGAACCTCTCAGGTTACAATGACAGCAGAATTCCAGGAACAGATCAAAGAAGCAGACTAAAAGAGTTTTGACACGTTTCTCTCCTCTGTTTAATAAGTGGTATCTGCCTCCCTCCCTCCCTCCCTCCTATTCATAAGGTGTTGTTACTATTGGCAAGTACTGCAGGTTATAAGGTAGCGTTACATCGGCACATCGAAAACAGGAACAGGAGGATGCCATTCAGCCTGTTTCACCAGTATACTAATTCTGGGTAGACCTTTTAATCACAATGCTTTTTCCCTTTTGTCCTACCACCTAATATAGTCTGACTATTTTCTGGGGAGGTGGGGGGGTGGCACAACATCAACAACAAAATTACATTTGCATAAAGTCTTTCACGTCGGGAGGACATCCCAAAACGTTGGACAGTCAGTGTTTTGGACCAGAGCTGGGGGTCAGGAAGGATAGATGGGGGGGGAAAGGAGAGTGATTATAATAATAATAATAATAATAATAATCCTTGCATTAGATATAATGCTTTTCACGTCTTCTAGACGTCTCAAAGTTCTTCACAGAATATACTGTAAAGTTAATTGACTGTATATTTGTGGACGAAACGCGGCAGCCAATTGTACACAGCAGTGTCCCACAAACAGTCGTGGATTGAAAATGTCCAATTTATTATTGTTTTGTTTTGGAGGGATTATTATTAGGCGTGTGGAGTAAGGAAACTTGCCCAAGGTTTCGCCCTGCCTGGAATTGAACCCAGGTGTCTCACTTGCAAGGCGAGTGCTCTAACCACTGAGCTACAGGACGCATGATTGACAGCATGCTCGAAGATGAGGGGAAGAGTTAATAGTAAGGGTAGGGGAAGGTAAGTGAGTCTCCTTGGTACAGATCTTACTCCATGGTGAAGTGGTTAGCAATGGAATGTCAGAATTGATTCAGTCTTCTGGAGAGGCAGATCAGTTAGTCTTTGATTCGTTTTAAAACCCCTTGACTCCCTGGCACATCCTCACTCCTCAATCCACCACCTGGCACCTCGACTCGACTGATACTGGTTTCCTGCTTATCCCTCGCACCCTCTGCTCCACCATTGGAGGTTGCACTTTCAGCCACTACGCCCCGAAACTCTGGAACACTCTCCCTCAATCCCTCCGCCTTGCCCCCTTTCTCCCCTTTTTCAAGTCCCGCCTGAAAACCTTCTTTTTTGACCGTGTTTACAGTCACCTCCCACTCGGTTTATGATTCTCAGATACTATAACATTGACCAGCCGAGACATCAAGTTGATTCTTGGTCTGATCTCAGCTGATGCAAAATTAGTTTCATTGCATTTGGACCAGGGAGGAGTTGGCTGATCTCAGCTGATGCAAAATTAGTTTCATTGCATTTGGGCCAGGGAGGAGCACAAAAAATTGCTCTGATCTGGATTCTGGTGCCTCCGCTACCAGGAAATTAGCACAAGTGTAGAGATAGGATAAGGAAATGCAAGGACTCAAAAGCAAAGTACCTCCCACACAGTCAAACATTCTGCTCACACTGTCTAGACTGATGGAAGGAGAGCAGGGTATCAGGGAGCTGATAACACCTAGATAGACATAATTAAATCTATTAGAAATTTACTGCGACATGTCATATTCTTGAAGAGTGCAAGAAGAAATAAAAAAAACTGTGTGTGTGTGTGAGTAGGTGGTGGTGGAGGAGAGGGGAAGACATTATTATTATTTTTGCTACATCACTTGAAACATCAAAGGAACTATCACATTGCTGACAGAAGTCTTTGTCTGAGGTGTTGTGCTTTTTTGTTGTTTGACGAGCACCATTCTATCACCTCATTCACTTTTACTGTCCGATAGCCTGTAATAAAGTGCTCATCTGTCACTTGTCACAACAATGCTCCAGTGTTTTGCTTCATGTTGAATGGTGGGAATTCTCACAACTGGATAGTCAGCAAACAATATTTGAGGAAGTGTATTTACATGAAAGTCCTCTTTTGGAGAAAGTTATAGCTGCACTAAATGATAACAGTGTTCCACATAATTACATTTTATAGTGCTTCCAGTTAACGTCTCCTTGCAGCTTGAGTGACTATTTCTGTTGGTAGAGGTACATAACAGATGCATTTCAACTCAATTAAACTTGGTGGAGATGAATGATATCTCCATAAACATGTGCAGTGACGTCTTGTTAGGATCAGCACAGCACTGGTTGGGGAGAGTGCTCATCTCCAGAGGAGTGTGTTAAGGGTGAAACTGCTTCCCATTTATATAGAGAAGTGGAACATTGTTTTATTAGATGAGTTCCCAAAAAGGTGAATTTCTGCTTGTATTGGAGGGGAAGTGTATTCTCCTGAATTGCTACATATTTTGAAAATGTCATACCTGCACACAAACAGAGACATTATTGGCCCTTCCTTGTTTGTGCATTTTGCATAAAAGCTAAAGGAGTAATAATAAATATTAATCCTTGCATATGATGTAGCACCTTATCACATCATTGAAACATGTCAAAGCGCTTCACGGGGTATCCTGTAAAGTGTGGTGACTATATTTGGAGAAAAAAATGTGGCAATTAATTGGTGCTTAGCAATGTCCCACAAACAGTCATGAAGTGATCACTTTTATCTTGATATTTTATTTCTTTAATAAAAATTAATTAAACAAATTATTGAACCTTTTTGGTCCTGTACCGGTCTGCAGTGTCACTGAAGAGCTCAGGGCTGAAATTCTAGTTGCTAATCTATGTGGCGATATTGATAATATTGGGATCTCCCCATTAAACAGCACATTGGGAATGCCAACCAGAAGTTCAACCCTCTAGAGAAGTTACATAAAATAAGTGATTTCACAGTGCCCCGTGAGCAGCAATTCTAAAACATAAAATACATTTTCGCAGGAATTGAAAATAAACATAAACAAGCAGAGAAATGAAAGTGAAGTGCAGGTTTTTTTTATTCTTCTTGACATTTATGATCTCTGAAATAAAATAATGTATTATCCTGCACATCACAAGCCCTCTTTCTAGCACAGCTCCATATGCACATTGCTTTCAGTGGAACTCCTTCAAATTCTCAGAGTTAAATAAATAATCTGATTGTTTAAGCCTAATATTTGGAACCACAGTCTAGACCAAAAGGGCATGATCTTCATCTAAGTCCATGTGAGGTGCTCTGTAAAATAAACTGATAGTCACGAGGGCCAGAGCCACTCTGTATCACTGACAGCTGCTCGCTCTGCACAGGCGGGAGTGTAGGCCCTCCCTGCCACATCGTCTCCTAGTGGCCACGCATACATAGTCTGGATGTAGAGTTACTGAGCTCTTTTCCCTTGGAGTGACAATGTATCAGGAGTTTACTGTATTAAGTGTTGCTGTGTTTATACTCACTCTCTTGTGATCCCATCTGCCTATTCAGGTGGACATTAAAGATCCCTTGGCACTATTTAAAATGAGAAGGGAGTTTCTTCCACTGTCCTGGCCAACAAATCCCCTGAATAAAGTTGGTCATTCACCTCATGCCTGTTTGTGGGACATTGCTGTGTGCAAATTGGCTGTTGCATTTTGATCACAAAGTGCACAGTCAATCCACCCTAAAGTATATCCTGTGAAGCATTTTGAGATGTCTCGATGACTTGACATTATATCTAATGCAAGTATTATTATTATTATTATTATTATTATATTATTATATTATTATATTATTATGATTATTATATTATTATTATTATTATTATTATTATTATTATTATTATTATTATTAATATTATTATTATTATTATTATCTAGCCACAGTTATCCATCCAAAAGGGCCTAGAGGTTCCCTTAATAGCAATGGACAATTTGCAGATCAATCTTTGCAATAAGAAACTCAAATGTTGTTCCTTTCATGTGAATTCAAAGTCAATGAATTCAGATTTTGAATTTAGAGATTACGTGAATCTAAATCCTTGTTCCAGCCCCTGACGCTGTTCAGGCTTTTCTTCACCCTGTTTATTTCCTTTCCCCGCTCCCCCAAAAAATTGTTCCCCAGTTCCATCTATCATTTTAACATAATCTCCTTGGCAACTGAATGCAGTCTCTATGGAAGCAGAATGTGATCTCTATGGAAACAGATTGTGAACTCTGTGGGGCTATAATGTAATCATTGCTCTAGTTTTTCCAATTCTGTCACTCTAGTGTTGTTACATTGCCTCGGTCAAACCGTTGCACAAATTGGGTATCATCACTCACTTATTGGCTTCAATTTGTCAGTAGTCATCTCAGTGCACAAGGCTAGGTATTTACTGGGTGTATTATTGATTCTATTAATCATTTAATTTGCTTAATTATTACTCATATGATTCCTAATATTGTATTTAGTATAATTTAGTATTATTTTCTTGTCTCCAACCATGATGATCTTGGTTACACTCTTCTTGGTGTCACAGCACTCTATGCTTTCAATTTTATTTTGCATTTATTTCAAATCATTTTTACGTGAACACGGCCCATCAGTGCAGTGTACAAATATAGGTTTGGTGTCATATTAATGCATAATTGAATAGTCTGCTCCATTGTGTTTAAATGAAACAATGGTGTTACACTGAAAACCAAGCGAAGTCCTTCTTACTTGTCTCTTTGCTCTCTTTAAAGCTTGCCTTAATCGTGGATGTTGTTGAGGTCTGTGTGTAACTGTAGGGAGTTGTTCGGTGGAATGCAAAACCTTCCTGCCTGTGGAGATTAGACCGATGTTTTAATATTTCTTTCTCCACATAGTTGACCCTAATGTCAGTGACTGGAACTAGACATGCAATTTAGGATGGTACAGAATGCACTAAGTCCTTCCTCCCACCCTTCTCCCATCCTCAGCCTCTTCAACCACAGAGGGTTTAGAACTCTTTCTTACTATAAACAAAACTCCTTAGGAACTTGCAATCACAAAGGCACACACACACACACACACACACATACATTCACACAATCCTCAGGAGAGCTGAACATACAATCCAGGTAATCTTGAGAAAAGTTAGGAACCTTCCCACACGAAGGCAGGCATACACACACATATGCATCCAAACACACATACACACTCATTTGATGTTCAGCCTATTCGCATTTTCATTTTTAATTCCTAGCAGAAAAAAATGTATTCAGGAATAGAAATGTTTTGTTACAAGACATTTTTATTAAATATTAAATAAATGATATATTTTCAACTTTTATTATAGTCACTGAACAAGCTCCTGTGTGCTGACTTCAGCACAAATAATAATTGATGTGGTCCCTGCAGCTCAGATAATTCCCCAAACATACTAGTGAGGGCTCCAAGGACAATTAGGTAGCGTTGTGCCTACTGCCAAGCACTGCTTTTACATTAATTGTAAATGTAACATTTGCAGAAAGATTCCATGCTTTGCTGATGTAACAATTATTCGACAAATAGTATATTTTGCATTCAATGCTTCGATAGTTCCCGCTGCAGCAGAGACAAAAGAGGGCTTGTAAAGTAACCGCACTAGCAAGTTTTGGAATCGGGGCAAAGTGCAGTATCACATATGGCGCATATACAACCAATGGCAACAAGCACCAATGTTACATGATCAGCAGTGCAGTGTAATCTCCATTACATCACCATGAAATCAATATTGTTTGCTGTGATAGCGCTGTGAAATGTCTGCTATACCCACTACGATTTCACAATTTTAGACATCCTCTTGAAAAGATTCCATCCAATGCCAGTGCCAAGCGATCATCATTCCAAGTAGGAAACCTCTTTTAAAAATCAGTTAGCTCTTTATTTGAAGCGGCAACAATTGGTCATTCACTTCATGGCTGTTTTGGGCATTGCTGTGTGCAAATTGGCTGCCACATTCGTCTATAAAAATATAATCATTACACTGGGCAGTAAAATTCTCTGAAACGCTTTGAGAAATCTCAACAATGTGGTAAGCCTCTATATCAAATGCTGCGATTATTGTTATTATTCATTAGCAAATCAGTAAATCGAGTACAGGATTTAATGGCAACATAAAACTGAAAAGCATACGTCAGCATTTTAACAACACAAGTGATCAATCATTCACTGTAAATCCTTGGTTAGCAAAAGCGACAATGGGGCTGCTAAAATTTGCATGAACAGCCCTGGATTAGGGAGGGAGAAAATCAACCAGGTTCCCATTCCAGACCACTACAACAACAATATGAACTTATAAAATGGCTTTCCTGCAGCAACATCTCAAAGCACTATTCAGTTACCTCTGCTGAAAATTGTGTTTTGTGTGTGCCCATGCACACTCATGTCAAGTGAGATCAGGCTCACACATGAAGAATTGGCACTCGAGAAAGATAATACTCATCTTTGCATTTGATACAGCGCCTTATCACGTCATCAGGAGGTCTCAAGGCAGTTCACAGGACCTACTTTAAGGTGTAGTGACTGTATTTGTAGGCAAACAATGCAACAATCCTAAGTACAGAGTTGGTGTGTCAGGGTAGACGATGAGCTCAAGAACCCGATACAGGGCATGAACTTCTGACCCAGAAGCAAGAATGCTACCAACTGAGTGAGGCTGATATCAGTGAGCAACCACAGCTATGGAACCATAGCCCAGTCATTGCCTTTCGAAGAAGTGCAAGAGGAGGAAGTAGAAATAAAATAATTGCAATTGATCAACAATCAGTAACTAACATACACATATGGCGTTTTCATTCACATTGGCCTCACAAGCACTCAGGGGTTGTGTCAAGCATTGCCCAGAAGGCGACTGGCAGTGATAATTGCTGAATGAGTTCATGTGATGATGTTCAAGCGTGTAAGATGTCGCCACTTCAAAGTGTGCAGGTCTGGAAGATGACATGACCCTCAAGAGGCCCGCTGGAGATTCCCTCAGCAGCTGAGCTACAGCAGGAAAGGTCAGTGAGGTTCAAAGTGATTCAGAACATGATCCAGATACATCTGAGGTATGAGAGGGTTCAAATGGAGTTTTCGTAATGCAAATCTACGGCCACTTCCAAGTGTTGATTAAGAATCGATTCCTTAAAACTGTAGGAAAGTTGTTTCATTTTGGAAGCGACGCCCCCTGTGTCTCTCTCCAATACAACGGCAACTTGCATTTATATAGCGCCATTCATACGGGGTAGCGCCCCGGACCACTTGACAGTGGCGGAGTCTGAACCCGAGCCAGGGGAGAGGGAAGTGGGTGAGGTGACTGTAAGCACGATCAAAAAGGGAAGTCTTTAGGTGGGATTTGAAGGTGGGCAACACTTGTCGGGAGACAAGAATCCTGAAAACAATATAATATTTTTGAAAACATCCCCTCACTTGACATGATGCGTTGGCTCTCCTGAAACGTTCTGAGTGTAATGGTATATGTTCCAGTTATGTATACTTTAGCCAGTAATTGGGAAATTGCTCTGGCTATAATGGATTATGGGGTGTGAAAGATTCAATGAAAGTGAATTATGAGCTCTTTGACATGAATGAAATAAACCCTTTAATTTACCACAGCCAGGGTAATGTTCTCTTTGTATTCTGCATAGAGTCTTTCACTGAAAAGCTATTAAACTGGCAGAAATTTCCATTTAGCACAGAGTGTTTCATTGAGCTCAACTCGTACAGTTGCTTTTGTATGTTTTTGTGTTATTTCCCATGTGTGAATTGTCAATGTTATTTTTACTGCAGTGAAATAACACTTCCATGAGCTGCGAGAGACCAGCTGGAAACAAATAATAAACTGTGGAGCCTGTTCGAGCTACTCCTACCAGAGGCATGACGTTAGTTCCCAAAACATTGCATAGAGAGTCCAACGACCTCAAGTTAGGACACATGGCAGTGACGTAATGTATCTGTGTACATAATTAGATATCTACTCTCAGCGCACGTGTTAGGCATGTTGCTGATGGAAGGCCAGCTATTGTAAACAGTAAGACAATCAGGTCATCAAATGCAGTAAGACAATTCAAAGCATCCAGTGCATTTGATATAGCATCTTATCACGTCTTCGAGACATCTCAAATCTCAAAGGCGTGTGGAGTAAGGAAACTTGCCTAACATTTCGCCCTGCCCGGGAATCAAATCCAATTCCTTTCATTTGCGAGGCGAGTGATCTAATCAATATGTTACAGGAATCTCAATTGAAATCTTGAACGGTATTGCTTCCTTTTAGCTCCCTTTCAATTATCCATGCTTTTGCTTAACACAGGTACAGTGATCACACTGAAAGAGTCCGAAACTTTCATTTCAAAATGGGATAATCGATTGTTGTTACAGTGCAGTGTTTAACCAAAGGGTATTGAGGTCATTGATGTCATCTTCTACCATGTTTACATATGCAATGATTCAAAGTACACTGGATGCCCTGAACATTGATTACACTACACCTCTTCTCTCAACTGTGACATGGGCCAGACTGACCATGTCCAGTGTCAGGAAGCTGGAAAAGTGCCAGGATTGGAATCAGACTTGTTTATGGTTGTCTGGTACAAGTCACACTACTCTAGAACTTTTTGATAAACTAGCTTTTTACGATGTAGGAATTACTTTGTCCATATTAATCTGTTAATAAAAGTAATCTGAGTGACTCTAGAGGTTGAGTGAGGGAAGAGCCTTAGCTGGGGCTGATACTACTTTAGAATTTTGACTTTTTTAAGCTTTGCCTCACTTTATTTTCTGTTCATATCCAGAATTATAATCCAGCTCAGGATCGACATTTGTCATTTTTATTGGTGCAGCCCTATTGATATTAGAGGAAATCTCTACTAAACAATATCAGGTATCAGCCTGGCTTGGTTGGTAGCACTCTCACGTGTGAGTCAACAAGGCTATGAGATCAAACCTACGTCAGAAATTAGAAATCAAGTCTAGGTAGCCATTCAATCCAGTTCTAAATCCTGACTTGCTGGGGTGTGCCACATTGCTTGAGGTGCTGTTCTTCAGATCAGATGTTAACTGAGGTTCTCTAAGCCTGTTTCTTTGCATTTGAAATAGAGCCTATAAACGTTACAATTTCTCAAAACACTTCATGGAGTTTTCTATAATGTGCAGTGACTGGATTTGTAGGCTAATTTGCACACAGCAATGTCTCTTGAACAGCCTCGAAGTAAATTGTTAATTTTATCTGGATTATTGGCCAGAACCTTTCTCTTTTCCAACAGTGTTATGGGATCTTTAACATGCATCTGAACGTGCATTGCAAATTGAATTGGCAAGCAATCCTTTGAAACTCTTCTCTCTCATCACAGTTATTTGATCTACTTTTGCTCTGTCTATTTTTTCAAGATTATTGTTGTGATCTAAAACAATGATAAAAAACACTCCTTTGATTTACTGTATTACACAAAAGAAATACCGTTTTTTAATAATGGTTTATATGCCATTCAGACTACTTTGTGTTTAATGTATCGACTCCCACACAATTGTTTCATGGTACAGGAACTTTGCAACAGAGATGCAGCATTTTATCATAGTGTGATACCACAGATGTGCTTTGAAAGCATTGACATATGTTTGCATAAATGGTTATGGAACAGATTGGAATTAAAATTCAGAGGGGTTAAGTAGGTAGCTGAGTGTCATCCTATGAAAATGGCATTTTCAGAGATAAAGAAAATGGGTCTATTAGCATTTTAACTACGGCCATCAATAGCAGTAACAGCCTATCTCCTGAACTGAATGGGTCTTTGACTTGAGTCATTAATGCTATTTTTATCTTGCAGACTACTTGAGAGTTGGTTCAAATAGACCTAGCTCTCAAGTAGCCTGAAGCTATGGGTGCCTGAAAGCTGTCCCAGGAAAGTATATAGGCAGCCACATTAAAATATCTATCCATGCACAGACTCCTGAAATCGCAGTTGTTTCTATTGCTGGGTTTACGCTATGCCCACGGTGGAGGTAGAGACGTCCAAATGAAGACATTGACAAAATGCTCTTCGTTTTTCTGCAGCTTTCTTTGTTTAATACTCATACATTATCTCTGCAGTTTGAACAAATGCAGTTTCTCTCTGGTTGTAGTTCCGCACGCACTCTGAGCCAGTGATGTCACTGTCTATGATGCCTCATCTACCACCATGCACACACATGGTGATGTCATGTCTAAATATATAATAATAATAAGCCTTACATTTGATATTATGCCTTTTACACTGGAAGGATGTCCCAAATTGCTTCACAGGATATACTGTAAAGTGTAGCAACTGTGTGTCTTTGTGGGCAAACCAGAGGATAGTAAGAAGAATCTCCCTGCAGTTGAACTGGCTCTAAAGAGACCTGTCTGTTGAAGCAGCAATCCAAGGTGTTATTAATGGCTGACCAGCCTGCCTTATAGAGAAGGCCAGTCATAGCTGGACATGTGCATGGTTGACATTCTATCAGCTGTTAGCGTTGGTCTCCATCCAAGTTTCTTTTTAGGTTTTCCATGTCGCCTGCTGACATGGACGCCTTGAGTAGAAAGTAACTTAAGTAGTCTTGAAATCAGTCAACATGTGATATAAACAAGTTATACAGTGGCAGTCTGTGGCTTAAGGAAAATAAACCCAAGAGTGAGCACTTCAAGCTCATATGTTATGCACACAACATCACTCAGTATTCAATTTCAGCTAAATCACTGAGTCTGTTGTGCATCTACTGTGAAACGCACAGACCAAAGGGTCCAATGTAATTCACCCATACAGCTAACTTTACAACAGAAGGCTTTCAGCTTCCAACTTGATTCTAGATGGATCTGTATTGCCACTTATCTAAAACCAGTAACCTAAATGTGGCATGAGGGGAAGGCCATGTTATGGATTATAACATAAAAGTGGGAGACTGTGGTAAATGGCTGATGGGCAGTGTCTCTAAGGATGTGAGTTGGTTCTCAATTAGCAACAATTTCAAATTTACAGCTTTTGTACAAATGGAGGTTCTGGTTTAGGGCAGCCTCTCACATGCCCTTTGAAAATAAGAAAGCAATTAGAGTTGGCCATTGCTACTTTCTTTTATAACTGAACAGATTGCCTTCATTGTGTGTTACTTCATGGCTTCTTTGAAGTGGAGGTAATTAGGAAGTGAATGACTTCCTGTGGCCTCGGATGGACCATTTGTAACGAAAGTTGGGAGACTGTGGTAAATCAGCAAATGGCTGATAGGCAGGCGCTTTAAGGAGCAGGCACACTGCATTCTTTCATATGTAAATGGCATCAATGAAGAGGTTCAAGGAACTCTTATTTGTCATCAAAATATTGTTGCTCATGAGTAATTTTTATATTTATAATAACAGTAAATAATAATAATAATAATAATCCTTGCATTTGATATAGCGCTTTTCACATCGGGAGGACGTCCCAAAGCGCTTCACAGAACACATTGTAAAGTGAATTGACTGTATATATGTGTGGGCGAACAGCAATGTCCCACAAACAGTCGGAGATTGAAAATGACCAATTTATTTTTTTTGTTTTGGAGGGATTATTATTAGGCGTGTGGAGTAAGGAAACTTGCCCAAGGTTTTGTCCTGCCGGGAATTGAACTCAGGTCTCTCACTTGCAAAGCAAGTGCTCTAACCACTGAGCTACAGGACTCCACTTACTCTAATAGATTTTGTATTTGATATATTATCTTCCACATCAGAGGAAGAATTCTCAAAGCACTTCACAGGATTTAAAAAATGATAATAATTTGGTCTCTCAGTCCACAACTGTTTGTGGGACACTGCTCTGCACAATTGGCAGCCGTGTTTTGCCCACAAAATATAGTCAATTCATTTCACAGTTTGTGAAGCGCTTTGAGACTTCTGGAAGACGTGAAAAACATTACATCAAATACAAGGATTATTATTATTATTATTATTATTATCTCAATGACGTAATAAGGTGCTTGCTATATCAAATGCAAGGATCATTATTATTTACTCTAAAGTGTGGTGACTGTATTTTGCAGGCAATTGTGGCAGTCAATTTGTGCACAACAATCATAGAATCATAGAATTATTCATACAGCACAGAAGGAGGCCATTTGGCCCATCGTGTCTGTACCGGCTCTTTGAAAAGAACCATACAATTCAATCCCACTCCCCCCCTCTCTCCCCATAGCCCTGCAAACTTGTCCTCCCCAAATAATTATCTACCTCTCTCTTAAACGTTGATATCAAATCAGCTTCCACAACCCTTTCAGGCAATGCATTCCAGATCCGAACAACTCGTTGGGTGAAAAATTTTCTCCTCACTTCCCCTCTGTTTCTTTTAACAATTATTTTATATCAGTGTCCTCGGGTTACTGACTCAACTGCTAGTGGAAATAGTTTCTTCTTGTTCACCCTATCGAATCCTCTTATAATTTTGAAATCTTCTATTAAGTCTCCTCTTAAGAAGGAGACTCTGTTCCAAGGAGAATAATCCTAGCTTCCAATGTTTCATATATAGCCATGAAGTGAAATATATTTGATGGTTGAGAAATTACTTAAGAATTTGTTTCAAACTGAATTCAGCAGTGAACTGCCAAGAAATGCTTTGTTTTAAGCACATGACTATGTTGTGTCTGTCAGTTGGTTGTGAACAGGAACCTTAATGTTATAACTAACTACATGTGATTTTCACCCACCAGCAAAGAATAATTCACAAAGAAGAGCAGCGGGAATAATGATCCTTGTCACAAGGTTAACAGATAAAGTTCAATCCCTTATGTCTGCTGGAAGATGGCATCTCTTTGGGTAGTGGATACCCTTTGTTGAATGGATTTAGTCTGGTTCTCGTGTATGCACATGTACTGAAAATTAATAATTTTCCACTGTCATGCAGTGAACCACCTACACATGTGCTTTATATTTTGCCTGAACTAGTTCTTGATGTCAAGTGTGGGCAGGTAAAATAATTTTGGATCAGTATCAATAGAACGGACATTCAGCTTAGGCAAGATTTCAGAGGTATTAAAAATCCAATTTATGGAGCTTTAAAGGGGCGCCTTTATGGGGAGATTTGAGGAAAGCTTAATTCCCCACACAGCCTGCTCTGGAAACTCAGCTGCTCACTGCCTGCAGAGACTATTATTTTTGCTGGGTAAGCTTTTAAAATGTTTTTTTATAATCAAAAATGAAGATTATAAATAATGGATTTGTGTGGGCACGTGCAATTGGAGTCTCAATATTTAATACATAACGTGTCATCAACCATGGCCATCATTTTCTCCTGTTAAATTGCCTTGAAAAATAATTTACCAGGCACAGCAGAACACTCACAAGATAGTATCTTGCATGCTCTAACTTATGAACTGTAATTTATAGAAAAAATGTCATTGGAGAACAATTCTATTTCAAAGAAACACACTTGAGGCTGCAGAGACACTAGCTTCTGCCAATCTATAATGTAGCAAAATTTAATCATCAAGACATAAGGAGCATTAAAGTTGTTTTTAATTCCTTGTGTAATTGAATAGGTTCCTCGTCAGCTCAGTGAAGCAATCTGACCTCCCTTCCGACTAGTCTCTGGTCACCTAGCCCTACCCCCTTTCCATTAAAAGAGCAATTTCCGGTAAATTAGATTATAATTACTCTTGAATGCAAATTAAGAAACGAATGAAACAAATCCTAACTTCTAAAATTCGATAGCAAGTGAGGCATCAATTCTTCCACTGTTGAGAGACTCTGACAATTATTGTTTTCAGTCTGTCAGGGCGGCAGGATGCTGGCAGTGCAGTGATGCTTGGAAGAAGCTTGGCTGGCAAACTTCCCTGAAACAACTATTTCATTCTTTTTTGACCACAAAATTGAACATGAACAAGTGTTTTAAGATGAACTGAACATTTTTAGGCAATTTTTTTTCCTTTGAATCTCTTAACTGTAAATTTCCCAGCGCAAACCTCAAGGGAATAATCGATACTTGGTAAGTTAGAGTATTAACAGGTAAATTATAATACCTGTATTTCATATAGCACCTTATCATGTTGTCGAGATATCTCAAAGTACTATAAAGGAGTTATCTTGAAGTGTAGTGACTGCGTATTTTTAGACAAATGCGGCAACCAATTTATGCACATCAAGGCATGAAGTGAATGATCAATTTTATCTGTGGGATTGTTGGCCACGACACCAGGAGAAACTCTCTTCTTTTTTGAACAATGCCATGGGATCTTTAACGTCTACCTGATCAGGCAGAAGGGAGTTCAGTTTAACTACCTGTCCAAAAGATCTACGGCTTGAACCTACAACTTTTTGATTCAGAGGCAAGAGCACTAAACAACTGAGCCAAAAGAAAAAAAGGCAACACAATGGGAATAAAGGATTTGCCATGATCTAATAAACTGGCAGAACAAGCTTGATAGGCTTAATAAGTTCTTCTAGTTTCAATGTTGCCAGCTGATAAGAGACAAGAACGATAATTCAATCATTCTCTCTGCCTGGCAGTATTCCAGGCTGAGAATCAAAATCAAAGAATACGTCTCCAAGTTAGTATAATGCCCTTTAGCCTGGACCAAAGTGGCTGCACATTGTTGACATTGCCTAAATAAGTGGTTCAACTTTAAAAGTGGAATTTAGCCATTAACATTAAGAATTGACTGTGATATGTTGTGATCTACTGTGCTGTTGAGTCTGAAGATTGTGGATTCAAGCCCCACGTCGGGATTAAAACTCACATTGTCTAAGATGACTCTTCACTGCAATGCTGGGGGTAGGGGGCTGCATTGATGGAGGTGCTGTCCTTCAGATGAGACATTAAACCAGGAACAGGAACTTCTTAACAAGGTCCTAACGGCCTGTTCAGGTGGGTGTCAAGATCCCATGGCATCACTCGAAAAGAGAAGGAAGTTTCTCCCGGTGTCCTGGCGCCAATCTCCAAATAAAATTGGTCACTCATTTCATGTCTGTTTGTGGGAGTTTGCTGTGCACAATTGGGCTGCTGCATTCGTCTATAATACACAGTCACTCCACTTCACAGTAAATTTTCAAACATGCTTTCAGGGTGAAAGATGCTAAACAAATGTGAGATTATTATAAGGTGTGACCTGAAGATGGGGAAGGAGAGAGCAAGGCGGAAGGATAGAGGAAGAGTGTCCTAGAGATTTAGGGCATAGTGGCTGAAAGCTGAGCCACCCTGAGGGTACGAGGGACAAACAGGAGGCTGGAGCCAGTTGAGCAAAGGTAGCAGGTAGTGGGTTGGGGAGTAAGCAGGTCGGAGATAGGGAGGTGACAGGTAGCATGAAGGAATTTAGGAATTTGAAGACAAGTGTGAGGATCTTGAAATTGATCCATTCAGTGATAGGGGGCCATCGAAGCCTGGCTAGAACTGGATGGATGGTAGTACAGTTTAGCGCAAATAAGTATGCGCATGGCAGAGTTTGGTATTCGCTGGATTTTGTGATTGGTGGAGCTGGAGAGACTGGCGAGGAAGTCATTTGAGTAGTCCTGTAGCTCAGTGGTTAGAGCACTCGCTTTGCAAGCGAGAGGCCTGAGTTCAATTCCAGGCAGGGCAAAACCTTGGGCAAGTTTCCTTACTCCACACGCCTAATAATAATCCCTCCAAACCAAAAAACAATAATAAATTGGTCATTTTCAATCTACGACTGTTTGTGGGACATTGCTGTGTGCAATTAACTGCCGCGTTCGCCCACAAATATACAGTCAATTCACTTTACAATGTGTTCTGTGAAGCACTTTGGGACATCCTCCCGACGTGAAAAGCGCTATATCAAATGCAAGGATTATTATTATTATATTATTATAGTCGAATCGGGAGGTGACAAACACAGGGACGAGTGTTTTGTCTGGGTCTGGGTAAGGTACGGTCAGAGGTGGGCAATGTGGTGGAGGTAGAGGAAGGCGGTCCTGGTTAAGGATGAGATGTGGGGTAGGAAGGACAGCCATGGGTCGAACCTGACTCCATGGTTGCATACCAGTTCAGTGAGTCTGAAGGATACGCCAGGGTGATTGAGGAGGTCAGAGCCGCAGGACAGCAGATGTTGACAGGAGCCAAGAAGTGTGGCTTGTCGACATTTAGCTGCAACAAGGGGGCATCAAACTAAAATAGTCAGCAGCAGATTTAAAAGGGAGTTCAGCAGGAACTTATTTTCACAAAGCGTGGTGAAAATGTGGAACTCACTGCTGGAAGAGGTGGTTGAAGCAGAAAGCATCAACTTATTGAATAGAAAACTTGTTGATATAGAGGGAGAAGGTAATCAAGGGATAATTGAGAGAGGGGATTTTAACATGGGGACGGAGACCAATTTTGCAGTCTTCTCTGCTCCAATCTTCTTTATCCATTTTGCATCACAAAGTAACAGTCAGAATGCAATGTAATGGTGTCATAAGTTAATGAGTTTTCACAGAAGAGAAATGACAAATGGATAATGAGGACAAATGTGAGATTATACATTTTAGCAGGAGGAATAACGAGAACATAGATATGTTGGGTGGTAAATATTAAAAGGAGGAGAAGAACCAAGGGCCTTTCAGCCACTATGCTCCAACATTCTGGAGCTCTCTCCCTCAATCCCTCTGCCTTGTCCCCTCCTTCCCCATCTTCAGATCACGCCTTAAGACTTTCCTCTTTGACTGTGCTTATGGTCACCTTCCCCCAGCTCGGGGTCAGGCTCGGCCATTGTTAAGTGCTCCGAGCCACTACCCTGTGTGAAGGGCGCTATATAAATGCAAATTGTTGTTGTTGTTAAGTATTTATGCTATCCAAATCCATTGCAATACATTGGAATTTTCATGTGTAGATGGGATGAGGCGCTCTGAAACGCTATCCTGCATGGACACTATATAAATGCAGTTGTTGTTGTTGTTGTGGATGCATGGAACTTTCAGCTTGGTTTGGATACTCTTGAGAATGGGTAATTGGTTCAAGAGACTCAGGTAAAAAAAAAGTGAGAAACTGCAAAGCACGATATATTAATCCTTATACTGGTATGGTGCCTACAAAGTCAAAGCATCCAATGCAGCAATTACTGTTAGGTGTAGTGCCTGTGCATAGGGCAGCCAATTTTATACAGCAACGTCTAACAAATAGTTAAGAGGTAAATTACTAGTTTATTCAGTGAACTATTGACCAGGCCACCTGGTGAAACTGCTTTCCCTTTTCGAGTCTTGTCATGGGTTCTTTAATGTTCACCTGAACAGGCAGGTTTCATGTCTCATCTGAATGATGGCACCTTTAACCATCTAGCCCTCCCCTGCAGTGTCAGCCGAGGCTGTGAACTCATAATCCTTAACGTAGGTTTTGAACCCACAACCTTCTGCCCAGAGGCAAGAGTGCTACCAACTGAGCCAAGCTGATACTTCAAATGAACTTTCAAATGAAACCCCATGCTTCATCTAGCATACTCTACTGAGAAGCTAGAAATGAATAGACCCCTGTACTGACCAAGCATGCTATCATATTAACTGAACTCAAGAGAAGAGGTCACATCTCTAGAGACATTTCAATTTAAAATCTGTATCTATGCCTGAGGGAGCTAAGGCCAAATATGATCCAAGCGCAGCTGAAGCTTTTATACTCAGGTCACAGGGTCTTTTCTCTGGAAAATACATTTCTGGCCTTGTGACTTGTTAGTTGTTGCACAAGCTTGACTGACAGCTTTCCCCATGCTTCATCTAGCATCAAAGTTAAATCTTACTGCATGTAAGTTATTGGTATTTCCATCTGAACACTGTTCTACATACTGCATCTGGAATAATAATCTTTGCATTTGAATGCATGTTAGATATTTCCCACCCATGGCTGTAGGTGTGCTTTTCCATTCAGTCTGCAGTATGGTGTCTGGAACTAGTTTAGAGATTCCTCTGAAATGGTATTTTCAATTTTGGAACATAAGAACAGGCTATGCAGCCTGTACAATTTGTTTCTCCCTTTTTATTATATTAATACTCTTACTTCCCAAGTATGTATGTACCTACCTACCTACCTACCCAGCCACGTACCTACCTACCTATCCCTTTTAAACATCCCAATCAATTCTGCCTTGGGTCATCCTCCTGACATGAAAGGCACTATACAAATGTAATTTGTTTTTGTTGTTGCCTTTCCTAAGGAGTTATATAAAAGACTGACACTGTAAGATTGTAGGTAACAATTGAATCCAGACACAACATATGGTATAAAAAAGTTCTTTGGATCAACCTCCTTATGGTGCCTTTGATCAAATTCCTTAAATCTCTCTTCCTTCTTCCTGCTTGATGCTCCCTCTTATTCCAATGTGGGTGGCAAATAAAATGGGCTGGCCTTTGAGTCCAACCATTGTAACAAAGCTGGGCTGCACATTTGTGTTAATTAATAATAAAGCAGTTGATACAGCACTTTTCACCAGGAGGATGTCTTAAAGCGCTTCATCGGACTAACTGTAAGGTGTATTTTGTAGGTGAATTAATGTATCACAAGTCGCAATTTTCAACCACTAGTCATTTTAAAAGACAGAATTATTGTCAGATCAACATTTCTTTTAGTTATCACAAAGCCTCCACGCCTTCTAACCTTCCTCTGGAATGTCAATAGAAAGCCCTACGAACAATGCTACCATTCAACATCCATCTAATTCAGAGGTGAGAATAGCAACAGTTCAGATAGATGATACCTTTTTATTTGTTCCTCACTTAATAGATTTCTCACCCAAGAGACTATTTACTTCCCTTTACTTCCTGCAAATGTAGTGAATAGTCAAACTTTGAGGTCCACTCAATTAATTCTCAGTGCATTCCTTTAGATTGAGGGAACAATAACAATTTTCATTTATGATAGCACCTTTCGGACAGATGGGGCCTGACCCCAACCGGAGCTGCTCCTACGCTGGCCGCGCTGACAGCAAGTAGGGACCCAACTGCTACCAGACCGACATCAGGGGATGCTCACAGTATAGAAGAGTGGCCCCGAAAAAAATGAATGTAATGTGAAGAATGGAATGTTTTGTATTGGGATACATGGTAAAAATGAAACAAAAAATGGTGTATTTTGAGTTGTTGTACCAAATTTCAAAAAAAAAGGGAAGATTTTCACAGTTAAAAGCAATGATCCCAAAAGAGAAATCTTTGTGTTTTCTAATTTTTATAAGAACTGTTAAAACAACAACTTGGATTTATATAGCACCCTCCACGCCGGATGGTGTCTCAGATCGCTTCGCAGTAACGGATCCCGGGGCGAGCCAGGGGGAGGGGGAGGAAGGTGACCAAAGGCGCGGTCGAAAAGAAAGGTCTTCAGCTGAGACCCGAAAGTGGGAAGAAAGGGGACGAGACGAAGGGAGTGAGGAAAGGAGTTCCAGATCCTCAGGATGTAGTGGCTGAAGGAACGGCCACCGAGGGTGGAGCAGAGGACTCGGGGGACAAGGAGGAGGCCAGTCCCGGTGGAGCGAAGGCAACGAGCACTGTTGTGAGGAGACAGGAGGTCAGAGAGGTAGGGGGGTGCAGAGGAGTGGAGGGATTTGAAGACAAGGGTGAGGATCTTGAAGTTGATCCTCTCTGGTACAGGCAGCCAGTGCAGTCTGACAAGGACTGGGGTAATCGGGGAACGGAGTTTGGTGCGGGTAAGAATGTGGATGGCAGAGTTTTGAATAATCTTGATTTTATGAATGGTAGTTGAGGGTAGTTGAGACCTGTGAGGAGGGCAGTTGAATAGTCCAGCCGAGAGGTGACAAAGGCATGGACCAGGGTTTCAGCAGCTTTTGCGAGTAAGGGTTCGAAGGGTTTTAGGGGGAGGTCGGGTAGGTGGAGGAGTTGAGAACCATGTGATTTTAGATGTTGACGAGAGCCAAAGAAAATGGCTTCCGTCTTGTTAACGTTCAGCTGAAGGAAATTCGCGCTCATCCAGCTCCTGAGGTCTGACAGGCAGGCTGACAGAACATCAGGGGACTGGGGGTCACAAAGTGAGATGGAAAAATAGATTTGGGTGTCGTCCGCACCCATGTCTGGGGATGACATCCCCAAGAGGGAGCATATAGATCAAACAGAGGAGGGGGCCAATAGTAACAACTTGCATTTATATAGCAGCTTCCACATAGGATAACATCTCAGAACACTGTACACTGGTGGGTTTGGATGCTGAGCAAGGGACAAGGGGAGGGGTAATGTGATCATATGCGAGGTCAAAGAGGTAAGTTTCAGGTGAGATTGAAAGATAAATAAAGACCAGGTGAGGCAGAGGGATTGATGCAGGGAATTTCAGAGTTTAGGGGCGTAGTGGCTGAGCCACTGATTTCACTGAGTTGTGATAGCTGAGCAAATGGGGTGGCCAGACAAGTGGGGTATGAGCAGATCAGAGAGGTAGGGAAGCACTAGGGCAGGGAGCAAAGGAATTGTATGTGAAACTGAGGATTTTGAAGTTCATCAGTTCAGTGTCAAGGGGCAGTAGAGGATTGGGGTGATCGTCGGTGGAGTTTAGTGCAGGTGATGATACAGGTGGCGGAGTTTAGCACAGGTGGTGCAACTGGAGAGATGAGGAGGCCTTTGGGGAAAAAATCAAGGTCGGAGGTGAGAAAAGGTAGATAAGGGTTTCAACAGGTTTCGGTGTGAGATAAGATCGGAGCAGGTAATGCGACAGATATGGAGGAAAGCAATCTTGGTCAGAGACCAAAGCAGAAAAGAGTTTAGGAAATGAGCTATCTATCAATAGTATACAACTGTGTACAGTATCTCACAAATACTAGAAAGAAAATGCTTTGTGTTGAATGAACCAAACTTCAGTGACTCCCAGAATGTAAACTTAAGCCTTAACTGACTGCAATTATGTATAGCATTTCATTCTTGCATGATTTTGATGAATGGTAGTGGAACAATGTGGACCATTATGATTACAGTTGAGAAGGCCAAGGCTCATACATATTCACTTAAGCAGGCCACCAGAGGAAACCAGAACTTGTGGAACTACACCCCAGTATCAAGAGGCTGGGAATCAAATGTAAAGAGCAGAGGTATATGCCAAAGGGAAAATAATTGGATACCCTAAAAGAAAATGTTAAATGAGGATGCATGGGCAACGAAGAACTTTGGCATTGATTCTAAGCAAGTGTCTTTGCTTCAGAAGAGGAATAATATAGGGCACAAAAATTCAGGGAGAAAATCTTTAAATAACTTCACAAACTTGGTAGCATCCCCACACCAGAACTGGGTGATGAAAGTGCTAAGAGGTTAGCAATCACTTCAATAAAAATGTAATCAAATTTATATTGACTTTCGCAAAAAAAAGTGTGTCAGATAACTGGTGAAGTCTCCCTGAATAAAAAAGCCTCACTCTAGAGGGCTGTCATATTGGAAACAACACATAGATTTTTATACCATGAATTCCTTGGCATAAACGAACAGAGGTGTTTTTAGAGGGGATCAGCTGAAGTAATGAAGTAGATTTGATTTCTGGAAATACCTATCAAAATCAGGATGCCAACACATCTACAGTTAGATATTGGTATTACATCAAATGCTGTTCCTGCACAGGTCAAAGGTTCACTATATCAGGTGGGTTGAAATAACATAGTCTGATGGAATGATGTTTGTCTTTAAGTGCTTAGTGATATCACATAACGTCAGGTCATTTCTTTGTTGCAACCAAAGCTTTTATCTTGCATCAGCGAGGCCACATTGAAATCCATTTTATAATGATCAAGTAGGTATTTTTACTTTTGAGCTGATCTGATTTAAGTAGCAACAAATATTCACAACAGGTCTTTTAATCAGATTGTCGGTAAATTCTCTAATCCAGATAAAAGGTCTAGAATAAATGAATCACTTTTAGAAGTACTTTCATGGAGTCAATAACACCAGCTTCTTCATTGATTTTTTTGCTGCAGATGAAAGTTTGATAATGAGTTATTGAGATTGGCCTCAGGGTTCATCATTATACTTTTGCCTCTGAGTCATAAGGTTGTGAGTTCAAGCCCATGTCGGGACTTTGAGTTCATGTAGTCGAAGATGACAGTCCAATGAAGTTCTGGGGGCGTGCTGCATTGTTGGAGGTTATGTCTTTCAGATGAGACATTAAACTCAGGTCCCGTCTGTGTGTTCAAGTGGAGGTTAAAGATCCCATGGCTCTATGGAAAAGTAAAGGAAGTTTCTCCCAATGTCCTGGCCAACAATCAAATACAATTGTTCATTCACTTTGTGGATCTTTGTGAGACATTACCAACTCTGCCAGGCTGACATCTTTCTTGATTGGCACATGGGCACCATGGGACAGAAGATGGTGGTAAACAGGAAGTTTGGTGACAGTCATTTTCGTTGATAAAGTGCAGGCATCAATAGATATATAACTGCATGAGATTTGACTTTATAAAATTCAGAATACAATAAACTCACTCACTGTACGAGAATTAAGAAAGCCTCAGTACTGCACAGGTCTTTTTGAATCGTATGAGTATAAAATGTCACCTTCTGATTGAAAAATGTAAAGAGGTGAATGAAAGAAATTGAGTTGTTTTCTCAGGATAAAAGATTAAATCAATGCCTGCTCAGCTGTTACAGAAAGACGTGTGGCTTTTAGAAGAAAAACATAATTAAGACTGCAGCTTTGAGCTTTGCATATGTTTGACCTGAGTTCAACAATGCATTTATATAGACAGAGGAATGGTGAATAGACTGAGTGGAATCCATGCTTGTTCAAGGCCACAACGTTTTTGATTGCAGCAGTTTGGGGAGTTTTAGAATGTTGAAAAGTGGCCAGCAAATGGCTTAGTATCATCAAACGCAAGTCTTCTCTCTCTGAAAGATATGTCCGTGTTCTGCAAACTTTTCAAGGCTGTATCCTAGGAAACACTTGGATTTCAGGAGCTTAGAAGGAGTATTGTTGTGAGAAAATTCCATCTTGCAAGCCAAAAAATGCTTGTATACAAACAATGGCCAGTTCATAGAATCAAATATGGAGGCAGAAAAAAAAGTAAGTCTGTTGTACTTTTACAATGAAGGCAGCCTTGGTGAGTTTCAACAGGGCAATCTTCAAGCTCTGCATGTCAGAAATTCCTGAAAACAATGCCCTCTAGTCTTGAGCGAATGTTTCTGAAGGTACACAGAGCTACAAAGTGCTATGTGGTGCGGGATTATGTCTTATTTACACTTGGGAGCTATTTAAAGAGGGTCATGGTATTATAGCTGACATACTGCCGCACAAATGGAAGTGCTGTGTGTGATAAATATAATAAAATAATAATAATCCTTGCATTTGATATAGTGCTTTTCACATCTTCTAGACGTCTCAAAGTGCTTCACAGAATATACTGTGGATTGAAGTGACCAATTTATTATTTTTTTTCTTGAGGGATTATTATCAGGCATGTGAAGTGAAGAAACTTGCCCAAGATTTTGCCCTGTAAGGGGTATCCTAAATGCTCACAGTAGTGGAAATCATTATTCCATGTGTGTGGATTTGGGACTAACAGCTTGAACCCACACACACAGACTGGCATTGGTTTGTTATTATGAATGCAATACAAATTCAACTCCTAAGGCTCTTCAACACAGTAGAGAAGTGTGTATCAACCCATTCAATGTGAGATTGGTAGGAAGTGGTTTTTAAAAAAGGTTTTCATTATGCAAAACACACATAAAACAGGAGTTAACAGTTACATTTGAACAAGTTCGCAGGTAAGTATGGAACTAAACAGGAAATGCAATCTTATAGGAACAGACTACAGAAACATTAACCAAGTTACCTCCCTCCTCGATTTCTTTAATGAAGTCCTCACCGGTTTCCCAGCCCCATCATTCAGACGTCCAATACTCTGCCGCCATATCATCACTTGCGTCAAACACCAATCTCCATCAACCCAGTTCTTGTCAGGCTTCACTGGCTCCATATCACAGAGTGGATCAATTTCAAGATCCTCACACTCGCCTAAAAATCACTCCATGCCCGGGTAGCTCCGTACCTCTCCAACGTGCTGACAGCCCACTCCATTATCTGTCCCCTTCGGTTGGCTGTCTCAGACCTTCTGTGCATCCCGTGACCTCAGCTTTCAAAAAAAAAACAATAATAAATTGGTCATCTTCAATCTACGACTGTTTGTGGGACATTGCTGTGCGCAATTGGCTGCTGCGTTTGCCCACAAATATACAGTCAATTCACTTTACAGTATATTCTGTGAAGCGCTTTGGGACGTCTAGAAGACATAAGAAGCGCTATATCAAATGCAAGGATTATTATTATTATTATAAACTGCCTTAATCCTTCTACCTTGCCCCCTATTTGACCTGTCTTTGAATTGCTCCTGAAAACTTTCCTCTTCCACCCTGTCTATAGTCAACAACCCTTTCTGCCCATGTCAACCTGAAAGTCCACGATTGTTCACTGCTATGAGGCATTACCCCACATGAAGGCCACTATGTAGATGCAAGTTGTTGTTGTCTTAAAGAGATAAAATGTAGTAAATGCATATTTAGAGTCCTGTAGCTCAGTGGTTAGAGCACTTGCCTTGCAAGCGAAAGACCTGGGTTCAATTACCGGCAGGGCCAAACCTTGGGAAACTTTCCTTACTCCACACGCCTGACTATAATCCCTCAAGAAAAAAAATAATCATAAATTGTTCACTCAATCCACGACTGTTTGTGGGACACTGAGATTCGCAATTGGCTGCCACAATTCGACCACAAAATATACAGTCAATTCACTTTACAGTATATTCTGTGAAGAACTTGGAAACATCTTGAAAAGCGCAATATCAAATGCAAGGATTATTATTATTGTTATTATTATTATTATTCATAAATGAATGAATAAAAAATATGTGCTCATTTCCAAACCACCTTGAATGAGAATAAATAGGTAACGGTGACCCACACTGAGCTTTTAATTCATGTTCCAGCACATGCTGGATTTTATCCAGGAACAGGAAGGATGTAAATCCTCACTAACTTAAATAGCAAGCAGCCAGAAAATAACTCAGCGGGTATAATATCCATGGAATGCTCAAAAGTCCAAAGTTACAGAAACATTTTCTCATCTATGAACTTTACAGGGATACCAATTTAAACCCTTCAATTGGCTTTCATATACTCACTCCCTCAGTAAAGTCAGTAAATCGCAATTGAGCATGTTCAGTGCAAACAACATAAACAGCGAACGAAGAGAGTTTGAGAAGAGCTATAGGAAGAGTCGGACAGAAAGTTTAAACAGATGCTTCACTGTACTCGTACCAGACATGATAAAGTAGGAATTTGAGACAGTTGGCGTAAATATTCCTTGAATACTGCTTGTAAATGACTATAGATACTGACACACTAAATCTCTTCTGGGACAACATTCTGAAATAATTATGCCTGAGTTCCTGAATGTGTTACTGCATAAAGTAGATTGTGAGAGGCATAATATGACTGTTATGATCATCAGTGAAGTAAGAGGTAGGTTTCCACTGTCATTGTCAATATTGCCATTTGAACAGTTTTAGTATCTATTTTATTTCAGAATAATATAAAATGTAGTTGTTTTCATATGTCTCAAAGGGGATAGCACCTGCAATCAAAGGCTGTAATTTAGGAATATAAGAATGCATGTCAAGAAAGAACCTAAAGAGCCATCTCTCCTTCTAAATCAAGACAAATCTTAGCCTATTATTGACTTTGTTCATTCCAGTCAATTTCTGGCGAAAAGCTTGACATGGTTTATGAACCCCAAAGTGAACAATTTTTTTAAAATTGAAACAGCTTATATTTTAGTAATCCAACTTTCTTCCAATTTGGTTGCCTTTTAGTTTCCTGCAGAGTTTAGTACACTGAAGCATTGATTCAAAATCCTTACCATCACTTACCATTCATTCAGGAATCCTGTAGCTTTCCTCTTCCATCCTGCCTACAGTCAACACCCCTTTCTGCCCATGTAAACATGAAAGTCCACCATTGTTCAGTGTTATGAGACATTACCCCACATGAAGGGCGCTATGTAAATACAAGTTTTTGTTGCCTTAAACAGTTAAAATGTAGTGACTGCGTATTTGGAGTATTTGAGTATTTGCTCAGTGGAGTTCTATAGCTCAGTGGTTAGAGCACTTGCCTCGCAAACAAGAGACCTGGGTGCGATTCCCAGCAGGACAAAACTCTGGGCAAGTTTCCTTACTCAACATGCCTGATAATAATCACTCAAGAAAAAAAAACAATAATAAATTGATCACTCAATCCACGACTGCTTGTGGGACACTGCTGTGCGCAATTAGCTGCTGTGTTTCGCCCACAAATATTCAGTCAATTCATTTTACAGTATAATCTGTGAAGCGCTTTGAGACATCTAGAAGATGTGAAAAGCGCTATATCAAATGCAAGGATTATAATATTATATATACATATATAGTATGTGTCTACCAATTTCACTCAGAGAGGCAATACAGATAGGAAGTTGATGTGAAAAACAGATAGGTCTTATGTTCTCTTCTAAGGTCTAAGTATAGTGTGGAGCGAGCAATTGATTTAAAAAACTTGTATCACTGTCCAACTTTGGTTTACATTACCTGCTTGAAAAGAATCAAAAACACAGTTTAAGATCTGCAGAATTATGGAAAATTCTTAAATTCCATCTTAATTTGGAAATCCATTTTCTGCATTTCTTTATTTTAACAATAGTTTTCACTTCCAATTAGACTTTATCTGTTGAGAAATATTATATCTCCCCCATCCCATATAGTTTCCACTCACCTTAAATTTGCTCCATTCGAACACTAATAATTGGTTAACTATGATAAAATATCAGTCATAATCCCACACAATAGCCTTTCTTACAAGAAAGAAATATACACAGGTGTACAGGGAACCTATAATTGGATTTACATAATTAGACCGAGTGGAATGATTACTTTGTAGTGGAATCTGGTTTGACTAATATGCCATACTGCCTCTGGGTGAGAAGGTTGTGTGTTCAAGCTCCACGTCGGGATTTAAACTCATATTGCAGTATTGGGGGATTCTGAAACACGATAAGACACAAGAAAAATCAAAGTTCTTTCCTCTTTAGATCAGATTTCCAGCTGACCTCTGTGTTGATAGAAAGACAACAAGTAGAGGAAAGGGTCAATTTACCCTTGAATGTACTCTATTCTTGAGACTGAAGCATGCCTGGAGTCCTGTAGCGCAGTGTTTAGAGCATTTGCAAGTGAGAGACCTGGGTTCGATGCAGGGCGAAACGTTGGGCAAGTTTCCTTACTCCACACATTTCTGTTTACTTAGGAGTAAGTAGGAACTCAATTGTTAGCCGGTTGGTGGATCACCTATCTAGGGGTAATAATCCCTTCAAAACATTTTTAAATTTTAAAAAACATTTGGTCATTTAATCCTCGACTGTTTGTGGGATACTGCTGTGCGCAATTGTCTGCAGTGTTTCACAAAATAAACAGTCAATTCACTTTACAATTTATTCTGTGAAGCGCTTTGCGATGCCTCGAAGACATGATAAGGCTCTATATCAAATGCAAGAATTATTATTATTATAAGAAGGGAAATCTCATAAACCCATATCTGGATGGCACTTTGTCTTTAGTCTGCAGAAAGGAAAGTGATAGTAGATGCTGTATATTGTGGTGGTAGGGAGGGCACCTCTGATGCTTGTAAGTCTGAGAGAAAACCAATCTTCAGCATTGTGGAGGTAGATAAGTGCTCAAACCCATCTGACCCATCAATCCGGTTCAGGAATACTTGCATTTATATAGAACCTTTCACATAGAATGGGTGTCTAGAATGGAATGGATGATGAATATAATAGGGAGAAATGAACACGCAGAATGAAGGGAGAATTAATGATGGTGGTGAAATTTGTGGTTGTAAAGATTTCAGGAGGAAATAACCAAACATAAAGTCCTGCAGTACACCACAGGTGACCCTGTGGGATGGGAAATTAATTTATTGGAGGAAATATTTTAGCACAGATAAAAATAGAGCTAATAATAATAGTACCAATGAAGTAGTCTGAAGAGGAAAGATGATGAAGGAGAATGGAAAAATAATAATGCTTGCATTTGGATATACCTCTTCATCACTTCATCTAAATGTCTCAAAGAGTTTCACAGGATTTCCTGTAAAATATATCCAATGTATTTATAGGGAACTGCAGCAAACAAATTGTACACATCAGTGTCGCATAAACGGCCATGAAGTAATGACATTTTATTTGGTCGATTGTTGCCAAGAGACCAGGCGAAACTCGTTTCTCTTTTCAAATAGTGCCACAGGATCTTTAATATCCACATGAACAGGCAGAGGGGATCTCAGTTTAACATCTTATCTGAAGGATGGCACCTCTGTCAAGGCAGCGCTCCCCCAGAGATGAGGCTTGAATGTTTGACAGTGGCTTCACTAAGTCAGGGAGGATGGGTAAAGGAAATTAGCCCAGTAACAGGTAAGTAGGATATCATGAGTGACTTCAACCTGGGTAGTCGGACCACTGGAGGGTGTCAAACAGGAAATGGCAGGAGAAGTGAAGATGTAGTTGGATGACAGTGACATATCCAATAATTTAGAAAAAAGAACAAGAAGGTACTCCAGCCTGAAGGGACAGGGGCCTGGGAGCAGAGAGACATATGCCAGTGAGGAAAAAAAAATGGAATGCACTGAAGATATATTTTTTCAAAAGTTAAAAGAATAAATTAAACTTAGAACAGTAGAGTTTAAGATGACAATAATAATAATCATTTATTTGATATAGCACCTTTCATGTCAGGAGGATGTCTTGAAGTGTTTCATAGGATGAATAGGATAAATGGTGGGGTGATCCTGCCACTGTATAAATCATTGGTATACTTAGAGTACTGTGAACAGTTCTGGTCGTAGCAGTACAAAATGGATATTGGAGAAAAGATACAGAGGAGGGCAACCAAAATGATTGAGGGAATGGAAGGACTGGTCTCTGAGGAGTGATTAAGTAAATTGGACATGTTACCGTTGGAAAAGAGAAGATTGAGAGACAACATGATTGCTGTCTTTAAGATTTTAAAGGGGCCAGACAATATAGATCATGACAGGCTGTTTCAACTTGTTCAGAATAGTAGAACCAGAGGACACGGCCTGGGATTAAAGGGGGATAAAGTCAGAATGAGTTAAATATTCCAGGATATAATGTGTTCAGGAAGGATAGAGAAGGAAGAAAAGGAGGAGGGGTGGCAATATTAGTTAAGGATAAAATTATAGCTGTAGAAAGGAACGAGGCTCTGGAGGGCCCAACAACAGAATCCATCTGGTTAGAGATAAGAAATAAGAAAGGAGTGGTTACACTGATAGGGGTTTACTATAGACCACGAGACAGCGGGAAGGAGATAGAGGAGCAGATCTGCAACCAGATTGTGGATAGATGTAAGGCGAACAGAGTTGTGAAAATGGGGGATTTCAATTATCCCAATATAGACTGGCAGAATAGCAGCGCTAAGGGCAAGGCAGGAGAAAGATTCATAAACTGTGTACAGGAAAATGTTCTTGAGCAGTATGTCTCCAGTCCTATGAGGAAGGCAGCATTGCTGGATCTAGTCCTGGGGGAACAAAATAGGTCAGGTTGAACAGGTTTCGGTAGGGGAGCATCTAGGTAAAAGTGACCATAATATTATTAGATTTAGATTACTCATGAACAGGGACAAAGTACAGTCAAGGGTGAAAATGCTTGACTGGAAAAGGGCTAATTTTGATGGGCTAAAAAGGGACCTAGAGTTGGTGGACTGGCAAGTAAGACTAGCAGGTAAAACGACACATGAGGAATGGGAGATCTTCAAAGATATGATAGCTCAAGGTCTAAATAGATATATTCCCACAAAAGGGAAATGTGCAACAACCAAGCCAGCCTGGATGACCAGGGATATTCTGTCTAGGATGAAAAAGAAGAAGACGGCGTACGACAATTGGAAGACGCAAGATACTGAGGATAGCAAAGCGCATTATAGAGAATGCAGGAGTGATCTTAAAAGAGTGATAAGACAGGCTAAAAGATCGCATGAGAAGAGGTTAGCGGGTAACATAAAGGGGAATCCTAAAATATTTTACAAGCACATAAAGGAAAAAAGGTTAGTTAAAGGTAGGGTGGGGCCAATCAAAGACAATGACGGCAATCTTGTTGTGGAGGCAGAGGGCATGGCTGATGTACTGAACGAGTACTTTGCATCTGTCTTCACAACGGAAATGGATGCCCCAAATGCCGCAGTATTGGATGAGAGGGTAGAGGAAATAGATCAGATTACTATAGACAGAGAGGAAGTTCTGAAAAGATTGACTGGGCTCAAAATTGATAAGTCACCAGGACCAGATGGGTTTCACCCAAGGTTGCTGTGGGAGATACGGGTTCAAATAGCGGAGGCTTTGGCCATTATATTTCAATCTTCATTGGACACAGGAGTGGTGCCAAGAGACTGGAGAGTGGCTAATGTTACCCCCTCTACAAAAAGGGGCAGAAAGACAAACCCGGAAATTACAGGCCAGTCAGCCTAACTTCGGTAATAGGAAAACTACTGGAGACCATAATCCGGGACAGAATAAATCTCTACTTAGAGGAACATGAGGTAATTAGAGACAGCCAACATGGATTTGTTAAAGGCAAATCTTGCCTAACAAATCTAATAGAATTTTTTGAAGAGGTGACTGCGAGGGTTGATGAGGGAAATGCGGTGGACGTTATTTACATGGATTTCAAAAAGGCTTTTGACACAGTACCGCATAAGAGATTAATAAAAAAATTAGAGGCCCACAGTATTAAGGGGACAGTGGCAGTTTGGATTAAGAACTGGCTGAGTGACAGAAAGCAGAGGGTGGTGGTTAATGGGTGTTTCTCGAAATGGAAGGAGGTGTGCAGCGGTGTCCCCCAGGGATCGGTATTGGGACCACTGCTCTTTCTAATATATATTAATGATCTGGACTTGGGCATAGAGAGCACTATTTCCAAGTTTGCAGATGATACAAAGTTAGGTAGGGTAGTAAATAATGAGGAGGACTGTAACCAACTGCAAGCAGATATACACAGAATGGTGGAATGGGCTGACATGTGGCAGATGGATTTCAATGTGGATAAGTGTGAGGTGATACACTTAGGTAGGAAAAATGATAGGAGGCAATATAGACTTGGTAGCTCAATCTTAAGGGGGGGTGAATGTACAGAGAGATCTGGGCATTCAAGTAAGCGAATCATTAAAGGTAGCGGGGCAGGTAGATAAGGCAGTAATAAAGGCATTGAACCCAGGTCTCTCGCTTTGCAAGCGAGAGACCTGGGTTCAATTCCAGGCAGGGCGAAACCTTGGGCAAGTTTCCTTACTCCACACGCCTAATAATAATCCCTCCAAACACAAAAACAATAATAAAATTGGTCATTTTCAATCTACGACTGTTTGTGGGACATTGCTGTGCGCAATTGGCTGCCGGGTTCGCCCACAAATATACAGTCAATTCACTTTACAGTGTGTTCTCTGAAGCGCTTTGGGACGTCCTCCCGACGTGAAAAGTGCTATATCAAATGCAAGGATTATTATTATTATTATTACTGAGCTTTATCAGTAGGGGCATAGAGTATAAGAGTAGGGAGGTTATGGTTAATCTATACAAAACACTGGTTAGGCCTCAGCTGGAGTACTGCGTCCAGTTCTGGGCACCATACCTCAGGAAGGACATTAAGGCACTGGAAAGGGCGCAGAGGAGATTCACGAGAATGATACCAGGAATGGGGAACCTTAGCTATGAGGACAGGCTGGAGAAGTTAGGACTTTTCCCATTAAAACAGAGAAGGTTACGCGGGGACCTGATAGAGGTCTTCAAGATCATGAAAGGTTTCGACAGGCTAGATAAGGAAAAGGTGTTTCCGCTGGTAGGTGTGTCTGTGACCCGTGGTCACAGTCTTAAGATATCTACCAAAAGAAGCAGAGGGGTGGTTAGAAGAATTTTTTTCGCTCAGCGAGTTGTTCGAATTCGAATGATCTGCCTGAAAGGGCAGTGAAGTCCGATACGATAACAGCTTTTAAGAGAGAACTGGATAGGTATCTGGGGAAGACGGGTTTGCAGGGATACTTGGAGAAAGCTGGTGATTGGGGTTAGTGAAAGTGACTTGCTCTGTCAAAGAACCGGCACAGACTCGATGGGCCGAATGGCCTCCTTCTGTGCCGTAACATTCTATGAAAAATCTATGAATCTACTCAAACACTATTTCAGTGAGCGAATAGTGAACCTATGGAACAGGCTCCCTAGGGGGATGGTTGAGCAGGAAATGTTGATTCTTTCAAACACAGATTAGATGGTTTTCATTTAGGAAATAACATTATGGGATATAGTACATAGGTAGTTTGGGACATATGTGCATGCGACCTCCAGGAAGGTGGAAGGTGAACCAGATAGACCTTGATCTTTCGTCGTCCAGCATTTCTTATGTTCTTATATTAGGATATACTGTAAAGTGCACTGACTCTGTTCCTTGTGGGTGATCACAGCAGTCAATTGCGTACCGCAACATCCCACAAACAGCCAGGTAGTGAATAACCAAATTTTATTGGGGAAATTGTTGGCCAGACAATAAGGACAAGGGGGTTGAGTTTTTTTTTGCAAAAGATGACGTAACAGAAGTTTTAAAAGAAATGACTGAGCCCCAGGCGGGTGTCTGTCACATGCAGATACCCATCACCATGCTTAAACTATCCACACCAAACTGAGAATTCCATGCAATAGATTGCTGGAATGGAATGGGCTCTCTTTCCCTGGAGAGACGCATCCTGCTTACCTAATTCCAGAAAGTATTAGGTGCAGGTTGGCAAAAGCCAAGGCTTGGGGATACCACAGTGTGAGCTGGGGTACTGCTGGAGTGTGACCAGCTAAATCTACATAGTTTGCCATTGATATTGATGTCTGGCAAGCTTTTCGGCTGCTTATCCAGCTAAGATCAACAACAACAACAACAACAAAATTACTTTCATAGAGCATCTTTCACATCGGGAGGATGTCCCAAAGCACTGAACAGTCAGGTAATGGGGCCTGAGCATGGGGGAGGGGTGGTGTTGGGGTGAGGAAAGGCAGAATGGTGGGAGGGAGACCAAAGGCACGGTTGAAGAGAAGGGTCTTGAGACCGGCCTTGAAGGAGGCAAGGGAGGAAGCAAGGCGAAGGGACCTTGGGATGGAGTTCCAGAGTGTGGGGGTAGAGAGGCTGAAAGCCCGGCCACCGATGGTAGGGCGGGAGACATGGAGCAGGCCGGAGAACACTGAATGGAGGAAGCGGGCAGTTTGGTAGGGAGTCAGCAGGTCAGAGAGGTGGGAGGGGACAAGGCCATGGATGGCTTTAAAGATGAGGATGAGGATCTTGAACTTAATCCTCTGGGGGATGGGGAGCCAGTGGGAGTAATGGGGTGACAGAGCCTGGAACGTGAGAGTACACGAGCTGCAGAGTTTTGGATGATCTGCAGCTTGTGAAGGGAAGAGTTGGGAAGGCCGATGAGGAGGTAGTCCCCCCCCCGTAATCGAGCCTTGAGGTGACGAATGCGTGGGTGTGGCGTTCAGCAGCCTGAGGGGTGAGGCAGTGGCGGAGTCTGGCAATATTGCAGAGGTGGTGGTAGGCAGTGTCGGTCATGGTGCAGATGTGGGGGAGAAAGAACAGTTCGGGGTCAAACAAGATACCCAGGTTCCTGACTGGCTTAGTGATGTTGAGTGTGCAGCCGTGGAGGCTGATGCTGCCAGCGCCTGAGGTGCGGAGGCGCTGGAGCGAGGCAATCTGGAGGGACTCGGTCTTGCTGACGTTGAGTTGGAGGAAGTTGGCCCTCATCCAGGACTTGATGTCGGATAGGCAGTCGGTCGGGACACCAGTAGTCCTGGAGTTGAGGGTGGAGGCAGAAAGATAGAGTTGGGTTTCATCCACATACATGTGGAAATTTACCCCATGTCTGCGGATGATGTCACCAAGGGGAAGCATGCACCCAAGGGGTGAAGAGAAGAGGATTGAGGACAGTACCTTGAGGAACACCGCACGAGACGGTGCGGGGGCTGGAGGAGAAGCCGTTTGCCGCAACGAAGTGGAAGCAGTGTGAAAGGTAGGACCTGAACCAGTCGAGGACAGAACCTTGAAGGTTGAAGTGGGAGGGGCGGTGGAGGACTATTGAGTGGTCAACAGTGTCAAAGGCGGCAGAGAGGTCAAGGAGGATGAGGAGGCAGAGGGAGCCCTGGTCACACATGGTCAGGATGTAATTTGTGACCTTGACCAGAGCCGTTTCCATGCTGTGGGCAGCACGGAAACCTGATTGGAGGGGCTCATGGAGGGAGTGAGAGGAGAGGAAAGAGAGAAGCTGGGAGGCGACGGCTCTCTCAAGGACAACAACAACAACAAGATTCCATTTATAGAGCGCCTTTCACGTCAGGAGGACGTCCCAAGGCGCTGCACAGTTGGGTCATGACCCGAGCAGGGGGGAAATGGTCAGGGTGAGGGGAGGGAAGGGAGGGAGAGAGGAGGGACCTTGGATAGGAAGGGAAGATTTGAGATGGGCCAGTAGCTGGATAGCTGTGACGGGTCGAGGGAAAGTTTCTTCAAGGTGGGGATGATAGTGGCTGTTTTGAGGGGGGAAGAAACAGTGCCAGATGACAGAGAGAGGTAAATGATGTCAGCGAGTAGTGGGGCAAGGAGGTGGAGCTGGGATTTAAGGAGAGGAGTAGCGATGGGGTTGAGGGAACAGGTGGTGGACTTCATGGAGGTCTATCGCGTTGAAGACAGAGGTGGAGATGACAGGTTCAAAGGTGTGGAAGGAGGGATGGGTAATTGTCGGATGAGTAATTGTGTGGGGTGGGGGTAGGGAGCGGTTGGAAGTTGGGAGGGCAGTGGCAGCTGAGCAGATTCCCTCGATTTTGGACTCGAGGAAGTCCAGCGTTTTTTCGCAGTGAGAGTCAGAGGAAACGATCTGCGAGGCGTGGCGGGGAGGGCGGAGGAGCCGGTTAGTGGTGGAGAACAGGAGCCTGTGATTGCCTTTCGCCTCCAGGATTAACAGAACGCTGATTTGGCTGAAGCGAGAGTGGACCGGTAGTTCATGATGAGGTTCAGCCAGATGTAGCGGTGGACCGTTAGGCCGAATTTCAGCCAAGTGCGTTCGGCAGACTGCACCTGGCCCTTAAGCAAGTGGAGGTGGCTGGTGAACCATCCTACCCATTAAGGCTTTGGCTTGCATGGATAACAGGTGGTGACATGGATGATTCCCTGCCCCTAGTGACTGGTCCTTCCAAGTCCTGCCAACGAGCCAGGCTGGCTGTGCTGTATTAACAGCACCCTGGAATACTGCGGATCCATCCAGCTCAGGAACTGGACTAGAGACCGCCACAGAGGACTGGCTTGATTCCTTACATTCCATTGCCAAGCATGTCACCTTGGAACGAGTTCAGCTCCAAGAAGACTCCACTTACCTCCCCCCCAAAGAGGATAGGAATTTAAAGGTAGGACCATAAGCTGAAACAACAACATTCTCCCACAACCGTTTCTCAGACCTGTCATGATTTAGGGATGAACTGTTTCCTGTAGCTGAAGCTGAATGAACATTTTTAAATGTGTAATTAAGCGAATTAGTCAGCTTGCAGACATTAGATTAAGTGCTTTATGACTGGAGGCATTTGTTTCCATTGATGTATGAGACACATTTCATTGCTTTTTACAGTCTAGCACTGAAAGATTAAAGATGAGATTTTTCCCCCATAAGCATACATTTTATTATAGCAGGGTGTCACTCTTTGTAATTTTATTGCATTGTGAATTTGAGCATTGGGATTGTTTTCCTTTAAGTGGAGTTTTACAACCAAAATGAGAAGCAAATTCACTATAATAATAATAATAATCCTTGCATTTGATATAGCACTTTTCACGTCGGGAGGACGTCTCAAAGAGCTTCACAGAATATACTGTAAAGTGAATTGACTGTATATTTGAGGGCGAACGCGGCAGCCAATTGCGCACAGCAATGACCCACAAACAGTCGTAGATTGAAAATGACCAATTTATTATTGTTTTTTGTTTTGGAGGATTATTATTAGGCTCTGTGTGGAGTAAGGAAACTTGCCCAAGGTTTTGCCCTGCCTGGAATTGAATTGAACTCAGGTCTCTCACTTGTAAAGCGAGTGCTCTAACCACTGAGCTACAGGACTCCAACCACTGAGCTACAGGACTCCATGTATGTTTCTTTTGAAATGATTAACTCTGATCCTTTGAATTAGCTTTGATTTCTGTAAGTATATGTTGCTGTGTTCGTGAGCACATGAAAGTTAACTCCTGTGGGAATTTCCAATCATATGTGTTAGGGCTTATTGCAGGTATAGATATGCATGATCACTGCCAAGACACACAAATCCAAGATCATCAGCAGTAAAAGGCCTTTTTTTATGCATTTGGCAGCACAGTGTACCTTATTAATCAATTTTACCTTTTTTTGATCAATCTGGTGTCTGACACAAGTCGTAACCTATTCCCATGTTTAAGAGTATCCAAACCAGACTGAAAGTTCCACATATGAATCCCACTTACACATGGAAATTTCCTGTGTCTGGAATGAAACAAGCACTCTCTACCTGGAGGGAAACACGCTGCTTACCTAATTCTGGAGAATATTTGTTGCAGGCTGGCAAAAGCCAAGTTCTGCTAATAAGCCAGGCTGGCTGGACTATCATCATCAGAGCCCTGGAGTACTACGGATCTACTTGGCTCAGAAACCAGGCTACCAAGATTTCCACAATTTTATAATAAGATCATCCTGATCCATAAACTTTGTTAGAACAAAGCATTATATAAAAATGGAGTGTGAGTCTGAAGAGTTGAGGGAGCATAGGGCAAGGTAGCCAAAGGCGTAGTCAAAAGGAGAGATCAAAACATCTCAAAGCCCTTCACAGTAATTATTGTTAAGTGTAGTAACTGTGAATGTATAGGCTGTGAAAATGAAATTTATTTTTTTCTACTGTCCATATTTTATACACTGAGAAATCAAAGAAGCCATGCACAAAGTTTCTGAGGTGGCTTCTCTTACACTATCTTTAATTCCACTGAGGTACTGGATTATCAGTGTTCACTAGAAGTACAGTTGTGCCAGTCATACATCCAGCATTTCATGATCTAATATTGAGCCAAGGAGGTTTAAATGCAATGGTGTGAATCAATATCCTGCAGACTCCTGATATGACAAAAAAATAAAGAAAACAGCCACAACAACTTGCACTTATACAGCACCCTCCCCGCAGGGTAGTGTCTCAGAGCGTTTAACAGTGGTGGAGCCTAACACACAAGTACACAATCAAGAATAACAATGAAAACTAAACAAAGGCTTGTTTTTCTTTCTTTGAGTGGTCAGGGAGCTGCCAAAGCAGCAATCCTATTACTTTGATATAAAAAACAAGGCAAAAGAGACTAATAGACCATAGTGACGGAAATACTGAGCAAATATTTGAATTGCTGCAGCCAGTTACACTATGCTGATAGTTCCTGGTGGAGAAATCTTTTCTGTCCATGTGCAGTTTTCATCAGTAATCGTCCTGGGTTTGCGAATAATAAATCAGCAGCAAAATCTTCCTCATTTTACTGAAAGCTTTTAATCCCCTCTGACCCCTCCCTCCCCATGTAGTTTCTTTTTGTCTAAATGAAGAGAAATAAATAGGACACAGGAAAAGTCGTGGCTTCTTTCATTTTCTGAGACTAATACCTGCATCTGAGATGCCTCTCAGCTTTTAATCCAATGAACCACTGTTTCTCTTTCATTTCCTTGGAAACTGCTGTATTCACTCTCAGAAGCTCAAGGCTGAGCTACAGTTGATCTTCGGGAATGGGCAAAGTCCAAGTGTAGTCAACTCCTATACAATGAAATACAGGTTGTTGGCCCAAATTTGTGTTCACTTTGTTGTGATTACTAAACAAAGAACTAACGATTATTTTGTGGTTTCAACAACAACCACTCCCTAAATACAGTTCTTTACTTTTTGAAGTTCTTTCCTCCTCCACCCCACCCCCCCCCCCAAAACGATTTAGAGATTGCAAACTTTCTCTTGTTATTTTAACTGTAGCAGCTAATTATTTACAAATTCCAAAAATTTGGTGACGATGTTGACACAGTGTGCAGTGCGAAGGCAGTACTGTGCATCAGGTAAACAGAACAAAAACATGCTTACAAAGAATATTAGGGTAAATGTCAGCTAGCGGGGTAAACTTAAGATGAAACAGCACGTTTCATAAAAATAATACATTTGATAAAGTGCCTTTCACATCGGGAGGATGTATCCAAACTGCATTGACTGTGTATTTTGTAGGTGAATGCAATAGCCAATTTGTACTAAGCAATGTTAGCCATAAGATGACCGACCAATATCCTCTTGAGGATTGTTGGTCAGGACACTGGAAGAAACTCCTTTCTCCACTTGAAAAGGCAGACGGGACCTAAGTTTAACTTCTCATTTGAAAGATGGTGCCTCCAACAATGCAGCACATACCCAGCACTGCATTGGAGTGTCAGTTTAGACTATACGAGTTCCAAGTCCTGATGTGGGGAACCCACAAGCTTCTGACTCAGGCGGGAGTGTTACCTACTGAGCCAGAAATAATATATGCAAAATAATACTTCAAAATCACTTGATAAATGTGATGGTAGACACCCATCTGGGAAATAGGAATTTTAAAGAGTTGGCCAAAGGCAAAAATAAATGTTTTAAGGAGGTTTGAAAGTAGAGAGAAAGGTAGCAGGGTGGAGTGATTTTGTAAGTGAGTGCCAGAGGATGGGGCTGTGGTGGCTGAGGACTCTTTTTTGAGGATGGGGAGTGGAGGGCAAGCAATAGACCAGAAGTGAAGGGGAATAGTGTTTGGGCTGGAAGCTGGAGAAGATGACGCGGGTAAGGTGGGGCAAAACCATGCAGGATTCCAGTGAATGCCGTTTAAGCAAATATTGTGAATGTACAATCTGAATTTTATTCCTTGTTTTAAGTCGGCAAGGTATCTGACACACATGGAAACCCAGGGGTATATCCAAACCAAACTACTCGGAGTTCAACGTATGTATGGAAATTTCCTTTTGTCTTTTATGGAATATGCACTCTCTCCTCAGAGGGGCACCCCCTGCTCATCTTATCCCAGAAAGCATTAGGTGCAGGTTAGCAAAAGTCAAAACTTCAAAATCCCAGTATGTACTTCAGCAGATTAGAGAGCTACAACCATGTGGGTTTGGCATTCCAAGCACTGTCTGGTAAGATCCAAGTCTCTGACTGTCCAGTCAACATGAAAGGTGCTATACAAATATAATTTGTATTGTATTCTTATTGCTTGTATAGCTAGGACCCACCCTACCCAATTAGGGGTTGAGCTTTCAGGGTTAATAGGAGCTGACTGGGAAGAATATCTGCCCCTTTTACTGATGTTACTGCATACATTGGAAGATTTGTACATTTTGGTGAACTATGCATGTTACAATAACATTCTAGATGTTGGTTGGTGGCCTACAAATAAATCACAATGACGCAATAAAATCGTTGTAATAAATAATAATACTCAAATAATGATAGAATTTGATATATATTTCCTACACGTGGAAGTCTCAGAGATAGATTTGGGGAATGGAATGCGCACTCTCTCTCTGGAGGGACCTGCTTACCCAATTCTGGAGTGTTAAGTCCAGGGTGGCAAAAGCCAAGGTTTAGGGACCCCAGAGATCTGCTGGAGTCTAAACTGCTTAGCTTGTCATTTAAAGCACTGCCTGGCAAGCTTTCCCTCTGCTTGTCCAGCTAGTATCACAGTACCCATTAGGGCTTTGGTTTGCACGATTAACAGGAGCTGCTGAATGGGAAGAGTCACTGCCCACAGTGACTGGTCTGCCTCTCCAAATCCTACCGTTGAGCCAGACTGTCTAACCCTAAGTTCCATGGAGTACTGCAGGCTACCGTCTGGCTCTGGCACCGGACCACAGTTGACTTGATTCCAACATTTCTGTTCTGCTGTGTAAACATTCGTAAACTTAATAAATATTGTTAAATGCTGCTAGGCATCATCCAATGTGATCACTTTAATGTTACATTATAATGTGTCATAACACAAACATAGCTTTTCTGCCTTACCTGTTTTCAGATCAGATGGCTATACAGTACTTTGTGAAACCTGTCAATGCAAAATAATTAATTTTGATGAACAGCAATTAGTAATAAACAGAATGTGTTCAGGAAATACTAAACTAATTTTCCCCAGAATCAACAGCAACTTAATTTCTTCTTATATCCCCTATCCTCTTTACCCCCTGACCCTCTTAACTCATGTCTGACTTAATCCCATCCCACTTACCCCCATTTTACCCCTTATCTCACGTACATCCTGTCCTACTTGCCCCCTGTTCATTTATATCCTGTCCCACTTACCCCCGTCCCACTTAAACTCCTGTCATGTTTAATCCCCTTTCCCTTTTAACTCCCCATCACTAAAGCTGATCATCCAAATTGCGAATCCAACTGAAAAAGAAGTAAAATTATATTAAAAAAAAGAAGATGAGAATTGTTAAGTCTCTTTTTGAATCCTATGCAACAATACATTTCCCCACTGAGCATGGATATATCCTACGCCACAAAACTCAAGGCTGGAAATGCAGGCCAGAGTCTGTGTGGAGGAGCGACTGATACATCTTATATCATAGATATGAGCAATCGTGACCTTCACATGGTGAGCATTTCCCAACATTTTGAGAAATGGAACGGTGAACGGCGAGACTCTCGTGAGGCTTTGTGAAATGTGGAATACTTCCCCATTGGACTTGAATTAATTGAGTATTATTGCAGTAAATTATCTTCCTGACAATCACTGCTCATCAGTTCTCCAGCGAACATAGAAATCGCTGGCTGCTGCACTTTCAATTTATGAAGCTGACCTGGAACTGACACTGTTTAACAGATACGTACACTGCAGTGTGTAACTTCACCTTTAGCTTTCCAAACCACCAAGATTGGTGGGCATGATAAATAAAGGCTGGAGGCTTCTCTTCACTGACATGCTACAGTACATGAAATGAAAACATAGGAAAAAATATATGTAGTTTTGCCCACAAGAGCTCCCAGGAATTAACTAGACATCGGAGCTGTCAGACTCCCATTCTATGCCAAGGACACTGACAAAAGATTTTTGCAAATGAGCCTTTAAACCCCTCAGTAGTCAATGCATAATGCGTGAAAGAATGTGGCTAAGTACAAAAGCCAATATTCACAGCATATCATAGGGTGATGGATAGGAATTGACATATGAACCTAGGTTTGTTGTTGTTGAACCGAGTGGGCAGCGGTCTCCAGCTGAGCACTCCAAGCCCTCGCTCAAAAGCGTTGTTTACATTAAAGCTGGACATTTGCATTTGTTGTGAACTTACAGCTGATTACCATTCAGGCTCCAGCATGCAAATAGCATGACACATGAACCGCCCTTGTCTGCTTTGTAACTGTGATCCTGTAGTAAATAGGAATCACATTAGGCCGAGGTGCAAACAATCATATTTAAATGCCAGTGTTTCTCCAGCTTCACAGTTTTGACCAGTATGTGCGTAAAGCAGTGATGTTCTCATCCAGATCTAATTCAGAGCAGAGAAGAGAGGTACAAACCCTAAAATGTTAAAATCTAGTGCAACAGGGTCACTAAAATTATAGCTTGTGCTTTGTGAAAGTATACAGTGTTAGGGTGAAGCAAATGTCAGCAGATGATGTGTTATTTGATCCATAATGCAGCAGCAAAGTGCTACTCACTAATGGACCGTTTATATTGCAGGGTGCTTCAGAACCAGTTCAGATAACCTGAGGGTGCTGGTCCAGGATCTTGCTCTATTTCTGTTCCAGCGCAAAAGGCAAACTGTGAGTGATGGCAACATGGAACTATCCTTGCTCTCTGTGGACACTTTACACAAAGGGCTGTGAGAATGTGGAGCAGACTGTGTCAGAGGGAAATAGATACAGAGTGGATTGAGCAGCTCAAAAGACAGAAATAGATACCTGGTAACATTATTTAGGAATGTGGAGAAAAGGCGAGAAAAAGAGCTGTTAAAAATGTAATGATAGAGCAGGCTCAACGGGGCAAATTGACTGCTCCTGTTCCTGTGTCATGAACCAAGGCAATTTCCCCTCCAATTGATGACTTGTGGATCTCTGGAGATTTGAAGCAAATTATTCCAAACCAGCACTATCTAGAAGGATTGGTAACATGTACAGCATTGACTGGCAGTTCAACTTGCCCCCAGCCCAAATATCATAGTGGCTAACACCCTGATCATCTCACTGTGCTGGCTGGGGCTTCCTCCTGGAGATGAGATACAAACCCACCTTGAACCTCAATGGTAAATGCGTCCATAGGTTACAGTGCACTTCAGTTATATTAAAACACAGATGCCAAATTCAAGGCCGCATAGATATAAATGTAAAATAAAAGTAATGATCATTCATTTTGGTTTAATAATTTGATGTATAAGAACATAGGAAAAAAGCTTTGCCATCCATCTAACCAGTTCCACCCCAATCTAAGACGTATCCCACCAACAAGCTCTTTCTCATACCCCTGAAACAATTTCCTCTCAAAACAACTAATACCCTCTTGAATTTGTTGACACAATCTGTCTCTTAGTAGTCCATTCTGGGTTTAGTAGCACAAAAATCTGTGTGCCTTATGACTATTTCTCTATCTCAGTTGGTACCCATCTCTCATTCTGTTCCAAGGCATTCTCAGGTCAGAGCTGAAATCCAGCAAGATGGTATGGTTGACAGAGGTTCCTTTTCAGGAGATGCAGTTTCTGTCCCAAGGCACATTTTTTTGTGGTTGTGGGTTCAAGCTCAAGGTCCTGTCTGTCCATTCAGCGGGATGTTAAATATCCCATTGCACTATTTGAAAAGACTTTCTCCTGGTGTCCTGGCAAAGAATTCCCAAGATAAAATTGGTTATTCACTTCAAGGTTGTTTGTGGGACATTGTTGTGCGCAAACCAGCTGTCATTTTTGCCCACAAAAAGTGCAGTCCTGTAGCTCAGTGGTTAGAGCACTCGCCTAGCAAACGAGAGGACCTGGGTTCGATTCCCGGCAGGGTGAAATGTTGGGCAAATTTCTTTACTCCACACGTCCCTGTTTACCTAGCAGTAAGTAGTCAATTGGAGGATTGCTTTTCCAGGGTTAATAATTTCTTCCAAAAAAACTTACTCACTCAATCCACGACTGTTTGTGGGACACAGCTATGTGCAATTGGCTGCCGCATTTCACCCAAAAATAAACATTCAATTTACTTTACAGTAAATATACTGTAAAGTGAATTGAAGCGCTTCGAAATGTCTCGAAGATGTGATAAGGTACTATATCAAATGCAAAGATTATTATTACAAAATACACAATCACTACAATTTACAGTAAATCCTGTGGTTTGCTTTCAGACATCCGTCTGACATGAAAGGCGCTATATTAAATGCAACAAGCATTATGTTTTTTCAACCCCATTGCTTGTGTTACGGACCTTATCATGTCTGTGAGGCGGAATATTTACAATCCAAATCACTGTGAATTCCCATTTACTTGGCTCATTTTAAATTTTCATAGTGGCAAATAAATGTTGAACTGTGTGAATGGACTGTAGATTGAGGCTGCTTTTCTGGCTTTGGAAGTTGAAGTTCATTTGAATCTTGTTTAACTGGTCTCTAGATGCAATAATAATAATAATAATACTTAATACAATAGCTGCACTCTGAAAAGTGTTTTGGCAAAGAAATATTGTTCAAGCCTTTTACAAGCTATGACTGATTGGGAAGCTTTCTGCATGACAGAAGCAATGTTTTATTTCATCCTCAATAAAATTCACAATGTCAGTGCATCATTTTGTTTCAGAATAGCCGGTATTAATTGCCTTCCAATCATTAGGTGAGTGCTGAACTGAACATTTGTTCAGTGTTTCAGGATCAGTGCTGTGTGACATCTTCTTCTGCTACTTTTCTTACCTTATGTGGCAGGCACTACTTTATGTGGCAGTCCATGACAATGTGAAAAATACTTGCTAAAATTGTATCTACAGATACAGGACACCACCATTCAATGGAGCTCCATTGCCAAATATAAGGATTATTATTATTGCATCATTATCCCTCATTGACTGTTCACCTACAAAATGCAGTCCTTTGTTACTCAGTCATTACTTCACAAGTTAATCTTGTGAAGCACTTTGAGATGTTCTCCTGAAATGCAAGGCACTACATCAAATGCGAGGATTATTTTTATTATTTATGATACTGTCATGGAAGCTTTCACACACTTATTTTCTCAGACATGGTCACCCAGGAGCATATGAGGGAAAAACTGAGAGATCTAACATCTTCAGAAATATGTCATTGTGATTTAGTCTGACAGCATCACTATTCATGGATTCACTCTCCACCTCACTGAGGCAGTAAGGGATCTTGGTGTCTTGTTCGATTTTCAACTGTCTTTTAAACTCCACCACCTCTACCACTATTTCCCCCTTCAGGCTGCCGAGACCCTTTAATTACATCCACGCTTGACGATGTTAATTCCCTGCTCGTTGGCCTTCCCAACTTTTTCCTCCACAAGGTGCAGATCATTCAGAACTTGTGTAACTGCAGCTCATGTCCTCTCCCACACAAAGCTCCATGAGCCGATCATCCTCACCCAGCTTCACTGCTTCACTATTCCCCAACTCTCTGAGAATCGAGTTCAAGATCCTCTTCCTTATCTTTAAAGCCCTCCATGGTTAAGCTCTTCCTTACCTCTGTGACCTACTAAAACTTTACCAACCGGCCCACTCCCTCTGCTCAGCTTGCTCCATGTCCCCCACCCTGCCGTTCCACCATTGGCAATCGGACCTTCAAACTGTCTGTCCCCACCCTATGGAACTCTATTCTGGAGCCTTTCTATCTTGCTCCCTCCCTTGCCTCCTTCAAGGCTGGTCTCAAGACCTTCCCCTCTTCGACCATGCCTTTGATCATCTTGATTCCAACCCCCAGCTCAGGATCAAACCCTTCACTGTCCAGCTCCTTGAGAAGTCCCATGAAAGGCATTATATAAATGCAATTTTTGTTGTTGCTAGTTATCTAAAGCCTGTCTGCATTGCTGAAAAACATTGTGGAAAAAAGTTATGCCCAGGCCTTACAAATCAGGACTAGTCCATGCAGATCAGGAGAAGACCACGGGATAGAATCCCGGTCTGTACTGGCAGTTGATCTCATTGGTGCAGCAATTATGGCACTACGATAGATCTTGGCATCCCATGATTAAAGAGGGGAAAAAAAATCAGTCTGAATACGTGCTCCAGCAAGTCACTAAACTGAGGCCACTGATAACAAACATGTATGTGTGTATGAACATTGGGCAAGGACATGATCATAGGAACATAGGAAAACAGGAGCAGGAAGAGGCCATTCAACCCATCAAGACTGTTCCATTAATCATAGAATCATACAGCACAGAAAGAGGCCATTTGGTCTATTGTATCTGCGTCAGCTCTGAAAAGAGCAATCCAACTCAATCCCACTGGCCCACTTTCTTTCCATAGCCCTGCAATCTTGTCCTTCCCAAATACTCATCTACTTCTCTCTTAAAATTTGTTATTGAATTGGCTTCCACTACCCTTTCAGGTAATGCATTCCAGATCCGAACAACTCGCCGGGTGAAATTTTTTTTCCTAACCTCCCCTCTGTTTCTTTTAACAACTAACTTAAATCAGTGTCCTCAGGTTACTGACCCACATGCCAGTGGGAACAGTTTTTCCCGGTTCAACCTATCAAATCCTCTCATGATCTTGAAAACCTCTATTAAATCCCCACTTAATCTTCTCTGCTCCAGGGAGAATAATTCTAGTTTCGCTAACATCTCATGACTAAAGTCCCTCATTCCTGGTACCATCCTGGTAAACGTCCTTTGAACCCTCTCCAATGCCCTAACATCTTTCCTAAAGTACAGTGCCCAGAACTGAACTCAATACTCCAACTGAGGCCTAACCAGCATTTTATAAATATTCAACATAACCTCCTAACTTTTGAATTCTATGCCCCTATTTATAAAACCTTGTATCCCGTATGCTTTTTTAACAGCTTTTATCCACCTGTCCTGCCACCTTCAGAGATTTGCTTATGTGGACCCCCAGGTCTCTCTGTTCATTTGTCCCCTTTAAGATTGTACCATCTAACTTACATTGCCTCTCCTCATTCTTCCTATCAAAATGCAATACTTCGCATTTCTCCACATTAAACCTCATCTGCCACATTTCTGCCCATTTTACCAATCTGTCTCAGTCCTCTTGAAGTCTGGTGCTATCCTTCTCACCATTAACTACTTTTCCTAGCTTAGTATCGTCTGCAAATTTGGAAATTGTGCTCTCTATATCCAAGTCCAGATCATTGATATAGATCAGAAAGAGCAGTGGTCCCAATACCGACCCCCTGAGGGACACCACTACACACCTCCCTCCAGTCAGAAAAGCTTAGTTTATTATATGTTGACATATCATTTAATCCCAGTCAGGCTTGGCTGAGATCTATCAATATTGAATAGCTTGCCAACATTAAAGGCTCGACGAGAATAATGACCAGTTGGGTGAGTATCAGTCAGAAAGTGGAGTTGTATTTCAGTAGAAAAAAACGTACAACAAGAGCCTGTAAATACATAGAAGTCAAGAAATGACCAGCGGCGTGCTAATGATTACCTTCTTCTGCGACCATTGGCTTGTTATCACCCCTAAGTGAGGAAATGATATGCTATTACACAGTTAAATAGCACCTGGCAGTATTGTTACCTAATGCAGTAATTAGTCTTTGGTCTTGCCCTCTCTTGTAAGATGTGGTAAAAAGTAGTGACTAAACAAAGCAGCAATGGCAGTGTGCATGTTACGGTTCAACCTCTGTGAACTGAAGTAATGGGAGGTTCAAACTTCCATTGGGTCTTAGCCTTGACCATAGTCTAAACATTTAAGATCATGCAACATTTTGGAATAATTCATAAATTCACCTTAAATTAATTTGAAAGAACGACAGCGGACCGGGTTCCAAATTGCGAGTACATTTTCCAATGCTTTAAAAAAAAAGCCTTATAAAGGCTGTGATCTCTTTTCAGGACCTCTGTCAATCTCTGAAACTCAGAGGAATAATAATAATAATAATCCTTTCATTTGATATAGCGCCTTATCATGTCACTGAGACTCTCAAAGTGCTTCACAAAATATACTTTATAATAATAATAATCCTTTCATTTTATATAGTGCTTCTCATTTCTCCTAGACGTCTCAAAGCATTTCACAGAATATATTATAAAGTGAATTGATTGTATATTTGCAGGCGAAACGCGGCAGCCAATTGCGCACAGCAGTGTCCCACAAACAGTCGTGGATTGAAGTGACCAATTTATTAATGTTTTTTTTTCTTGAGGGATTATTATCAGGCATGTGGAGTAAGGAAACTTGCCCAAGGTTTCGCCCTGTCGGGAATCGAACCCAGGTCTCTCACTTGCAAGGTGAGCACTCTAATCACTGAGCTACAGAACTCCACCTGTGGATTGACTGTATTTTGTGGGTGAAACTCAACAGTCAATTACACACAGTATTGTCCCAAAAACGGTCATGGATTGAGTGATCACATTTTTTTTCGAGCAATTATTACCCCAGAAAGCGATCTGTCAATCAACTAACCACCGGGTTCCTACCTACTGCTAGGTAAACAGAAATGTGTGCAGTAAGGAAACTTGCCTGAGGTCTCGCCTTGCCCGGGAATCAAACCCGGTCCTCTCACTTGCGAGGTGAGTGCGCTATTCATTACGCTAAAGAACTCCAAGATGCTATCCCACGTGAAGGCCGCTATATAAATGTAAGTTGTTGTTGATGAGTGTCAAAGTCAAACTTGTGTAAGGCATATATAAATGACAGCTAGCCTGCTGTGTTGGGGCACAGTTCCTATTTGTTAAAATTATACTAATCTAAGAGGAATTTAACTTTTTATGCAAATAAACGTGATGGACTGGTGCTGTTTTAAGCTTGGATTACTCAGCAGTAAAGTTGAACCCAGTGACAGCTCTTGCCTGTTAAATGCAGGTAATAATAAAATCCTGTTTTGGCACTGAATGCAGTTTCAATTCTTTGGCTCCATGGTGGTCTGCCGTATTTCTAAAGCGTTTTTGCCTTAAATATATATTTAACTAAATTTCTTAGCAAAAGATTAGATGAAAAATTGACTGGATTTTTAAATCGCTTTTCCCTTTGGTTTAAGGTTTAATAGCATAATTTTTTGAATTTAACCATTTATTCCCACTTTAACATTCTTCAACTGAAATTACCAAAAGCAAGGATTATTGGCTTTCTGTTAAACTTTCAGAAAAAACAAAGGAGTCAAGGAGTTAATAACATTTTTTCCAATCTCAGGATTATATATTAACAGACTGAAAATGCAAGTTCCATTTCCTTGACTTCTCTCTGCTTTTACTTTTTATAATCCACAATTTTAATGTGCACCACGAGCTGGATAGTATTTAACTCTCATCTGAGCAGACCTGGATTTGATTCCTGGCAGGGCGAAACATTGGGCAAGTTTGCTCCACACACTGTTTAGCTAGCAGTAAGTAAGAACCTGATTGTTAGTCGATTGGTGGATCGCTTTTGCGGGAGTAATAATTCCTTAAGAAAAATAATAATAATAAATTGGTCACTCAATCAATGACTGTTTGTGGGACACTGCTGTCAATTCACTTTACAGTATATTTGGTGAAGCACTTTGAAACATCTCGAAGACGTGATAAGGCGCTATATCAAATGCAAGGATTGTTATTATTGTTATAAACATATTAAGATTCAGTATTGAAACAGGCCAGTTTGGTTTTCCATGTTTCTTTAGGTTCAAGATCCAGTTTCAGGTGAGTCACTGGCAGATTACTGTAGAGGCCACTTTTAAAGAGGAACTATTCTCATGAGATAAAATATAATAATAATAATAATCCCACCCTACCTGCCCTCCTACCCTCCTGATCCCAATCCCCATCATGGGTCCAAATACCTGACCGTCCAGCACCTTGAGATGTCCCACCGATATAAAAGACGCTATACAAATGTAATTTGTTGTTGTTGTTAGCCAAGCCTTCTACTTTCTTTGGGGAATGAGACAAACTGTAAAAGCTGTACATTATAGTTCCTGCAGAAGTGGTACATTTTAATCCCATCTATAAACAAACCTCATCACAACTTTTCTTGTCTTTTGTTATTTTGTATTTAAATTCAACAATAATACAGTAGCTCATCTGAATTTTGTACCCTTCTCCTGCCAAGTTCCAAATGCAATACATTGGCTCACATGTTCTTACTCCTGCCCGAATCCTCTGTGTGCTGGATGGTCTGACATAAGTGGAAACCCATCACCATGCTTAAAACTACCAAACTAGACTAAAAGTTCCACAAATGTATGCCACCAATACATGGAAATTTCCCCGTGTCTGCAATAGAATGTCCACTCTGTCTCTGGAAGGACACACCCAGCTTCCTTGATTCCAGAGTGTGCACCACCTCTAACCCAGCCTTCTACTAAAAACTCACCCCATCCGGAAATGACTTTCTCATGGGTAGGGATGGGGTAGGGAGTGTGCATCCATGGATGGTGATGCTGTCAGTGCCTGAGGTGTGGAAGCAGTGATGGGAGCCAATCAGGAGAGCCTCGGTCTTGTTGATTTTCAACTGAAGAAAGTGAGCTCTCATTCAGGACTTGATGTGTGACAAACATTTTGTCAGGACAGCAGTGGTCCTGGAGTCAAGGGTGGAGGCAGAGAGGTACAGTTGGGTGTCATCCGCATATATGTGGAAGTTGACCCCATGTCTGCGGATGATGTCATGGGGTCAACTTCCACATGCATGCGGATGACAATATCCCAATATATTAAATGAAAAGATTATTATCCTTAAAAAGTGGATGCCCTTTGTTATATTTGGGAGCCCCAGGCATGCTTCTGTCAGTCTCAACACATAGGCAAACTTCCCATCATCTCAACTTGGCTTTTGTCCTAAATGTAACTAATAAAGGTAATTATAAAGCTATCGATACCTCCTCCTTAACTGTCAGCCTGGCTGGATTTTCACCTGAGTCAGAGGGATGTGGGTTTAAGCCTCTAGTCAGGATGTTTGCTCAGTCTAGGATGACACTCCAATGCAGTACAGAGGGACCATTTTATTGTCAGATGTGTCATTCTTTGATGAGACATTAACCCGAGGTCCCGTCTGCCTGTTTAGGTAAATGTTAAAAATTCCCTGGCTCTATTCAAAAAGAGAAGGGAGTTTCAGCCAGTGTCCTGGTCAACAGTCCTCCAGGTGAGATTTGTCATTCACTTGATGGCTGTTTGTGGCACATTGCTAAGTGCATATTGGCTGCCATGTATGCCTACAAAATACACAGTTACTGCATTCTAATTAAGTCAGTAAGTCCTGTGAGATGCTTTGAAACGTTCTGAAGATGTAATAAAGTGCTTTTGCAAATGTAAGGAATGATATTACTGGATTTCTTTGGCAAATATATTAATAATAATCATTCCATTTATTATAGTGCCTCTCGAGTCCCAAAGCCCTTCACTATTGTAAAGTGTAGTGACCTTTTTGTGTGATCGAACGCAGCAGCCGATTTGTACACAGCAATGTCCCACAAACAACCATGGAGTGAATTATTAATTTTTTTAGGGAGGAGCATTGACCATGACATGGGGAGAAACTCCCTTCTCTTTTCAAATAGTGCAATGGGATCTTTAACTCCCACCTGACAAGGCAATGGGGCCTTGATTTAATGTACCATCCGAAAGACACCAACTTTGACAATACATCGGAATGTCATCTTAGACTATGTGACTTCCAAATCCTGATGTGTGACTTCGAACCAACAAACTTCTGACTCCTGGCAACTAAGTGCCTCCAACTAAGCCAGCCTGACAGCATTATACTAGCAGCATTATACTGACAGCGTTACAATGCTAGAATTGCTACCTGGACTCCAACAAAAACAATATTCTGTGGATCATATATTGACTGGTGCTGTATTGTGCTTATCAGTATTAATAGGCTTTCAACAGAATCTCTCCCCATCTCCCACCGCCCATTCCCACACCCACACACACTCCGTGTCAAACACTTTATAAGTCATCTTGCACACTTGACTGAGATGTCCTGTCCAAATATCTTGAACAAGTAAACTGGATTTTCGGAGATACAAGGCACCAGGGAGCAATCCAGTACACACGGAACTAAAATAGAAAGCAAACACTTGCTTTTGCCAACAAAATGCTGCATATTCCTCAAAGGGTTAAAAAGACGCGGCGAGGGTCCTCCAGATTAACCTCATCCTATGTGGCACTCAGAGTAAGGTTGTAACATAATGTTATTCTTCAGTTGTGTAACGGAATGAAGCACATGTGCTCCAGGCTGTAAAATGCAATACTCAGCGGGCCAATAAAAATGAAATGTAGCTCTACATGTTTTAATAAGCAGGCAATGGGCAGGCAAGCTAACCGAGGACAGTAAAGTGTGTGAAGCAGAAACCAGTCTGGAAAAGTTCTCAATTTGGCCACCGTCGCTGTATATGATCTGCTGAGCCCAGTGACTTCAAGGGCCTTTCTTCAAAGTGTTCTGATGTATTCGAAAGTTCGCAGCATTCAGAATCGGTTGATTTCGCTTTTGTCTGCAGTCATCAGACGAGAGTGACATCTTGAAAGCCTCTGAAGATTAAATAGCAAAGCTCAGTCGGAAGCAAGAAAGAAAGGGCCAGGTCGGCCATTAAGGAGCAGGTCCTTTCTTGTCTGTGAAAGAGCTTTCAAGGAGCACTATTGGAAGCAGAAGGCCTGATAAAGAATACAATGAGGAAGAGAAAAGGAGAACCCAGAGTGGAACCAGAGGGAGGGGGCAGAGTGAATGGGGAATTAGTGCAGCTCCACAGCAAAGAAAGGGGAATCCTAGTTGAGATGAAAATGAGGTATTACTGTTTGGGAGAATTCGGTTCACTGAGCAGCAACAATGTGTGTTGTGAGGGAGGGGGAACGACTTGACATCACACACTACTAAGCTATGCTGACCCTCAGTGCAGGCCGTATCAAAACAGNTTTTTTTAACCTCTTTAGAATATTTACATTAAAATATCCGAGGGGACTGTTTAAACGCTGTTTTGAAAGGTTATTTTCCATACTTCCACCAGCAATTTACATTTCTCTTAAGCAACGTCATGTTGTTTGGCTCAAAACCTGTTTATTTCAGAACTGGTTTAGGATTGCATCGCAAAAAAAAGGCATCTTCAATTGATCCAGTCCTAACTAAAATGCATTGATTTTTCCGCGTTATTTATTTTAAATCTGATTTTGTGTGCAAGCACACTCTTTTTACTATTTAAGGAAAGTAGGTGATGGAGCACTAAGGACAGACTGATGCATCTTTTTTGATGAATCGTATAAGTTCTAATATTTCACTATATCAGGTGCTTCATTGAACTGAGTGAGTGGTCGTATAGTGAGAAGTATTTGCTGGTATGAATATGTTTCTCCATACATTCAGCAACTCTGGTCTGCACTGTGCCATCATGAGTCAGTGTAGGCAGAGGGCTTAGCCCTTTCCCACAAAGAGCAAATGTGTGGGTGAATGACTGATACAACTCCCATATTACACAGAGGAACTAACAGAGGTCTGGGAATACCCTGCCCTCTTGCCTCCCAAATACTGAAGGGCAGGAACTGAGGAACATATATCTACAAAAACATCCAAAACAAAATAAGAGACAGACAGACAGACAAACAGACAGGCCTGTATCACTTTCGGCAGAAAATGCAACCAACTCCTCAGGACAGATTGGAGGAATAAGTGAAGTGAGAGAAATAAATTCATTTGAAAGAAAAGTAAATGAGAAGAATTGTCTCAACAAATTCAATGACATTCAGAATACACAGTGCAGGAAAAAGTGATGACAATTGTCCTCTGTATCCAACAATGAACAATCAATTCAATGCTCAGATTTGTGCTTGAAGTGGGCCTTTATTACTAATACAGAAACAACAACAACAAATTAGATTTGTATAGAGCCTTTCACGTCAACAGGACTGGACCTGGAGCAAAATGGTAGTTTCGAGATTCTGAGCCAACAAGTGGTGGGAAACGGATTCACATCCAATCAACCCCCATAGTCTGAATGAGATTTGGGCTCTTTGAGATATTCAGAAATTACTGTGTTAGTATGGACTTACCCCAAAATGCCAAGCAGAGAGAGACAGAGAGAAGGTTTGGCAGCTTCTGGGAGATGGTTGACTGTCCTTGGAGGAAGGGGGGAGGGGAAAGGAAAGTTTTAAGCTCTCTGAGATGCTACCCTGCACGAGGAGCTCTGGGACGCTACTGTGCATGTGGGCGCTATATAAATGCAAGTGGTTGTTGTTGTTTTCAAGCACTTCTTGACAGCTGACTCAGATCAGCAGATGTCACAAACTGTGAGTTGGCCATCCTCTGCCATCTTGGTGTCTAGTACTGGGATAGGCGTGGAAGGGAATCAAGAAAGAATAAGAGGAAATTACACTCATTCACAAATAAAAACTACAGTAGCAGCAGTGTTCTGTTACTCGATTCAACTCCAAGATAAGTAACCTGAGATACTCAAATGTTCCACTCCAAGCTGAGTTATGTTACATCCGAATGCACTGAAGTAGATTCCAGTGTATATCCAAAAAGCTCTGATATATCTTTAACAGATGTACTTTATCTGGGAAAAATGTTGCTTCCCTCCAATGCTAAATGCTTTTCTTTCTTTCTTTCTTTCTTTCTTTCTTTCTTTCTTTCTTTCTTTCTTTCTTTCTTTCTTTCTTTCTTTCTTTCTTTCTTTCTTTCTTTCTTTCTTTCTTTCTTTCTTTCTTTCTTTCTTTCTTTCTTTCTTTCTTTCTTTCTTTCTTTCTTTCTTTCTTTCTTTCTTTCTTTCTTTCTTTCTTTCTTTCTTTCTTTCTTTCTTTCTTTGTCCTTTGACAATTTGGGAACTAAAGAGTTTTTTGGGGAAAAAGATTGTCTGTGGGGACAACCCTTTTTCCCTTGAGGTTTAAGGAGAATGAATTGTCTAATTTGGTTTAAGGGAATGAATGGGGCCTAACCTAACTTTAGGTTGCTCATCAAAAAAAATAAAACTTTCCTCCCTGTAAGAAGCAGTCCAATGACACTTTGTAGATCTGAACTTGTGCCACTGAAGCTCTTTTAAATGATTCCAGAGTCCCGGCCTCAACCATTCTTCCTAGCAAACTGTTCCAGTCATTAATTACACTAGGGATAATAATAATGATAATAATCCTTGCATTTGATATAGCGCTTTTCACGCCGGGAGGACGTCCCAAAGCGCTTCACAGAACACACTGCAAAGTGAATTGACTGTATATTTGTGGGCGAATGCGGCAGCCAATTGTGCACAACAATGTCCCACAAACAGTCGTAAATTGAAAGTGACCAATTTTTATTATTGTGTTTGGTTTTTGGAGGGATTATTATTAGGCGTGTGGAGTAAGGAAACTTGCCCAAGGTTTCGCCCTCTGCCTGGAAGTGAACTCAGGTCTCTCGCTTGCAAAGCGAGTGCTCTAACCACTGAGCTACAGGACTCCACAACCTTCCTGATATTTGTCCTGAAATTGGCTTTTTCAACTTTAATTATTATAATTATTATTATTATTACTATTAAACCTATTTCCTTTTGTTCTACTGTGTTGGTGCTTCCTAGAGTGTTGCTCTGGGTTTACTTTTTCAATCCCATTTAAAATTGTATACACTTCTCTCCCTATGACTGACCCCAGCTGAAATCAGCTAACTCCGCACATATCACAGATCAAGTGGAGACCTAGTGGGCTAGTATGGCTTGATTTCACACTCAGCAATCACCTTACTAGCTTATCCATTGAGGGAGCTTCCCACGTAATTACTGTATTAACAGAGAGTAAGGTTTTCAGATATTAGCATTGATTTGAAACATTTTTTACAGGACAAAAACAATAACTTGCATTTATATAGCACCTTTTACACAGAATAGCCTCTCTACATGCTGCACAGAGCAGGGTTAGACACAGAGCAAGGCAGAAGGGAGAGATATTACAGGAAGAGTGAGTGCAGAGCAGTTTAGTAAACCTCATTACATAGTTGAGCAATACACACTGGAGGCTGAGACATCACGTTTGGTTCATTGGATCAACTGCAGCAAAAAGAAGAATCAAAAGGAAAAATCTGAACTGCAAACTATATGGGGAAGACCTTTGCTCATGACAGCTGATTTCTGTCAGTCTCATTCTAATAGGAACAAAAGGAAAGTCTCAGGAAAGGGAAAAGAAGGTCTCTTTTCTGTCACAGGTACAGTGCAATACAAAATTACATTTGTAAAGTGCCTTTCAGGTCAGGAGGACATCCCAAGGCACTGAACAGTCAGGGATTTAAAGACCTGAGTGGGGGGTGGGTGGGGAGGGTTTGGGATCAGGGAGGGTGGGGTTAGGAGGGTGGCTGAAGGCACAGTTAAAGCAGAGGGTCTTAAGATGTGCCTTGAAGGAGGCAAGGGAGGGAGTGAGGCAAAGGGAATGTGGGATGGAGTTCCAGAGTGTGGGAGCAGAGATGCTGAAGGCCCGACCATCGAGGTGTGGCGGGCCGGGGGGGGGGAACATGGAGCAGGCCGGAGCCTGATGAGTGGAGGGAGCGGACAGGCTGATAAGGGTCGGAGAGGTAGGAGGGGTCAAGACCATGGAAGGCCTTGAAGGTGAGGATGAGAATTTTTAACTCGATCCTCTGAGGGATGGGGATACAGTGGAATTGGGCGAGGGTGGGTGTGATGGGATCATGGAGTTTGGTGTGGGAGAGGACAGGAGCTGCAGAGTTCTGGATGATCTGCAGCTTGTGGAGGGAAGAGTTGGGAAGGCCGACAAGCAGGGCATTGGCGTAGTCGAGCCTGGTTGCAATGAAGGCATGTAAGAGAGTTTTGGCGGCCTGAGGGGTGAGGCAGTGGTGGAGTCGGTCAATGTTGCAGAGGTGGGGGAAGGCATAGCCGGTAATGGCATGGATGTGGGGGAGAAGGGATAGTTGTGCTGTAGAAGAGGAAGGAGTGAAGCTGGGAAGCAACAACTCTTTTAAGGGCCTTGGAAAGGAAAGGGAGGTTGGAGATGGGGCAGTAGTTAGTGAGCAGGGATGGGTCCAGGGAAGGTTTTTTTACGATAGGGGTGATCGCAGCTGTTCTTAAGGGGTTGGGAATGGTGCCAGTTGACAGGGGGAGGCTGACGAGGTCTGAGAGTAAAGGGGCGAGGAGGTGGAGCTGGGAGATGAGGTGAGGGGTAAGAATGGGGGTCAAAGGAGCAGGTGGTGGGCTTCATGTGGGTCATAAGTGGTGGTAAGAGAGGAGGGGGAGACAGCTTTGAAGGTGTGGAGGGAGGGATGGGTAGGAACTGGAGTGTGAGGGAGAGATGGGGAGGGGTAGCGGTTGGGAGGGCGAAGGGTTCCTCCTCTGTTGGTGGGCCAGTGCAGTGACGTACCTTATAGGTAGGAACCGTGTGTGGGCTAGAGCCCTGCCGAGTATGTACCAATAAACAGGCAGTTCTGTGCTATCCTTGAATAAGATCAGGCAGCTCAGCATCAACTCCAGGACAGTTCACAGCTACTCCTGTGTTAAACTAAACTGATTCACTATGGAATTGACACATTTCCTCCCTGTAATGTACATCAAGACAACAAATTACCAGGAGAGCAGGGCAAGAATTGTTCACTATAGTACTTTTTTCTTCTGTTACTGGGGGAGTTGGGGGTGTTTGGTGATAGATAGACATTAAAAATATTATCCAAGACCTTGTTGAGATCCTTAAGTTTACATAGTTTATAAATAACGTTATTTTACCGGTGTCTCAGTCTGGTTTCTTCTGGTAAATTAAACTCCAAGATTCTGCCTGACTTCAAATGCCTGACTTCAACCACAAACAGTGCTGCTGAATAATGCAGTCAGGGCTTGTTATTGTTGTGCTTTTGCTGAAGTGGGGTGGGGGCGGGGTGGGGCGGGAAAGAATGCTTCCATCAGAAGGACGGTCTCTGATCATTTGCTCCTTTCTGTGTTTTTATGCATTAAATCAGGAGCGATTCAACATGACACAACTCAACTTATAATGTGAACAGATGGCTGCACTGTGGCTTGCAAGCAAAGACCATGTACAGTATTCCTTTCCCCCATAGCTGTTTTTTAGATAAGCCCTTAGGATATCCTGAAATGAACTTATGTCACCACAATTCCTTGACCTGACAATTTCCCTCTATGCTTTCCCAGTGGAATGGCTGGCTTTTCCGATGCAATTCCTATTGGAAACTTCCCCTGAAGCATTAGATAATTTAAAGGATTTCCTCACCCCCTCCCTCCCTCTCTTTTTTTGTCTGTCAACATTGGATAATGGAGTCCTGAATCCCAACAGAACAAAAACATGTAAAGAAGGTTTGGTGCAATAGGAATGTTAAGCTGCACAGAGGTTGTGAGCTTTGTTTTGGGACTCTCATTCTGAAGGAGGTGAGGATGGATTATAATTGCACCATGAGCCTTGAACAGAGAACCCCTGTAGGTAGAGTGGGCCTTTCAATCTTCTGATCAACAGACCTGAAACAAGAATGCAGGAGAGCTGCTTTCCCACGTTCTTTGACAGTTTGGTCCTGAAGATAACGTCCTTTCAGATCTCACTTGCACTTCTTTTATGCCATTGGAAAAATGAATAATTTGCTCTCCTCTTTGATATGCACAGTCAGATTTCATCTGCTAAAAAGAGGCCAGTCCCTTGTGTGCTTGGGTTTATACTCTCATCATCTCACTAAAATGATTTTGATGGGCTTTTGCAGGAAGAACATTTTTTGCAAGTGACATCGGCTATCGAGTTGCACCACGGAAGCAGGACCCAGTAAACTAAATCTGACACTACCATTATTTCAAGACAAGAGTGTCAGGACCTTGAAAGCAATTCAATGCACCATATAATTGGAATTTAGCCCAAAGCATTCATCTTACTAAAGCCTTCGACCATAACCTTCAGATTGTAATATTTTTTCACAGCAATATTTGTCGGCATGTTACATCTCTAAACGCTGCTTTGTCCTAGGGTTAATTTTTCTTTTTTCTCTGTTGTACTGATCCTTCGAGTGAAATGGTTTGATCTCTTTTATGTAAGGAGCACCAAACAGCCAAAAGAATGTGATTGTTTAAAGCACTCTTGATCAACTGCAAATGAAGCATCAAAATATTATTTGGGAGTCTTTTGGATTTGAAAGGTCACACTGAGCCAGCAGAGGGAAAAAATCTAAGTCAGGGTTAAAATTCACCCTGGGCTCTTTCCTGAATGCTTTATAGTGACCCCTGCTGGAATATGTTTGTGTAGGGTTGGGAGTGAGGAAACTGAATGAGGACAAGAAAGGGTTAGTCAATTCAACGAAGCCTGCCTGGGCTCGCTTGCAAAGTGAATGATTATAAGTTTGGGGTTAATTTAGTGACAGAGCCATTTTAGACATTTAGAAACAACAACAACAAATTCCATTTATATAGATCCTTTCATGTCAGGAGGGCGTCCCAAGGCGCTGGTCAGTCAAGGATTTGCAGTTGAGCTGGGCGTAGGGATCAGGAAGGCTGGAAGGCAGAGACGGTGGAAATATAGAAACCTACAGTGGAAAAGGAGGTCATTCTGTCAAGCAAGCCTGCACAGGCTCACAGAGATCATCATCATTGGCAGCCTGTAATGAAAAGAATAGGAACTTTCCTCGACCTTCAACAAGGTCAGATCTTCTGTTGTCTCCACAGTGAGTTGTCGCATTCCATCTAAGGTAAGGCAGTGTCACCACTGCAAAGCAATGCATAGTTTCTCCCTTGTGGCGGGAGGAAATCACACCTTCGCAGGTGCTCAGGGAAATCGGAAACATTTTCCTGATCGCCTTTATCTAAATAATGGCAATGGAACCAGGAGCAAAGGCTGTGAGCAGAACTTCCTGATATTTAGGCACATCTCTTGAACTCCACTACCATCAGTCGATTGTTACAATCATCTAAAGTGTAGACAGTCTTTTACACACTTGACGTCAAACTGAATACTGCCTTCCCATCACACCTCCCTTCAGAATTGCGAGCGCAAAGACTGTACTCCAAGAATAAGAATTAATAGTGGCTTTAGCAACAAAGGAGCAGAGAGGATCGGAGTGTTTCTTTTTACGAACTTGGCATCAAAATCCTGCTGAGGCCACAATATTTTTATTCTCTTTGCCTTAACATCACCATCTTAAAACTTAAGATTGTGCAGAATTTTGGAAAATTCTTAAATTCCGACCATAATTTGGGAAATCAATTTTCTGCAGGAACCTGAAAAAGGTGCATTACAAAAAGTACAACTGAATTTAATAGTTTTTGAAAATCGTACAAAATCTCAAATTGAAGGCTGAGACAACAAGCAATCAATCTCAGGCCTCTGATTCTCCGATGAGGTTCATTGTTGGGGAGGTGGATGGTTGCCCCATCTACTGGTAAATAGCCACAAGTCCAACAAGAGCTGGTTTGTGTGTTGGTGTAGACTTTGTGTAGAATCTACTGTGATCATGCCACAGTCTGCACAGGCCACAGCTGGAATTAACCCTGAGGGCAGCTCTTAAAGGTTGACAAGTGTGAAATTGGGTTGATTTAATAAGGCAGCTGATTGGGTGGTTCTTCGACTCACTCATACGTCTGGGCCCATTGGAAAGGAAGAGTGAGATCGTCACAATTGTTATATTGCTGACCCAAAGCACTACTGTACCTACAACAGTCATTGTATTTGGAGAGAAGAATGGACCAACCAGACAAAGTGGCAGTGTTTCCCCCTCCCACAACAGCCAGGACTTCAGGAAAGGATGAAATGATTAAAGGGGAGCAAATTGTCTAAACAAGACCTTCAGTTAGTACGTAAACCTGTGGCACAGTGAGTGGAGTAACACTGATTTGTGCCCAGAATTCTCCCATTTGATGAGCAGTCAGTCTTACACTCTGGGAGTCCGGGGTGACAGGTTTTCTGCACAATGCAATCCCACAGAGAAGGTTGGAAGATCAGTGGGAAATTAAGTTTGCTGCACTCCGCACTGCTCTGGCAGATTATAGAGTGCCAAAGTCAGGGAATTGATGCGGGCTCCCTTGTGTATCACATTTGCCTCAACTAGGGAATAAAGGGAAGCTGGCAGACATTTGAAAAGAGGAAGAACTAGATTAAGGATGGAAAATCATTTGTAATCAGAAAGATGTTCTGAAATACTAATTTTGCAACATAACTTGGTAGAAATCTACATAGACAATAAAGTTCATCATTTGGTTCCTTTACATAGTGTAGTGCTGAACTCTCCTGTGCTGTACAACTGATCATTTTAGTACAGCAAAGCTGGTGAATGATTCTCTCTTACTTTGGGACTAACAAGATGTGTTGCAATTGTCCAAAACATTCTTATGCTCCTGTGTAACACTCCAGGGCTAGGAAGTCCTGAATGGAGACTTTGATTTTCTGACTGTGGTTTCTTTGATCTCTGGAGGTTCTGTCTTCCTTCTTCCAGAGACACCACTGTTACTTGTTTTAGATTAAAACTGCCACTTTAGCCATTCTCTCTATGGTGCATTGTCACCTTGCCTTGGTTCCTATGCTGCACCACTGTATCTCTTTAACTATGATCTCTATGGGAGACTGTCACTTTAAAAGTGCTCTCAATACTATACTGTCACTTTAAATGCATTCTATGGCTCTCTGTGATACACTGTCACTTTAAACGCATGCTGAATAGTACATTGTCACTTCAGACATGTATTGTGTGGTACACTTTTATTTTATATGTGCGCTGTGCACTATGCTGTTACTTTAACTGTGAACTCTATGGCACACTGGCACTTTAAACGATAGTATATTGCCACTTTAAACATAGGCTGTAATGGTGCACTGTTATTGTTGTTGCACCGTCATAACTATGTCTCTGTTCTGCCAGAGTCAGCAGTGACACATCTCTTAATACAGCCTGACTGCAATGTGAGACTTGGCATCATAAGCAGCATTGAAATGTGAAGGACACAGTTAAGAAAAAAAACCTTCTCCGGTGCCCAGGCTAAATTCGAAGAACTACTAAAATAAATCTGGAATGTGTCTTTTTCACCCAAAGAGCACACTGCATTACAGTAACTTTTGTGTTATCCAGTCTCTTCCATTGGCAGAATAATATGGCAATAAACACTTTGTAACATAGTTTCCTCTATAACTTCCTCTTCAACTGTAGACTTTCATGTTTGGAAGAGAGCTATTCACTCCCCTTAAATGAATCTAATGACAGTCAGGTAACAATAGGCCTCTGTGGGGTATTGTACGATTTACTGTGAAACTTGCCTGCAACCACTATTTTTGTGACTGATTACACATATACATGGTCACTGACTGCAGGATCTGAATCATTTCTTTATTGTAAGGATGGGATTAGGTGGTCCCTTCGTCCTGTGGTCCCTTCGTCCTGTGGCCTCTTGGTCAGGTGGTCTTTAATACTTTGTTAATACTGAGACCCACCGGTGTCTTCAACAATTAAATGTGTGCGGGTCCGTTTCAGAGGCGCTGCCCAATTCATGAAGGTGGTACTTTAAACTTTTGAAAAGCGGGAATAAACCGTTTAAATCGCTTTAAAGGGAGACACTCCATTGTGCAAACCCACTATTCAGACTGTCCCTTGTGGCACAATGCTACTTGAAGGAGATTCCCCATTGTATATCACCACCAGGAGTTCCCATTCTCAAACACAATGAAAGGATCACTAGTGTTTGCAATCAGCACGTGATAGACCCCCACTGCCACAAGAACCATGCTCAAATGGTAAGTTATCATTTTCACCATGCTCTCCGACAATACACCATCTCCTTAACTAGGTTCCCTGTGGTCCTCTGTCACTCTAACTGTGCTGTCTATTCTAGGCTGCTGCTTTGTCCATGATCTCTATGGTATTCTCTCATATTAGCCATGGAATCTATGCTCTGCTGACACTTTAACCATGATGTCTATGGTATTCCAACATGCTAGCCGTGGTGTCTACGTTAAGCATACCATAAAGATGATGAACTATCATCTTTATGGTATGCTGTAATGATCCCAATGGTATGCTGTGATTTCAACCTTGTTCCTTGTACTCTTCTTTCCAGGCTGTCAGCTCGGGTGCGGATCCCTGACTGTCCAACGTCTTGGGATATCCTCCTAATGTGAAAGGCTTATACAAATGTAATATATTGTTGTTGTTGACTGTTCTGTCTATAATACTTCTGTATTGCATTCAGAAATAGCAGGTAAGCTGGTTATGGAATTTCCTTGAATTTTTTTATTTTTAATATAGCCTTACCTTTCCAGATATGAATTGGGATTATCTTTCCACTATTTCATAACAGATTTATTCATTAAATTGAGAAAGATCATGACTCTATCTGGTGAACTTCATACTAACTTGGGGAACACCATGCCAACTGGGGGAACACAGTGGAGAAAAACAGCCTTGGAAGAGGGAGGAACAAAATATAAGAGCAATGGATTTGGACCCACGCAGACATCATTTCCTGAGGATTATTAATAATAATAATAATGATCATTGCATTCGATATAGTACCTTAACATATCGATGAGATGTCTCAAACCGCTTCACAGAATATTTGTAACGTGGCAGCTAATTGTGTACAGCTGTGTCCCACAAACAGTTGGGGATTTAGTGTCCATTTTTGTTTGAGGGAATATTACTCACGGAAAGTGATCCGCAATCAACTAACAATCAGATTCCTACTTACTGCTAGGTAAACAGAGGCATGTGGAGTAAGGAAACTTGCCTAAAGTTTCGCTCTGCCCGGGAATCATACACAGGTCCTCTCACTTTGTTGTAGGACTACAAATAGTTGGTATGTGGAGGAGGGCAAAGGACTAGGTGGTAAGGTAAGAGTGAAAGGGGAGGGAACAGTAAGTATAGGATGCTGGCGTGTGCTAGAGTGGGTACCAGGATGAGGACAAGACTGTCTTGTGCCTCTGAATAATGCTCAGATTATTAATAGTGCACATCAGTTGCTAAATGTACAAAGCTAAACAAATTAGTTTCTCAAATATCATTCCTTCCAGGACTGAAGCTTCCTATTTTTAGACTCAATGGGGTAAATGTTACTTAGAATTACATAGAACAGTGCTTATATACTTCATATGAGCCCATCACCTCCTCATACCCTCTCCTAATCCCCTCTATTCCATTGTCCCTCATGTATATATCAATCTTTTTAAATACATTGATGCTTTCTGCTTTAATCACTGCCTGCTTTTCCTTCTCCAATGATACATTCTACTGGGACTGTACAACCTCTGGTACCTCATCCTAGTGAACATTGTTCATGTGTGAAGCTTGGTAGTGAATGTGGGCAGGCTTTCATGGCAGTGAACCTATCTTTTCCTCACCCAATAACAACAAATTGCATTTATCTAGCTCCTTTCACATTGGGAAGATGTCCCAAGGCAGTTGAGGGTTTGCACCTGAGCTAGGGGTTGATTTGGAATAGATGGGGGCCAAGGAGTGAGGTTGGGAAGATGACCGAAGACGTGATCAAGGAGGAAGGAGTTGAGATGGACTTCAAAGGAGGTGAGAGAAAGGACGAGGTGAAGGGATTCCAGGATGGAGTTCCAGAGAGTGGGGGAGAAAGGCTGAAGGACCAACCACCGATAGTGGACATGGAACAGGCCACTGCAGAAGGGAGCGGACAGCTTGGTAAGGTTTTAGAAGGTAGGGAAGAGAAGAAAAAGTTTGTGGAGGGTTTTAAAGGTGAAGATGAGAATCTTAAATTCAATCCTCTGGGGGATGGGGAGCCAGTGGAGCCAGATGAGAATAGGGGTGATAGGCTCTGCAGAATCTGGTGTGCGAGTGGGACACGAGCTGTCGAGTTCTGAATAATCTACAGTTTGTGGAAAGAAGAGTTGGGAAGTCCGATGAGCAGGGTGTTAGCATAGTCAAGCGTGGAGGTGATGAAAGCATGCACAAGTGTCTCAAGAGTTCAAGGAAGAAGCATAAGTGGAGACAGGCAATATTGCAGAGAAGGAGGAAAGCTGAATGGGTCAAGGCATGGATGTGCTTCACCCGATGTGCTCCACTCTGGCACTCGACAACACCCATTTTCCAGAAAAGAGTTTTGAATAGTGATAAAGAATAGGAAACCGGGCTGATATTCTTGTTCATGCCTTCATCACCTCCAGGCTCAACTATGCAAACACCCTGCTTGTCGGCCTTCCCGACTCCTCCCTCCACAGGCTGCAGATAATCCAGAACTCTGCAGCCCGTGTGCTCTCCCGCACCAAACTCTGTGACCCCATCTCCCCCACTTTCGCCCAACTCCATTGGCTCCCTATCCTTCAGAGGATCCAATTAAAGATCCTGGTCCTTATATGCAAAGCCCTCCATGGCCTCGCCCCATGCTACCTCTGCGACCTCCTAACCTCCTACCAACCCGCCCATTCTCTCCGCTCAGCCGGCTCTGACCTGCTCCACGTCCCCCGACCCACCCACACCACCATTGGTGGGAGAGCCTTCAGCCACCCTGACTCCAACCTCTGGAATTCCATCCCCCAGTCACTCCACCTCGCTCCCTCCTTAGCCTCCTTTAAGTCCCGCCTCAAGACTCTCCTCTTCGATCATGCCATCGGCCAATCCCCTTCCCCTCCCTTCCCTTCTCCCCCCTGACCCCAGTTCGGGTCTGAAATGCTGCACACTGTCCAGCGCTTTGGGATGTCCTCCCGACATGAAAGGCGCTATACAAATGTAATCTTGTTGTTGTTGATATTGTTCTCTTTGCCTCACCAGTTGAAGCCAACTGTAGAACCCTTACTGTTGCTCCAGCCATGATCAACTAAGTCAGCAAAGACTACCATCAGCCTATTGCTTATTTTTGCTGCAATAAAACAAAATGTTACACCCGAAGCATAGATGGGAAATGAATTCGTCATTACAACCATCCTTTGCCTACAAAATAGGGAAATACAGTGAAGCACTTTGAGAAGCCCTCCCAACACGAAAGGTGCTTTTTCAAATGCACGGATTATTAATCGCCACAGAAATGTTTTTGGCAAACCCGGTGATTTCAAAGAAGATTCACTCATAGTAGAGTGCTGGTTTATAAATGAGTTCAGAGGACCTTCGTGCTCACTAATCTATTTTGTTTTTGCTGTGAATCCATCCTCTTCTGCCCAATGAGCACAAGTCATCTCACTGACCAACAGGCAGTTTGGCCCAGGATGAAATGCAATGCAATGCCTTTGCTCGTTCCCTTCCCCCATCTTTTTTCTTCTCTCTCATTCCTTTCATCACGGCATGCTTCATTTAAGCCTTACAGATTTACTCACAAAAAAACAGGCTTAGTACAGCCTGGTTCTAGCTGGCGATAAACAAGAATATTAGGGCATTTACTTCTGCTTCACTAACAATAGGTAAATCTATCAAAGTGGAGCTGGGTAATTTGGTTCCCTTTGTCGACTTTGTGTCAGTGTGCAGGAGGATTAAGTAGTTAAATAAAATTGCTTGGAGACTTCTGTTCTCTCGACTTAGATCCTGCTGTCTTGGTAAAACCTTAATAGCTTCCTGTGCCAGTAAAGATCAAGTTACCCAATAGCTTGCTCTTCTCTGTGGCTAAAATTAGGGTTTTATAATTCAAAACTATAAATCAGGACCTACTCTTCCAAAAAAAATCTATTGGTTTCTCTTTCCATCAGGAGTGGTCCTGTGCTGTGATATATTGGATCCTGTGCTGGATGAAAAGACATAGTCACTGGTGACCACAAAAATCAGTGCTGCGTTGTCACATGAGACATTACACCAAGGTCCCGTCTGCCTGTTCAGGTGGATGTTAAAAATGTCATCATTTGAAAAGAATTTCTCCCTGTGTGTGCCAGGCCAACAATCCCCCAAATAACATTGGTCATTCAATTCATAGCTGTTCATGGGACATTGCTGTGTGCAAATTGCTGCGTTCGACTGCAAAATACATGTTCACTGCATGCTACAGTATATCCTGTAAAGTGCTTTGAAACACTAGAGTTTGCGTGTCTTAGGATAATTTGAGGAATCCACTGTTTATGCATTCACGCTTCTGGCTGGCCCTCTGGCCTTTGCCCCTTGACTTCCTGTCAATCACAGAACCAGAAGTCGAGAGGTCATCCCAAGTTTGTGATCAAGTTATTTTAGACTTTTAAAACTCTTAACACCACCCAATAGCAACATTCAGCAGTTCTGACCTTTGCTCCTTAGGGTGGACAAACAATAGAATGAGTTCACCCATGGCAAGAACTGAAGAAAACAACTATCCCCATGTTGGGTACAGATCAGATACATATATATCACCAACATGGACTGCCTTTTCCCTAACATAGAGTGCTTTCCTTACCAGCATATAAGAGATCAGAAGGATATACAAATCACCAACAACAATGTTAGTTGCTGGGGATCAAACAGCTGTATGGAACCACTTATCTCATCCCCGTCCACTAGATTAACCAAGTAAACAAAAAATTAGAAAATGTAAAATTACATTCAAAAACTATGGTGCTGGGTGCTTAAAGAAATTTGAGGATTCAAATGCATATTCCATCATCCTCATCCCTGAACACCTGTCAGGTAAAACGTTCCCAGTCACCCAGGTAGCAGGCAAGAATGAAAGTGTGATTTAAATGTATCAAAAATATATTAAATATTTCCTGACCTCTGTCACTACAGCCCTACATTTTCACCTATGCTTAACTTTAGGACGATTATGCCCTAAAATGTAAACTCACACAGGATTCTTTCATTCAGTCTTAATTTACAAATTAGTTCTTTTTAAGAATTGCAGAAGTCCAACTTTCAAATTAAGAGTGAATTTAAGGATTTTTCATAATTCTGCTGTGTCAGAAACTTCAAAAAGGCTTAAAAATTCCATGTACCTGTACATTCAGGTTTACTCTATTGTGGAGTCCTGCACTTTATTGGTTAGAGCACTCGCCTCGCAAGCAAGAGGGCCCGGGTTTGATTCTTGGGCAGGGTGAAACTTTAGGCAAGTTTCCTTACTCCACATGCCTCTGTTTATCTAGCTGTGAATAGGAACCCAGTTGTTAGTCAGTTGGTGGATTGCTTGTCAGGGTTAATAATCTCTTAGAAATTAATTAATTCATAATTTGGCCACTCAATCCCCAATTGTTTGTGGGACACTGCTGTGCGCAATTGGTTGCTGCATTTCGCCGACAAAATACCTAGTCAATTGACTTTACAGTATATTCTCTGAAGCGCTTTAAGTCATCCCAATGACATGATAAGGCGCTATATCAAATATAAGGATTATTATTATTGTTTTAGCAGTTAGAGAATCCAGAATTTTAAAAATTGGTCTCAACAAAAATTTATACAAAACTGGCTTGAAAATTAGGATTGTATTTAAGAATTTGCCAAAGCCTAGTTTGCTAGAATGTGCTGGACTCCCTGAAATGCCAAGTCAACAGAGAAAATTTACACACAGATTGAATTTCTTCCCAAAATGGCCTTACAAAATCTGTGGAATTTCAACCCGTAAGTACTGAGGTGTGGTGACGGAGGAGAAAAATAATAATAATCCTTACATTTGATACAGTATCTTTCACATTGGGAGCTCATCTCAAATACTTAGAATTTATTGTAGAGTAACTGTGTTTGTTTTTGTGTGGGTAAACAAAACGTCCAGGAAACATCTCATTGTCTAATTAAAGAAAATTATTTTAAAAAATGTTACTTAGCATTGTTAAATGCCTTGTGACCTTCTCCTGACATAAAAGACACTATATAAATGTAAATTTTCTTGAAATGTACTATATTACAAAAGAACGCTATTCCCTCTTCTTACTTTATGACTTATGAATTACTAGTGTCCCTGATCAAAATGTATACAAGGGGTTAATTTTGGACAAGTGTATCAAACTATGGAGAGAAGTGAACTAAATAAATAGAAATTCCAGGTGCCTTCCAATGTCTCGAATTGATCAGATAAGAGGAACTCCCTAAAAGGTGGGGGGAAACACTATAAATTTTGAGTACTCCCAATTATAAGGAAACTTATCAGCAGCTAGGAATCCAAAAGTTAGAGCCTGAGTTGTCAATTAGCCAAAGACAAATTTAATTCCTGATTTGAAAGTGTCAAATAGCCCAAGATGAATGAGGTATGTTAGGAAGAGCTAATGAGCAATGCAAGTTGTGATTGCGATTGGTAACTACTTAGCTCACCCACAAAGTGTGGTGCCCCAGAAAGAGAAAGGTCTGTAGATTAATGCAATTGTTTAATTAAAATAATAGACTTCAACGAGAGAAATTGATTAGACATTAGATATGTCGAATAAGATTTTGGCCGAAGAGTAGTTGAATCTAAGAATATCTAAGAGCAATTGAGAGAGAAAAGGGGCAATGTTGTTAAGATAAAATTTGATGCATGGATGAGGGAAAAGGTAATAGAAGATACAGCAGTGATGGAAAAAATAGAGTCCAGGTTCACTAGGGGATACCAGTGCTGGCAGGTTACTGCTAGGTTAGACCTTTTCTCATTAAAGAAGAACTTTTTTAAGAAGAGACCTAATAGAAATGTTCAAGATTATAAAAGGGTTTGATAAGTTATCATAGATTGGCTGTTTCCTCTTGTTGGGGAATCCGTAATCGGGGAGACAAGTATACAATATCAAGTAAAAGAGAATTTAGGATGAACTACTTCATGCAGATGGTAGTGAGTTTGTGGAATCTGCTGCGTAAAGCATTTAAAAGAAAGCTAGACATACATACGAGGGAGAGGGGAATAGAAAGGTATGGGAAGTAGTAAGGAGCAGCTAGAGACTCATATGGAGTATAAACACCAGCACGGATTGATTGGGCCCAATAGCATGTTCCGTGCTGTGCATCCTATGTAAATCTATGTAAAAATTAAGGGGGAGAATAGGAAGGATCTAGCATACAAAGGAGTGTATAAATCAGATATGTATGTACTCCCTATGTTCTCATGTCCGGCAACAAACTAATCTTCTTACATTGTGACTGAATTGCTGTTAAGAATAACAACATTGATGAGGTGTGATTATAATGGGGGGAACCCTGTTAGATCCCATATTCCGTTTGCCTCGCTCCCTCTCTTGCTTCCTTCAAGGCACATCTCGACCCACCTCTTCGACTACACATTCGGCTACCCTCCTACCCCTAACCTCCCTGCACTCCACCCTCCTTGAACCTAACTTCCCTGCTCAGGTCCAAATCCCCGGCTGTCCAGTGTCTTGGGACGTCCTCCCGATGTGAAAGGTGCTGTACAAATGTAATTTTGTATTGTATTTTATTGTATCATCAGTGTTGATGCTCTAATGCACCCTCTAACATTATTGTGTTGCTGTTGCTCCCTTGGGTTTCACTCACCTTAGAACATTAGGAACATAGGAAAGGACTCAGCCCTTGAACCTGTTCCGCCATTCTATTCATGGCTAATCTGTACCTCAACTCCAATTACTCACCTTAGAATAATCCTGTGTTGTAGTGAGAGTCCTTGTGTGCGTCCGTATCTGTGTGGCTTGGGGGAGTTTGTGCTACAGTAGCGACCATTTGATTAAATACTCTGTTAGTTTGAATTCAGGATCCTAAGCTCAGAGTGATGGCACACTTCATCACAAGGCTGCAATTTGGGTTGCTTACTTTGATTGAATTTTAAGTAGCTCAGTGCTTCCTCTCTGTGCTGTTCATGTTTCAATAAGGCATCATCTGATGCAGTGCATCTCCTGAAACAGTAAAATTGAGTCTGCAGAAACATAATTTTATTGTTAAATGATTCCAGTGTAATAATAATAATCCTTGCATTTGGTATAGCGCTTTATCGGGTCTTCGAGACATCTCAAAGCGCTTCACAGAATATACTGTAAAGTGAATTGACTGTATATCTTGTGGGCAAAATGCATCAGCCAATTGCGCACAGCAGTGTCCCACAAACAGTGACTACTTTTTTTTGAAGGAATTATTATCCACGGAAAAACAATCCGCCAATCAACTAACAACTGGGTTTCTACTTACTGCTAGGTAAACAGAGATGTGTGGAGTAAGGAAACTTGCCCAACATTTCGCTCTGCCGGAATCAAACCCAAGTCTCTCGCTTAATTTCACCAGAACTGAGGATTAAGGGATGGTTATAAAATTGGTAACAATAACAACAACCTGTATTTACATAGTGTTCTTCACATTGAATAACGTCTTGTAATTCTTTACAAAGGATGAACCAGAAGCAAGCATTATTTTGATTAATAATTATCCTTGTATTTGATATTGCATTCTATCACGTTATTGAAATGTTTTAAAACATTTCAGAGGGTTAAGTGTAAGGTGTTGTGACAGTCAAATTGTGCACAGCAATGTCCCATGAACACCAAAAAAAAACAATCATTTATATAGAGCCCTTCACATAGCATCTTGGTGAAGTAGAGTGACTGCATTTTGTGGGAGAACGCAGCAGTCCATTTGTTCACAGCAATGTCCTACAAACAGCCATGAAACAAATGACTCATTTTATCTGGGGAGCTGTTAGCTAGGACACTAGAAGAAACTTGCTTCTCTTTTTACGTAGTGCTATGGGATCTATAACATCCACTTGAACAGGTAGGTGGGACCTCGGTTTAACCTCTCATCCAAAGGATGGCACTTCTGACAATACTGCACAAGTTCAGCACTGTATTGGAGTATCAGACTAGACTATATGAGGTTCAAGTTCCCATATGGGGCTTGAACTTACAACCTTCTGACTCAGAGGTGACAGTACTATCAACTGAACCAGGCTGACAGACAAGATTGCACAGAATTATGAAAAATTCTTAAATTCAGTCTTAATTTAGTTTAATGTAATTTGGAAGCCAGTTTTCCGCAGTTTTTAAAAAGACACATGTCTGTAATAACCAGACATTTATCAATTTTTGTTCAGATTCACATTGAGAGGTGCATGGCTCATGATTGTAAAGGTATATAGTAAGTAACTTTTGGTCAATCATCCTAAAACCAAAGGAATGATGTTGTGAGAAATGTAACAACAACAACAACAACTTGGATTTATATAGCGCTCTCCACGCTGGATGGTGTCTCAGAGCACTTCGAGGTGGGAAGGTGGTACCAACAAAGATGGGAAATGCCTATGGTTTTCATATGAACACAGTAACTTAAAATGCTCCTGGAGTGATGATAATAATAGTAATAAAATTGACATGGGTCCTTAGGAGAACAAAGTAAGAAAAGCCAATGGAATCCATAATGCATTCCTTTTCAATGGTGTTGGGGAGTCAACTCAAGACACCAGGAGAATTCTATACTTCTCTGTGAAATACAGTCAGACCCCATTTAATGTGGTGGTTTCTGTCCATAAAATCCTACGTTAAAATAGACTGTGTTATAAAAATGGTCAATGTGTCTGGGCCATCAGGTCACTGCTGGTATCTCTAATCATGTGTGCAGCACACAGGAAATGATGTCAGTGATGACCATTCTCAGACATATACTCGTAGTACACAGGAAACTGGCCGGTCAGTGAAGATCACTCACGTACGTATACAACAGTTGCAGGATACCACTGACACTGGAGGGCCTCTGAACCTACGCATGATACACAGTAAGCCAGTCAATCAGTGCTCTATACTTCCAGGACACTGTGGTTTACCAAAGTGTACCAAAGCAGGTTAAAATGGTGGTCTGTCTGTAATATCATGGAATATTTAACACCTATCTGACCTAAACTAACATAAAGACTGGAACCTCGGCTTGGCTTTTCCGTGACTGGGGAACAGGTCCATGGCTGTTTCTAACCACTGGCCTTGCTGCTAGTTATCTCATTCTGAGCTGAAGCTAATAGATGCAATTATCCATCTACCAGAAGATGTTTCTCAGATAAACACACAATTCCCAAACTGCTTGTCATATCTGATTCATCCATTACTAGCTTCACTGATCTCGTTTCACTTCCTCAGGCTCCAATGTGATATGAGATACCCCTGAAATAGCACAACTTAGCTACCAGCACTGTGACACAGACGGAATCATTGAATCACTAAAGACTAAAGATCTATAAAAGGCATTTCAGAATCCCCTACAGTAATTCTGTTAGTCACAATGAGACAATTTATTCCAAGTCTTCAGAAGAAACTTTTGTCAAATTTAATAAAGCCCCTGAAGAAATTACTCGGTTTATGCTATTAATTATCCTGACATTCCTTTAAAATGAGTTGAAAGAGTTCATCCAGGAAATATTAGTTGAATTTCCACAGAATTTATCCAGGAAATATTAGATGAATTTCCACAGAATTTATCCAGAAATTATTAGTTGAGTTTCCACTGTTTTAGTATGAGGAACATGTAGTTTTGAAGTCTCTTTATAGAAATGGCTACAACCATTTTGTTGCAGACATTAATGCGACTAGGGCTAGTTATAAGTCTGTATATATATATACGCATATATACGTTGTTTCTTAGCAACATTATCGGCCCAGTTGGTTCTCTGACTGGCATCACCTGTCAATAGATACAGTGACTGACAATCGGCATCTCCGCTACTAACCCGCATAGCGGAATGCCATCCATCCCCCACAATTTCTCCTTCTCTTGCAGGGGAAAGAAGGGTGACATCCAGCTCGAAGGTTTCATTCGAGCCACTGGTCCTGCTGCTGCTACAGTAGTCCAGTTGTAGCATAGACAGAGGGGATGGAGGGGAGTCCGTGAAAATGAAGCAAATGAGAAGCACATGTACAGGTTTCAGTATGAAAACAGCGGTTCTCTGTTGAACTTTATTCTCTATTGAACTATTATTCTGCCTTCGCTCTCTGGAATTCCATCCCTCTGAATCTCTCTCCTCCCTCCTTCCCATCCTTCAAGATACATCTCAAAAAATACCATTTTGTTTGCCCTTTCGGTCATCCCCAGCCCACTCAGTTTCCATCCCCAGCTCAGGTGCCCATACAGCACTGTAAAGCTCTTTGAAACATCATCCCAACGTGAAAGGTGCTATATAAATGTCGATTGTTTTATATTGTATTATTCAGATCAGGAACAACATGTCTTCAGTGAGTTACAGTTACATCATTAACACAGAACCTGGTGTTCCCTGACAGGCTCCAACACCAAACTCTTCCTGGACCCTCAAAAGTAGTGATGAGAAGCTAGTTATAGCCTCCACTGCCATTAAAAGCTGGGCAAGGCTGCACCCTCCATTGTTCCTCTACACAGCAGTCGGTTGTTTATGATCATATGATCATCCTCTGGTTTCTGCAATGTGGTATCCCTATTTTTGGGAATACATGCAATGATGTAGATCAGTTATAAAGTGGTACTGTGTACAGTATTTTGTTCTGTTGATCTTACCTTTGTGCTTGCAGCTCCTCAAAAACATTCTGTACCTGTGGACATGACATTGTGAAGACGTTCGCAGCACTGACCCTCCAGCCAGTCTCTCCTTTGGTGATACTGGAAAACTCTCCCAGTGGGCTCCTGAAGAGGTTTCTTCTGAATTCTATTAGAATCACCAAATCACAGGAATTTACAGCATGAAATTAGGGGAGAAGCCACTTGACCCATCAAGTCTGCATCAGTTCTCAGAATACGCTGTACTTTCAATCCCACTGCTCTGCTCTATCCCCTTTACACCTTCAAGCCTTTAACTTTCATAAGCCTGTCTATTTCCTCCCATTACTCCCTCTGCGAGGGCCAGTTGGCCCAAGGGCTCAGTATGCTCCTTTTTCTCTCTCGTCACATCTCTCCGCTAATGGTAGTTTTAGTGAAGCTTCCATTATGTCGGTGTCATTTCCCATTGAAATGATGCTTTATATCTGGGGGACATGACCCATTGGTGATTGTCACCTCACTGTGCTTACAGAAGTGGTCTCAGAGCCCTGTTCTGTAAATGGTTTCTGATTCACAAGCCACTACATTACCATTTTAGTGTAAAAGGTTTCCAGCATCATCATGCATGAACTTTCACAGCAGCTGTTTGTATCACATAATTTCAGTTCCCAAATGATCTTGCAGGAAGACTCCATAAAATTTCAGGCAGCACATTTGGCACAAAAACAGACTAGTTCTTCACAAAATCTAACATAATATTGTAACCAGACTAAGGAATAGTTTTAAATTCATTTTACAGTTCTTAAATCCTTCAGATTCGCCCCTCCCTTTCCACTTTCAAAATACATCTCAAGGCCTATCTCTTCAACTGCGCCTTTAACCATCTCCCCTTCTCAATCCCATCTCCTACCTAGCTCAAGCTCCCACTCAGTCTTTGCAAAGCTCTTTAAGAAATTCTCTTTCTGTGAAAGGTGCCATATAAGGGCAAATTGTTGTTGTTGTAAGTTTTCTGCCACATGGAGTGTCGTCCGTTATCCTATTTTCTACCACAGGGTACTTTTTGTGATAAATCTATAAGATCATAATTCAAGGAGCACTGCACATACACAATGTTTCCCCCAGATCCCCCCCAGGTACACAACAGCTGCTGAAGCTCTGTCTCAACATTCTGCACAGATCCTTTTCCCCAAACGTCCTCACAGAATACCTGTTGCAACACTCTGCACATTGTTTCTCCTGTAGAAGATCTCTCTGTTGGGCCATTATTCGGAACATTGCTTACAGAGGTTGTTGCCCTTCTTTTGGTGTAATTGCTATAATTCTGTTCTATGTGTACTGTCCAATCACTTGCAGCACCAGGGTTGTCTGGAGCATAAGATTATGGAAACTGTCTGACTCATCTACTGCTGCCCTTGCATAATTTCTCCAGTGTCAGTCGCCAGGGTCCATAACCACACAGTCATCTTGTCACATAATGTTATTGTAACTACAATATCTGCAGGGAATTGCAGAAGGTCGGTTTCAGTATAAAACTGGCGTTGTTTATGTGATGCAGAGCCTTTGATTTCTGCAACACTGTGCACACTCTGAGCTTGACGTTTTACACAGAAATTAAATGGCATTTGTGAAGAAATACAACAACCACTTGCATTTACATCATGCTCTTCATGGTGGTAGTGTCTCAGAGAACAGGACATTCTATGTACAGAATAGATATTTCCAGATGGATTGCTGCAGATGTGTAAAGAGCCATTGAAATAGACTGCTAAAACATTATTCTAAATATCAACAACTACAAATGACATGTGTATAGCACCCTTCACATGGAGAGGATGTCCCAAAGTGCTGGACAGTCAAACATTTGGACCGAGCTGGGGGTTCGGATCAGGAGGAATGGAAGGCAGGGAGGGTGGGTGTAGGAGGGTGACTCAAGGATCAGTCGAAGAGGAGGGTCTTGAGACAGGCCTTGACGCAAGCGATGGGATGAGGCGAAAGAACTGTGGGATGGAACTCGAAAGGGTGAACAAATAACATAGAAGATAATATTTTTTCATCCAATGCAGCAGTTCATCCTGGAATTCAAGTGTTCAATGCAGTATGTCAATGCAGAACAATTAAATTACAGGTCATGAAACACAAATAAATTATGAATGAAACGATTTAAATCAGATTTGTCAAACATACATAAATATGAATATTTTCCTCAACCAATGTATTTTAAAATTTTCTGATGATACCAAATTTTGTGGACAGGTGAGCAATATAAAAGGGAGTAATAACATCCAAGAAAGTCAGCACTAATTCAACATATGGGTCTAGAGGATGTCAGATGTTTCTTTTAATGGAGATAAATATAAAATAGTGCATATTTGAACAAGAAATAGAAATAGCTGTAAAAAATGGATGAGCAGAGGTGTTGAAGGAAATAATTTAGGTGTAATTATTAGTCATCTTTTTCAGATTTTTCAGTCAAGTGTCTGAAAAGGAGAAATACAAAAGGGTATGGGGGAAAAGCAGGAGAAAACTGACAGCATTTTCAGGGAGCCAGCACAGGTACGATGAACAAATGGGGTCATTCTGTGTGCTGTACATTTCAATGGCTCTAACTATCCTGGACCATCTGTGAGGTACTTTTCTTTATTACCTTACATCATTTAACATTTCACTTGATGCCTCGAACCCTAAACTTCAATTTGAAAAGATTCTCAGACCATATCATTGTGAATTTACTGGAGAGTGCACCAAGTGAGTATAATGGTTTAGTTAAAACAATAACAACTTTCTCCTTTAGAACGCTTTTCATGTCAGATGATCAACTCCAAGAGTTCCACAAAGACAGTGGAGATCTGCAAACAGGGAGGAAAGGAGAGTGAATTGAAAGGTTTTAACCATGGTCGAAATGATACCTTTTGAAATAATAATGTTCATCCACAAAATAAACAGTCACTACACTTCACAGTAAATCCTGGAACCTTTGAGAAATCCCCCTGACATGACGGCGCTAGATCAAATGCAAAGATCAATATTATTTTAACTCTTTGAGAGGATTTAGAGAGGGAGAGAGTAGACTGCACAGGGAGCATGAATAAATAGCAAGAGCTGTGAACCTTTGGGAGCTGCCCATGGAAAACGCAAACAAACAAGGAGCTGGTTCAGAGCCAATTAATTGAGCGAATGTTAATTTTTATACAGGACATAGCAAGCCAGTACAAAGGGTAAACGTTAACTTCCCATCCTCTGTCACTAATTACACACCTTCCGACAACTGTTTGAAAAGTTCATTATCACCTTGTGGAAAGTAACTGGAAACCAGCTCGCTCTGTGCAGGCATGTAGGGAACCACTCTTTGTACAAATGTCTCCTGGGCAAAGGTGAAACTTATCTGGAAATGCACTTTTTTCGGCTTCCCTCCCTGTAATTAAGTTTTAAGCTAATCAATTCCCCTGGTTGCTCCTTTTATCATGTAAGAATGTGGGAAATGCATTGTGCTTGAGAGCAAGCGCTTCGAGTTAGCAGCGGCTGCTGCTGTTGCTCTGTCTTTTGCTTTTAGTCCTCTTTCTTCCCTTGATTACATGGAACTTCTTTCAACAGCAGTTTGATTCTCACTGCCTTGTAGTGTGATTTATGGAGCCTTGTAAGAGATCATGGTGTCATGTTCCTGGGGTTGTGAAAGGGTACCTCGAACAGTTGGAGAACTTGCAGCAAGTGAACCAGAATTGACTCAGATAACCAGCTGCCGAGGGGAAGAAAAATCATTTCATAAGTGGTTTCGGATGCTAATTTCTTATGGATGATTCTGTCAGGAAAAGAAAAGGAGCATAAATATTTCTCTCCTTAGTCTACATTGTTACTGATCTCAGTAGTCGGTTGTATGTTGCTACGTGCTCTTTGCAAGGACACTTTTTCTCCTGACCTACTTGAGCAGCGAATGCAGGAGAAATGTAATTCTAAATACTGCGGGATAGACACAACTTTTTACCTGATTCATGTCCCTGACAGAAATGCCCAAGCAACCCAGTCTCAAGTGGCTAGCATTTTCTTTACTTCAAAGTCATACTTCATCCACCAGCGTGTGAGATTCCATTCATGGGCCCAGTTATGTTTACATATTAGTAACTGTGGCAGGCTTGAAATGAAAGAGTAATGTAAGGCAGTGGTTGCACGGTTCAGAAATGTTGATGAATGTTCTGAATACTACGTGCAAATATCTTACCAAGCAAATGCCATCACTCACTGTGTGAACAGTGAATTCAAAGTGGCTGTTCTGCACTATATGCTGCAGTGCAGGCTCACCATGTGCCCTCTAAGGCTTTTATACAACTCACGTTGAAGGATATTGGAGTTCTGTAGCACAGCTTGCTGTCAGCTTCTTGCAATGATGTTATAGCACACTAACATTTCAGGTTGTCCGTTTAATTTCTTTTGTAACAAATTCCTATTTTCATTAATATAGATGTCAGTTTGGCTCACTTAGGAGCTTGCTTACCTTGAGGTCCAAAGGTTATGGTTCAAGCCCCATGATGGGATCTGAGCTCACAGTGTAGGCTGACACTTCAGTGCAGTACTAAGGAACTTTTACTTTGTCAAAACTGCTGACTTTCAAGGGAGATGTTAAGCCAAGATACATTCTGCCTGTTAAGCACAGAAAGCACTGTTGATGTCAATTTGTGAAGGAAGGTGCCCACTTGAATTTCTTTTTGAAGATTTGTTAAGAAATCCCACAAAATGGACTGACCTGACATTTTTATAGCTTCACAAGTTCGTACCCTTTATTACACAGTTATCTGAGTCCAATATCTCAGAGACTATGTTAAAAGGGAGAAAATACCCAACCTTTGGGCTGTCAAGTCACTGTATGCAAGAAGTGATGTTAGTTGTTTTTTGGTTATAGCACTACTCACACAAAGTAGTATCGACCGCAACTTGACAACCCAGAATATGGCTTTTTTTGTTTTCCGTTTAACATAGTCTCTAAGATACTGGATTCATGGGTTTCAATGTATTAACTTGTGGAACAATATGAGATATTTTGACATGATAAGATGCTATAAAAATGTCAGGTCGGTACATTTTGCGGTATTTCTTCACAAATTCCTTAATTAAGAAATTCGAATGCTGGGAAATAAATCACCCTACCTTGCCATAAATCACCTCTGAAAATAGATTTTATAGTGACTTCCAGATTTCATAATTAAGAAACCCATTAAGAAATGCCTCCAATATCAACCCCCTGGCTGTGTTTAAGTAGCAGGATATTACTGAACTCTTCTCATACCAAGAAAAGAGTAAATTTTAAGATAATAATAATTCTTGCATTTGATATAACGCCTTATCACATTGTTGAAATGTCTCAAAATGCTTCACAGAATATGCTGTAAAGTGAACTGATTATATATTTTGTGGGCAAAACGCAGCAGCCACATGAGATTCGAGCAGCAGAAAAATTGTAGCAGACACTTGTGAGGTATCAAAGTTGTTTGTTTATCAACATGTATTTGGGTTGGGGAATGTTTGTCCGATTCCTATTCTCTCGTGACAAAATTCTGCTTGCATCCCCTTCAAGAGCACTTAAAAAGTTACTGTGAGTTAAGTGCAAAGCAATCTCTTTTACAGGGAAGATGAAACGATTAAAAAGTGTTGAAACAGACTCCTGTGTTTTGCATGGCTGTATTTATTAAAGTTTTAACACCAGAAGCAGTGAAGCCTGGATACATTCAGCAATGATTCAGACTTGAAATGTTAAATAATAGCCTGGTTGTGACATCATGAGATCCATGCATAGGAAGCTCTGGTTCCTCTCCTCCAGCAGCACAGTTTGAAAGGGTCTTCTGTTTTGAATTTCATGTTCTGTTGCACATCAAAACGACAGTGGGCTATTGTGATGGAGGAAATCGGAGGAATGTGAATTCCTGAAACCCTGTATAGTCTATTGTATACTAATCTCTGGCCTATGGCTGGATCTAATTCTTAGTTTCCGTCTCCGTTCCCCCACCTCCAACACATATACACAGATCAGCACACAGATACAGCTCTGTGTTACACACACAAGCACACACAATTCATATCACTCTAAAAACCTGGCGATTTTAAAATATTTTGATGATTGTGTCTGTAGTCACAGCTATTACATGTTGCAGAATGAACACAGCTTCACAACATTTTTGAAATACCATTTTAAACAAACACAGGAATTTAAAAAGTAGGAAAGCTCAAAAAATGTTAGACTGAACTATTATATCGGTGAGATGTGCTTCCCTCAATGCATGTACATTTGATATAGCACTTTTCACATTGGGAGGATATCTCAAAGTGCTTCATAGGACTGTTTGTAATGACTATTGTTGTGTGGGTGAACACGGCAACCAATTGACACACAGCGATGTCCTACAAACAGCCATGAAGTGAATGAAGTCATGAACTTAGTATAGTTTATTTGTAAACTTAACCTTTGATACCCCACTCCAAAATCTTTATTGGCTCAAAATAAAATAAAGTTATTAAAGAGTGTGTCATCTCTGTGTGTTGGCATCTATGTGGAGTCCTGTAGCTCAGTGGTTAGAGCACTCGCTTTGCAAGCGAGAGACCTGAGTTCAATTCCAGGCAGAGGGCGAAACCTTGGGCAAATTTCCTTACTCCACACAGAGCCTAATAATAACCCCTCCAAAACCAAAAACAATAATAAAATTGGTCATTTTCAATCCACGACTGTCTGTGGGACATTGCTGTGCGCAATTGGCTGCCGCGTTTGCCCACAAATATACAGTCAATTCACTTTACAGTGTGTTCTGTGAAGCGCTTTGGGACGTCCTCCCGATGTGAAAAGTGCTATATCAAATGCAAGGATTATTATTATTAGGTGTCTATTTGCTCCTTTGCCTATTTGACCGTCCATTTCTTCACAATTTCTGACTGAGGATTGGTTCCTTTATATGTGAGTTAAGACACTGCATGTCAGGAGACACTCCTGAGATATCAGAGTTGTTGGTATCATAGCTGAGCCCAATTCTGTGTATTTGCAGGGAAACGTGGCATCCAGTTTGACTACAGTAATGTCCCACCAACAGTCATGAAGTTAACATCCAATTTTAAATGGAAATTGGTGTCCAGGAAAGCAGTGTTAGGTTCAAAGATATGGTCTCTGCTGCAGCCTGGGACAGAGGTGTAGCCAGAAAACACCGGCTTATTCTGTTGGGAAGCAATAAACAGAGGAGCCAAAGTCACTTGTATTTTGTATTTTGAACCTCATTTACTTAGGAAGTCAGAAAAGTTGTACGAGTTCAATAAAATAGGCGGGATTACAACAAACAATATTTAGCAATATTACTGTGATGACAATATCAAAGTCAATATCAAAGTCTACAAGTTCATAAGCAGTAGGTGAACATCTTCTGCTTGGGTCTGTTCAAAGGTACAGCCAATAGCGGAATTAATGACTCTGTTGATCCTGGATGGTAAGGCCAGTAGGAGTGTTAAACTGAGCTGATAATAGTGAGCATTGAATCAAAGAATCAAAGTCAAATCTCTGCCAGTTGTGTTACAGCTGTGTTCTGGTATCATTGCAGTTCTTCTGCTCTTTTCCTTTGCTTTTTTTCTGATGTTGCTGGAATTGCTGGAACCTTGGAACAGTCGAGGTCAAGTGGCTTGAGTCACAAAACCTTGTGTAGAAGTTCTGCCTTCCTGGAGGAGCGGAAAATGAGGTCGTTCTCATATTAATTCAAACCGAACCCCAGGGAATGATCTAATCAGACTGAACAGAGTACAGCTTAGCTCTACCTCTTTAGAATTGTCCTTTTTTTAAACATCAGAATGATCCGTGCGAATCTGCACGTTCTCACCACCTGATAGTTGTTTTCAGGTTGATTTAAACAAGCTGGGACTGTCCTTGAGTACAGTGCTCATGAGCTGATACTAATTAAAGTAATGCAGGACTGTTACATCAACAACGAACAAGAAAGCTGCAGTTGTAATAAACATATTTCTTACTTCTGAACCAATTTAACTCCTCAAGGCACCCACACTGTCATTTTCCATAACATGTTACCTAAAGTTATACCAACTACCCTGTAACATAATAATAATAATCCTTGCATTTGATATAGCGCTTTTCACGTCTTCTAGACGTCCCAAAGCGCTTCACAGAATATACTGTAAAGTGAATTGACTGTATATTTGTGGGCGAACGCGGCAGCCAATTGCGCACAGCAATGTCCCACAAACAGTCATGGATTGAAAATGACCAATTTATTATTGGTGTTTTTTGGAGGGATTATTATTAGGCTCTGTGTGGAGTAAGGAAACTTGCCCAACGTTTCGCCCTCTGCCTGGAATTGAATTCAGGTCTCTCACTTGCAAAGCGAGTGCTCTAACCACTGAGCTACAGGACTCCACTCTTAGACATAGACTTTAGAATTTAGGCGATGCTGATTAGAATTATAGCGTCTGCAAATCATTCCAATAAAGACAAATGATTGCATAAGTACTTCTAACAAAATAAAAACAATATTTTAAGCAATGATAATTTTCCGATTCCAACAACAGGAGATACAACAACAACAACAACAACAACAACAAGATTCCATTTATAGAGCGCCTTTCACGTCAGGAGGACGTCCCAAGGCGCTGCAATACCCATTTCTCTATTCAAATGGAGATGTGGGATCTTCAATATCCACCTGAACAAGCTTGGTTTAATGTGTCATCTGAAGGACTGCACTTCTAACAATACAGCGTCCGTCCAGGATTACACTGAAGTACCATCCTAGAGAATGATCTCAAAGTTCCAATGAGTGGCTTAAACCCACATTGACTGACTTGGGAATGAGGAACCTGGAATCACACATACTTTTTAAGTCAAGCTGATTGAGATAAGTTCATAAGCAGTAGGTGAACATTTGAATAAGCTATTTAAGAGGAGTCAAAAATGAGACTTGCAGAAAAGATGGGAGCAGATCAAATGCACGCTATCTTGGCCAGGATTTGGATTAAGAAATGACAAAACTATTTAAAATAGAATTGTGGGATGGGGGGACGACAAAATTATGACTACAGAAATGTTTCAAGGAAGCTTGGATGCGCGAAAGGGGATTTTCAATGGACTGTGTTGCAAAGGTTGTATTTGATTATCATCCAACCCAAATACTATTTCCTGCAATGAAGCTAAGCCAATGTAGTCAGTTAAGAAGCTGTTGTAGGATTTTTACAGCTGCCACTGCTGCTTGTCCTTTGAAAGTTTCACTAACAGCAACATGTTCCCTTTCAGCTGGTAGCTGAGAAACCTTGGCAGATAATAGCTCGAATCCAAGTACCAGTGCCAAGTGCATGTCAATTTTAGTTCTCGCACACTGTGTGCCCAGCATGCCTTAGACACCACCCAATGAGATTGAAAGGAGGAGGTGCCACGAGCTTTGTGCTGAGCTTGAATCTGAGGTGTGTGAAAGACATCTCAATCAGCGGGGGATGATGCAGACTTTCCCTGTTTGCGCTCATTGGGTTTATGTCAGTGGATCATGCATTTGACTGATCTTTTCATCTCTTCAAGGGGACTTCCAAGACCCCAAGAACTCAGATGACAGGATTTGAAACCCAAGTGTGGATTTCCTTTGTTGATGATGGCCTGTCATCAGTCAAATCCAGCATGTAGGTTAATAAGGTTTAAAAATAAAAGAACAGCCTTGCTTTGACTGACAGTCTGGCAAACTGAATATAGTGAGCTCCTTTGTAACCCACCGTTTCAGCGGTGAAAACTAGCAATGAAAGTGTGAGCAGAGTTACTGAATACAGTACATAGGGTTTTTATATGGTTAAGTGTTCAGTACGTTAGAACTTTCATATTATTAAGAGAATACTGTAATTGATCCTTGTGCTATTTCATTTATTGTGGTATTGTGGTATAATAGTCTTTCCAATACTGTTTTTAATTGATCTAAAACAAAGTTCAGGAGAAACATTTTTTTAGAGGGGGTTGTAGAACACACTGCCAGAAACTGATTGAGTAAAACATCAATAGATTTAAGAGGAAACTTGCACACATGAAAGAGAATAGAATAGAGACAAATGTGGGGAGACAAGGGGGGGATTAGGATGGGTGGTGGTTGTGTGGAGTAAAAACACTGGTATGGACTAGCTGGGCTGAATGGCCTGTTTTGATACTGTAGATTCTAGGTATGTATTTAAACTGGGCAATGGAAATATGCTTTAATGTAATATGGGTCAAATAATGATTTAATTGAAGAGGGGAAAAAAATTAGAAAGTAAATAAAGCTAAAGGGTACTTGCTTTATTCTATATCCATGCATGATATCGTTTTAACAAATAACCTACAAATCCATGGTATATCAGATACAGGGACTTCATGCAAGACATAAAGGAGTGAAAATTCCACCTGCGTCTAGATTTACTCTATTTTCTTAATATCTCAGAATATGGCAAATTCTTCAATGCATTCTTAATTTAGAGGCCAGTTTACTGTAAGTTTCTTCGAAGAACTGCAGTAAACTGTGTTCAAGTTAAGACTCAAATCAACAATTTGCCAAATTCTAGACATTCGGAAATGCTAAGAGAAAAGAGTAAGTTTGGACCCGAGTAGAATTTCTTCCCAAAAGAGCATACAATAGAATTATGGGTTTGAAACGTTTTGCACACGACTTGTTCCAACAGATGTTCTTTGCTCATTTTATTAATGATGGATACTAATACACAAAAGAGTAAGTATTCTGAACAAAGAGGAAATAGACCGAATACTGTATTTAATAAACATATGTATTTTTTAAATCTGTTTCCTCAGGTTAATACCTTTGTAGTGAGTCATTGTGATCTTATTCTGCAAATTAAAGCAGGGAGAAATATCTGCTGGGCAATGTATAATTTATTAACCAGGACAAGCTGAATGTTAAAATGTTTGTGTCCACTGGAAGCTCAGACTCTGTTGTCTTCAGGCAGTTTTGCAATCAAGATTGTTTAAATGAAGCAATATAGACCTCATCTGATGTATAGGGCAACCATATGTACTGAGAGATAGTATGAAAGTTCATTTTATGTAGAGTTTCAAACCATTTTGTGAGTCTTAAAAGAGATTATCTGTTTGTATTAGTGTGTCAAACTAGTTAATGTCATTTGCATATTAAGGAAAATGTTGGTTTAAGAATTTATGATGCAAATACAATTTTGGGATTGGTGGAGTTAATTCATGCCATGTCCAGCATTATAATAAAAGAAAGGTGTGTAACATTGAAATTCAATGTAAAATGAGGCTGAAATGTTAGCAATAATAATCCTTGCATTTGATATAGCGCTTTTCACGTAGGGAGGACGTCCCAAAGCACTTCACAGAACACACTGTAAAGTGAATTGACTGTATATTTGTTGGCGAACGCGGCAGACAATTGTGCACAGCAATGCCCCACAAACAGTCGTGGATTAAAAATGACCAATTTATTATTGTTTTGTTTTTTGGAGGGATTATTATGGGAATAGCATGGGGGTAGCATGGGAATAGCTATTCTGACATTATAAAAGCAGAGAAATGGATAAAGCAGTCCTGGGGCATTAACCTGAGAATTACAGGAATAGATGTGAGGCATAAGGGAAAATACTAATAATACTTGCATTTGATATAGCACCTTATCATGTCGTTGAGATGTCTCAAAATGCTTCACAGGCTTTCTCTGTACAGTGGTTTGACAGTGTATTTTGTGGGTGAAACAAGGCAGCCAGTTTGTGCACAGCAATTTCCACAAACAACCAAGGATTGAGTGACCAATTTTGTTTGGGTGATTGTTGGCGAGGACACTGGGAGAAACAGCCTTCTCTTTTCAAATAGTACCATGGGACCTCAGTGGTTAGAGCACTCGCCTCACCAGCGAGAGACCTGGGTTTGATTCCAGGCAGGGCAAAATGTTGGGCAAGTTTTGTTACTCCACATGCCTTTGTTTACCTAGCAGTAAGTAGGAACTTGGTTGTTAGTCGATTGGCGGATCGCTTTTCTAGGGGTAATCATTCCTTCAAAAAAAAATAATAATAAATTGGTCACTTCAATCCACAACTGTTTGTGGGACACTGCGGTGTGCAATTGGTTGCCGCGTTTCACCCACAAAATATACAATCAATTCACTTTACAGTATATTCTGTGAAGCGCTTTGAGATGTCGAGAAGACGTGATAAGGCATTATATCAAATGCAAGGATCATTATTATTATTTTTCATGTTCACCTGGACAGGCAAAGGCAATTGGAAGTCCACTACATTACAGCAAAAAAAGTGGATATAAACAATCACTGGGAGAAGCAAAGAGATATTTAGAACATCTTTTCTTTTGAAAATTGTATATTAAACCTTTTTCCTTTGCAGAAGAAAGAAGAGACAAAAAGAGAGTAAATGGGACTCACTGTGGCCTGGAGCAAGTCCAACTTGGTATTGTACAAAGGCTATTAACATATTCACCAAGACCATAAACCAGGCACATCCCACACTCCTCCTATTCCTTCTGTGGCTGTCTGCAACATGTGGCTTCATTTCACTTCCTTTGTATCCACTTGAGTTATCCCATATTTTAATCCGCAGAAGTTGATAAATTCAGGGAGGTGGAAATGATTTTTTAAAAAGGAATGATTGAACAGTCCTATGGCGCGACACCTCCAACTGCAAAACCCACATTTGAATCCCGGCCTTGGCTGCCATTGACACTTGGGTTCCTTCCAGATGGCCTGTTGCCAATTGCAGTTGGTTGAGCAGGCACAGTACTGAACTGGCAAAATGCTCAACAGATCAGAGTGAGTGAGATTCAGCAAGAGTTGCACCTTGGGTGGCACTTCAGCACTCTCTGTCGGATGACCAGAGATCAGCACTGGCACAAACTACCCATTACCAGCTGGCAATACCCCAGCTAGGGCATCTGACCCAAGGAGAAGATAAGAAGGAGGGGAAAGTTTCTAAATAAGTTTCTAAATGAAAAGCAACATTTCAGAACTAACTAATTTGCAGCTCTGGTGTGTCACTATTGAAACATGCGATAAGATCACTTGAACTCACAGTCCAGGGCAGCACTAGAGAAAAAGTACTTTGTCAGACGAGATGTTAAACTGTGGTCCCACCTGCCTGTTCTTCAGGTGGACCCATGACATTATTGAAAACGAGATGGGAGTTTCTCCTAGTGTCCTGATCAACATTCCTCCAGATAAATTGATCATTCAATTCATGGCCACTTGTGGGGCCTTGCTGCATGCAACACAACTGTCACATTTGCCGACAACTACACAATCACTAGACTTGACAGCAATTACTGTCCTGTAGCTCAGTGGTTAGAGCACTCGCCTTGCAAGCGAGACACCTGGGTTCAATTCCAGACAGGGTGAAACCTTAGGCAAGTTTCCTTACTCCACACGCCTAATAATAATGCCTCCAAAAAACAAAAAAACAATAATTGGTCATTTTCAATCCACGACTGTTTGTGGGACACTGCTGTGCGCAATTGGCTGCCGCATTTCGCCCACAAATATACAGTCAATTCACTTTACAGTATATTCTGTGAAGCGCTTTGAGATGTCGAGAAGACGTGAAAAGCCCTATATCAAATGCAAGGATTATTATTATTATTACCTTTGAAACACTTTGAAATGTTTTGATGTTAGAGGTGGTGTCTCAAATATTATTTGTACTATATTTTATTAAATGAATCTGGCATTACTTCTGGAGTACAAATGTGCTGTCTAAACCTTCCAGCTGGAGTGAAAGTGTGACAATATGCTCAGCGACTGAATTAACTCTTTCACAGTACTAATGTACGAATGCCAAATGATTCCATTGGCAAACTGAATGCCAGGATGAGGTAACCATGACGGCTAGATTATAAAGTCCAAGAACTGTGCTAATAGTGTTGTTAACTGTAGTCCATAGAGATCAGAAGTCCCAAATCCCTCATGACCGTAGCCTGAAAAACATTGTTTTAGCAACAACAACTTCATGCCAAAAGGCGTCTCGGAATGCTTAAAACCGAAAGCAATGCAGAATTTTGGAAAAGTCTTAAATTCAGCTTTAATTTGAAAGGTGTTTTTCCATAGTACAAACAGCAGAATCCAACTTTCAAATTAGGATTGAATTTAGTAATATTCCAAAAATCTAACTGCCAAATTTTAAGACAATAGTCCTGATACTACTATAATGATGAATTTCAAGGCACCAGTTTCAATCCCTATTGTTAACTGATCTGAGTTGGAGAATCAATCAGGGCTTTGTACATCATGATCATTATCTACAGCTTGTATGCAGACATCAGGTGAGGACCGATTGGAACTTCACTCTGGGCCTTCAATGCAGATAAACAGTTTGACAATACTGACTGCCTAAGTTTGCACATAAACAATGGTTTATTGAGGCAAGACATCAGAATGCAATGGGCCCATGTGAACTTATATCCCAGCAACTTACAGTTATAAGATGACAGCTCTCCTCTACGAAACAAAATACAAACTGAATTTATAAAGCCATTTCACACACATATATAACAGATATATATTTATATATATTTGGCAGCACTGGTTTATGCAATGTGGCAGACAATAGAAATCAGATACAAATAATAATATAAAGTGTATAAATCTACCATATTCACCCAGTCACCTTCGTATAAAACAACATCTCAAAGCATTCGAAAAATATAGTGATGGACATCAAACAGGGAAATAAGAAATTAAGAGATGAGATCAATATCACAATCAAAGAGCTATGTTTTTGTGAGCAGGGAGAGAGCAAGTGGTTTTGCTGCTTTGCTTTCCAAAAGGGTAATAATCCCTGAAAAAAAATTGATTATTCAATCCATGATTGTTTGTGGGACACTGTTGTGCGCCCCTTCATCCAAAATTCTGCAGCTCATGTACTCTTCCGCATCAGGCTCTGAGACCCCATCACTCCCACTCTCACCCAACTCCACTGGCTCCCCATCCCCCAGAGGATCGAGTTCAAGATCCTCATCCTCTCTGACCTGCTGCCTCCCTACCAACCTGCCCGCTCCCTCCATTCAGCAGGCTCCAGCCTGCTCCATGTCTCCTGCCCGACCCGCCCTACCATCTGCAGCCGGGCTTTCAGCCTCTCTGCCCCCCCACACTCTGGAACTCCATCCCCTGGTCCCTTCGCCTCGCTTCCTCCTTTGCCTCCTTTAAGGCTGGTCTCAAGACCCTTCACTTCGACCATGCCTTTGGTCGCCTTCCCACCTCTCTGCCTTCCCTCACCCCTACCCCACCCCTCCCCCATGCTCGGGCCCCGACACCTGACTGTTCTGCGCTTTGGGATGGCCTCCCGACATGAAAGGCGCTCTATAAATGTAATTTTGTTGTTGTTGCCACGCCCAATTGGCTGCCGCGTTCGCCCACAAATATACAGTCAATTCACTTTACAGTATATTTTGTGAAGCGCTCTGAGATGTCTCGAAGATGTGATAAAGTGGTATACCAAATGCAAGGATTATTATTATAAAGGATAATAAAGGACAGTAGCATGATGGCAAGTGGCTCAGCCATTGATAGTGACGCAAAATGAGTGGAGGAGTAAGCAGTGCACCAGAGTGAATTTATAATAATGATGAGTGAAATGAGTGAAGAGAAAACTAGAGAAGATTACATGCATAAAGAAGTTAAGAGATGAGATCAATATCACAATCAAAGAGCTATGTTTTTGTGAGCAGGGAGAGAGCATGCATATAAAATTATTATACTTATAACCTTTGGGAGCCAATAAAATCCTTTACCAAAGATGGGGGAATGGATGTGTGAGGCGGGATTGAGTTGTGCCTTAGTTTAACTTCTGGCGATTGATTCTATCAAGGCCGGTGAGGAGTACATTTATCCACTGCCACTTCCAACTTCCTTTTATCATTTCTTTCATTTTCTTATTTTTGAACTCACCTTTTTATCTTGATTTTTTTCTCAGACACTGCACCAGCTGTATTCAAGAAGATAGGCCTTTACCAATGGGCCTTTTTGTAACTAGTTCCAAAGGAGGATTGAAAAAACACTGATACTAACCAGCTCCAGTCTGATTATCTTTGGAAATTTCTTTCCAGATCCTCCTTCCCTTGCCCCTTCCTTCCCCTCTTTTAGATAATTTGTAAAGACCTTCCTCTTTGAATTCGCCTACGATCACCTCCTCCCCCCCGGCTCGGATTCAGGCTCCGCCACTGTAAAGCATTCTGAGACGCTACCCCATGTGAAGGACACTATAGAAATGCAAGTTGCTGTTGTTGATGATAATTTCTGGCACAAGATCATAATGGGAGTTCCAGATCAAAATGAACCTTTCATTTCATTTAATCTCTTTCATCCAGAATACCCACTTTATCAACTTCCTATTGACCTGCTAAATATCAGATTCTATCAGATCCTGTTTGGATTGCCAGTACAAAGTATTTATAGTTTTACATTTTTACATCATTAAGTTGGAGGCTTGTGTGGTGCGGCTGTGCGTGTGGGTGTGTGCGTACACACAGGCTATATTCCTTGCTATATTCATTCCTGTACTATGTTCTCCCACAAAATACACATCAATTCACTTTGCAATATATCTTTTGACACATCCTGACAAATTGATAAGGCATTATATCAAATGCAAGGATTATTATTATTATTATATTCTGTGCTTTATTCATTCATTGCTTTCTGTTCACTGCAATCATGCATTTGGCTTACATTGTTTGTTCGTGTAAGTGAAAACCCATGGGTAAGAGCTATTTCCAAAATGCTGCTTTCATTGAGTGAAAACACTACAGATACTTTGTAAAGTAACATGGCTCAGGCTCAGTGTGGATAACAAGTGAAAGGGTTGTTAATAATGCAGCATCAACACTTGGTCAGCACAAACACAACAGTCAGACAATCAATCATTTGTCCCAAGATTTCATTGTCACACTCTCCTCTGTGCTGGCTCCTATCTGCCTATTGTTACACTTCCACTCAGCCTGCTGTGCATAACTTCTGTGTAGATAGGGTTTGTGCATCAGTGTGTTGTAATTTTTAATGCTGCAAATGGAAAAAGGCCTTTCCCTTGCGGAGGGTAACCAGACACCGACTGCCAGGTATTTGAGTGACGTTTGAAGCTTAGAGCGCTTAAGAAAAAATCACAAAAGGGCGTATGTAAGTGTGTGCAAATTCAAACTGAAATGAAAAGCTCAGAGATGATAAGGTCTTTACTTGGATTCCCATAATAATGATTTGAATATATTGTGCAGTTTAATTAGATTGAGGAGGCTGCTGATGACAAGAAATTCAGTTGGTTATCAGTAACAAAAGACAGTTGCCATGAACAGCAATATGGAAATGATTTTGAATTCTTTAGCTGATTATGCACACCTGTCAACTGTCATACATGATACAAGAATCAATTTGTGAGCCAGAGCTTTTAACCATTTAACTTCTCTGTACAGCAATGTGGTAATTGGGAACTCTTATTCATTTTAACTCCTGCCTCCACTTTTCAAATACACTCTTTGCCAGTGTCCTTAGCTCCACCATCCATAAGATCCAAGTAATTCAAACCTCTGCTATTCGTATCCTCTCGCAAGACCATCCTGCTTTGCACACACGTCAGTTTGGCTCTTCCCAGGCTCCATGGCACCCTGTCTCTCAATGGATCAACTTCATTGCCCTCACCATCATCTAACAATCCCGTGACACCCTAGCACCTCCTTATCTCTCTGATCTCCTGCTAATTCACTCTTCTGCTTGTCCCCTGCGCTTGCGTAACTTGGGTTTACTACACATCCTCTGCCCCCTTCAATTCACCATCAGTTGCTGAGCCTTCAGCTGCTATGCCCGACCTCTCAAACCCCTCCTTCAAGCCCTCCATCTCACCCACTCTGTCTTGTCCTCCCTCTCACTCATTCTGTGCTTACCACTCATCTCAACTGCTCTGTGTCACCTCTCTGGAAAAAAAAGTTTATGTTAATTCCTTCAAAGGAGGCTGAAAGTTCTCCAACGGTATGTTGGATAATAATTACTGTCCAGTGTAGATATATAGTCCCGAAACTTGCAGGTTCAATTCCACAAGAGAGCGTTATCTTATCTTCACCCAATATCGGCTGACTTAAAGATCTTCAGAGAGACAATAAACCAAGGTCCTGTCTGTCTGTTCAGGTGGATGTTAAAGATCACACGGTATTGTTCGAAAAGAGAAGGGAGTTTTTCCCAGGGTCCTGGCTAACAAATTCCCCAGATAAAAAATTGTCACTCCATGGCTGTTTGTGGGACATTGCTGTGTGCAAACCAGCTGCCAAGTCTCACCTACAAAATACACAGTATATCCTGTGAAGCGCTTTGAGACATCTAGATAATAATAATCCTTGCAGTTGGTAAAGCGCCTTACCATGTCATTGAGATGTCTCAAAGACCTTCACAGACTATACTATACTGTGATTGTACATTTTGTGAGCGAAACACAGCAGACAATTTCCCACCTCTGTTTACCTAGCAGTAGGTAGGAACCCGGTTGTTGATCGATCGGTGGATAGCTTTTCTGGGGATAATAATTCCTTCAAAAAAATTTTTTAAAAATAATAATTTGGTCACTTCAATCCACATTTGTTTGTGGGACACTGCTGTGTGCAATTGGCTACCGGTTTTGCCCACAAAATATAGTCAATCACTTTCCAGTATATTCTGTGAAGCACTTTGAGACGTCTCAAAGACGTGAAAGGTGCTTTATCAAATGCAAGGATTATTATCAGTGTCCCACAAACAGTTGTGGATTGAGTGACCAAATTATTTTGAAGGGATTATTACCCCAGAAAGAAATCCGCCATTGGACTAGCAACTGGGTTCCTACTTACTGCTCGGTAAACAAAGATGACATAATAAGGCTACATCAAAATATAAGGATTTTATAACTGCAACCAATGTGTTAGAACAAAACATCTGCTCTTCCCAGATTAACTGACTGCAACTCTTCCCTGTCTTGTTTTTCTTTGACATTTTCCTGGTTCATGCATTTATTCATACATTTATCGTAACTACCAGGCCAGCTCCATTTACACTTTAAATTTGCAGTTGGAGATTTGCATTTGCTGGGAATGTAGAAATGGCTGTATTTTCTATTAACAGCCATCTTTTAGATGTTTATTTGCACCAATTGCAAATCACATCATTTGCATCTGGCTGTTTGAACTACGTAACTTAAATCTTCTGTTTGCTGTGGTAAAGACTGATGTAGAAATTAAAAATAAAAATAATCATCACATTATTTTTCATTATCCGGCACAGACCAGATGGGTAGAATGGCCTCCTTCTGTGCTGTAGGATTCTGTGATTTGCTATAGTACCTTTCACGTTTGGAGTCCCAAATCATTTCACATGATACATTGTAAGGTGCAATGACTGTGTGTTTTGAGGGCAAACGTGGCTGACTATCCACACACAGCCACAAAATAAATGATTGGTTTTATTTTGTCGACCCAAGACACCAGGAGAAACTCTCCTCCCTTTTCCAATAGAGCCATGGCATCTTTAACATCCATTTAAACAGGCAGACGCTATTATAATCTCATCGAAAGGAATTGTATTAGGCTGCTAATTTGATACATTCCGGTAGATAAAGTCAATGAGATGAATGTAAATTCTGTGTGAGTCCATTCATCTTTTACTGAATAGAGTCTCATCCTGTAAATGCAATTTATCTTTCTGTTTTAAAACACTATTTCTATTTAAATCAACAGTAGTACACATATTGATCCAACCAGCCAGTCAGTTATCTGGCTGATCATGTCTCGAAGACGTGATAAGGTGCTCCATCAAATGCAAGGATTATTATTATAAGAAAGACTGTTGCTTGTAGATATTAAAGTATATAGGCCTTGAAACATCTCCCGACATGAAAGGCATTGTATAAATGCAATTATATATTCTAGTTTGATCGCTGATCAGTGCTGAGTTAGCTGATATTAATCCAATGTGGTAATAGAGATTCTGCAATTGACTTCAATGGTCCTGAGCTTGAGAAAGAGACAAGAGGGCAGCATGGATTCCTGCTTCCGATCATTGTCCAGGTTTGCATTTATAGATGTCAGCTAAAAACAGGAGGATCAGGCTCAATGGTGATGTCTATCATGGTTTAATAACCTATTGATATTTTCATGTCTATGCTCACACATGACAAATGGCCACTTGGGCAAAGTAGCAGTGCCCTTGGGATCATACATTGATATGAGACTGTGGCTCTGTTTTGGGAAAGGAGAGAACAGAGAAGGAGAGGAAAAGACAGGGGAATAAGAGAAGAGGGACGGAAGGAGAGGGAAGGAGAGGAGAGGAGATAAGAGGGAAGGAGAGGGGAGGGGTGAAAGGAAAAGAAAAATGGAAAAAGACAAAGGAAAAGAAGAAAGTAAAACGGAAAATTTTAATCTGGATTATTTGAATGTGACATAAGGAGAAATCATGCTTTTAGCTAAATCAGTCTTCTGGAAACTAGATTTGGAAATGTGCATTCTAGCTGACTGAACTGGGCTTTGAAACGTGATTGGGGACAGATGAAGATTTAGCTCACCCGGTGCTCCATCATATTGAAGGACTGTTGAGCATTCAGGAAAAGCAACAGTGTCTGACTGAAGGCAGCATCATTTTCAAAGCAATTAGGCAGCAATGTAGAACAATTTTGAGTCAGGGCTGGAAACTGCATGAAGACACACGCCTGCTAGTATGGAACTGTGCCCTGCACTATGAACACAAGGGTGGCAGGAAGAGTGATGCCTCCCAAGAGACAGCTTGCTTAAGAGGAACAGAGACTGTTAAAATGGGGAATGTTTTACTACCAAGTGATGCAAATTATACAGCTTCCCAAGTGGAAATGAATCTGTGACTGGCTTTAATGGGGCAGTAAAACAGCCAAAACGGAATGCAAATCCAATGCTGCATTCATATTGTGACTGGAGACTCAAAAAACGACAGCAAAGCTGGACGTGTCCCAATATTTAATGTCGCAATTTTTTCATTGCCTCTAGACTCCTGGAGGATGCTCGGGGCAAATAATCCTCCACAATTATAAATGTTTTAATAAGAAGAAGAATCCTTGTATTTGTTATAACACCTACACTTTTACACTGCCACAACGTAGCTTTGTTATTTAACTAATCCAGTAGTCCATGAGTTGCAATGTTACTTCACGAGTCGGAAGTATAACGTTGGCTCAGGATTAATCATGATGACGGACTTGAGGGTGGGTCAGGGTTTACATCCAAAGCCTAGTTATCAATCCGCTTTGTTAATAATAATCCTTGCATTTGGTAAAGAAGCCTTAATGTTGAAGCATCTCAAAGCACTTCTGGGTTTCTCTGTAAACTGTAGTATTTTGGAGGAGTGTTTCTCTGGTATTTCTCTGTGGAGTCCTGTAGCTCAATGGTTAGAGCGCTTGCCTCGCAAGTGCGAGACCTGGGTTTGATTCCCGGAAGGGCGAAACCTTGGGAAAGTTTCCTTTCTCCACACGCCTGATAATAATCATAAAATCATAGAATCGTACAGCACAAAAAGAGGCCATTCGGCCCATCGAGTTTGTGCCAGTTCTTTCAATAGAGCAATGTAATGTCAATCCCACAACCCAGCCCTTTCCCCATAACCCCGCAAACCCGTCCTCCTTAAATACCCATCCACCGCGTTTTTAAAAGAAAGAAAAAAAACAATAATAAATTGGTCACTTCAATCCACAATTGTTTGTGGGACACTGCTGTGCGCAATTGGCTGCCACGTTTCACCCACAAATATATAATTCACTTTGCAGTATTTTCTGTTTACACAGAGTAATGTCCCACAACCAGCCATAAAGTGTATAATCAATTTTGTCTTGGCGACTGTTGGCCAAGGCCGTAGGAAGAAACTTTCTTCTCTTTTTGAATAGTGTCATGGATTTTTATTGCATTGTTGACTGTGTTGATGATCGTCTGCATTGAGATATCTCTGAATTGTCAGAGGTGTCGTCCTTTCGATTAAACATTAAACTGAGGATTTCCCTGCCTGTTCAGCTTGATGTTAGAGATCCCACGGCACTATTTTGAAAGAGAAGGGAGTTTCTCCCAGTATCCCAGCTAACAATCTACCAAATAAATGGACTTTCTCCTACCCCCGGCTTGACGCTGTGCTCCACCATTGTCAAATGCTCTGGGATGCTAACCTGCACGAGGAGTGCTATAGAAATGCAAGTTGTTGTTGTTTATAGAACATTGTAGTTTTGAAATTGGGTGTTGTATTTGCCTACAATATAGTCATTATACTTTACAGAACAACTCTGTGAATGCTTCGAGATGGTTCAGTGTGATATTATCAACAATGTAATAACGCTGGTGATAATTGACACAAATTTTCATCCCGCTTAAATATATCAATTGCAGGACTGTTTTACAGCTCACAAACTGTTCCCTCATCTCATCAACCACTTTACTAAACTCTGGAGATCAGAAAGTCCCCTAGTTTTTGCTGGAAAGATATCATTTGGAAGCTGGTTCTTTTTAAGTCTGCCAAAAAAGACTGAATTTAAGAATCTTTCTCATTTAAAATTTTAAGATAAATTGATCTTCCAAGCTAAGACTAGGAGAAATTTTGGACAGCAAAACTATCAAATTGGATTCAACCCCTGCCATAAATTTTCTAAAACATACACCTCACTTAGCATCAAACATATATCCATTCAGCCAGTAAAGAAAAGAGAAAAAAATCCAATCCTGCCCCATCAGAATGAACCATTCTAATCTTTTCCACACCAAAAGACATAAGGAAATGACATGGAGTCCATTTCCCGCAGACCATGGACATATCAAGTTACAACATAATTTGCCACATCTTGGACTCAGCCCAAACAATTCTTGTTTCCTGAGGGAAACTTCCGACCAACTAACCATGGATTAACCTTCAAGAATGTAAAGTGAATGATAATAAATATAAATCCATCTTGATATCCCTTACCAGTTGCATTCCATCAGTGACTCATTCATTGCCCCAGTGCTCAGTGCATGAACAATCATGTCCAATTCAATATTTTATCACCTGTCCATTTTCAGAACTTTCAATCCTGTTCACAAACTGATTTTTATCCATTCTTACTTAAATAATGGTTTTGCTTTACAGAGGAGGTGGAATTTAAAGATCCCGTGGCACTAATCAAAGAGAATGGAGTTTCTCCTCATGGCCAAAAGTCCTCTAGATAAAACTAATCATTCTCTTTATGACTGTTTGTGGGATATTGCTGCGCACAAACTGGCTGAAAACCTACAGGAGCTTCTTTGCATTCCCTTGCATTTTTTTTGTTATAGCTCTTTTCAAGTCTCCCAGACGTCTCAAAGCACTTCACAAGAATACACTGTATGGTGAATTGACTGTATATTTGTGGACCAGCCAGCACGCAGCCCCTCCAGCACTCAAAGGGTTATGTTGCACATCTCGTGGTCGTATATACTGTAATTATCTTGACACAAGACTATCATGACAGTGGCTATTCTGTAGAAACAAACATCTGTTCCTAATGGTCATTTTTTTTTCTTATTCCTGCACAGTTTCTAGAAAGTCAATGCAGCACAAAAATTCCAAGAATGCAGCAGCTGTATTCACAGCAAATTCAATCCTAAAAAAGAATGGGATGGGATGGGGTGGATTAGCACTTTATAATGCTCAGCCTGGGTGTGTTGGAGATGTCATTGCTGAGCATCACAAGGTGCTTACCTTTGTGTCAAAACAAACAGATTTATTTGAATAACAAGTACAGCAGTAAAACTGCACAGAATCCAGATTAGTAAATATACAAATTGGATTGCGATCTGCCAAGAAGGAAAGATAGGTACTGATTCTTCACCAGCCGCAGAAAACACATAACGAATTTCTGAGTCAAAGTTGGGTATTTCCAAGCTTTTTCAATGGGAAGCAAGTTGAGTATTCTGCAGAACCAAATACAACAACAACACAACTTGTATTTATATAGCATTCTTCATGCGGGGTAGTGACTGGAGCACTTAAATACCTGCAACAAGAGCAAGAAATAAAAGGATTTTTTTAAAGGAAAATTAATGCAAACAGACAATAAAGTAAGAGAGAAACATAACCAGGTCATTAGCCAAGCAAACCATCTTATTCAATCATGTATGATTTTTTAATTCCCTTTCCCTTTCTTTTCTCCTTATCCCTTAATATTGTCACGCTTACACAAGCAACTATGTGTTTTTGGACAACCCAATTTATATGGCTGGTATAGTTCACCTTTTCACAAGCTATTAAGTAAAGAAATGTATTCTGATTTCTCATCTAACTACCTGTTGCAGAGCTGAGTAATGCTCACAGTGACATCCCAACGACATGACTTTGTATTTCTGTTTTGCTATTGGAGTCTAGTTCTTGGAGACAGGCTGTTCCAACACTGTGTGGCTCAAGTTATTCAACAGAGGACCTGTAGGCACGACAGTAAATGCATCGGTGGGCATGATGGGATGCATAGACCCTGTACTTTAAGGGTTAATAGCTCCCCTCGGAGTACATGAAGGCACTGTAGGGACTACAAAAGGAGAGTGACTTGGATAAGCTGATAATTAAGCAGCAGGTTATGCCTGGCTCCCTGTAAGAAACCTGGGTACAAAAGGAAGGAGTTATGAGAGGTTCAGAGGAGGCTCCACGTCTATTGAGAAGAAACATCATTGTGTACGTAAGCATGTGCAGACATCAAACGTTGTTGCGGGTGACTGAAGAAAGAGGTGAGAGAAGGGACTCCTGGAAACTCCAGTCCCTTCAAACCTGTGGGCAACAGTGAAGAATAAAGAAAGGTAGACTTTTATGTACAGTGTTGGTTATTACAGTGTGAGATGGCATGGGTGATTACCATTGAGTCTGAGTCATTCTGAGTCACAGTTATTTCAAGATTATTGTTCAATGACAACAGGATATCCATCTGATATTTGATGAAAGATAATTTTTGCCCTTACTTGTATGAAAGTTAACACGTCTGGCAATGAGATTTAGAGTGGTAAATCAAACAACTAGTGCCAATGATATAAACAATGCTTGTATAGCATCACCCAAGATTTAATTGTGTCCTTAAACTCACCATTGTTTACATGTTATTGGGGTAACAAAAAATGGGCCATAAGGTCCCAAAGTTTCAGCCTGGTTCAGTTGGTAGCACTCTTGCCTCTGAGGCTAAAGGTTGTGGGTACAAGCTCTGTGTTGAAACTTTAAACTCACAGAGCAGGTTAACACTCAACTGTTTGTCAGAGGTACAGTGTTTCAGGTGAAATGTTAAACTGAGGTCTTGTCTGCCTGTTCAGGTGGATGTAAAAGATCCCAAACCATCATTTGAAAAGAGAAGCAAGGAGTTATGAGAGGTTAAGAGAGGCTAACATCAACATCAACTATGCTTCCCACTCCTGGGGCAGGTTAATAGGAATATTTTGATACAGGTTGTCAGAATATGGAATATTGACACAAATGGTAAAACCAAGCCCACAACACCATTCAGATGGAAATTGAACGAATATAATAATCCTTAAATTTGATATAATGTATAATCATATTGTCTCAAAGTGCTTCAGCAGATTTTATTTTAAACGTTGGAGTGACTGTGCATTTTATAGGTGAATATGGCAGCCAAGTTGTGCATAGCAATCACACAATGAGGTGAGTCGCCAATTTTATTTGGCAGATTGTTGGCTGAGATACTGGGAGAAACTCCCTTTTTTTGAATAGTGCAATGTGATCCATTATCTTATTTTTCCAACTGCAGAAAAGAACTTTACGACCAAAGTTTATTTTATGTTGTTGCGATAGGTGATTTGATACAAATAGCCAAGTGAATTTCTTCCCCCTGAAAACCAACAGTAAATTTTCCAAAAGTGCCCATCTAACCACAACTGGATGATGTCCCCTCTTTTCTCTTCCCTATTGAGTTCTATTTTGAGATGTAGAGTCAATTACCTTTCAGATTAAAATGTAAATACAATCTGTCTGGAGCACTTATAGTTTGCAGAGAAATAGACACCTCAGCAGGCACAGACCGGAGACTGATGCTTCCCTTCCAGTGTAATAACAGCTGGCTCTTAGGCTAAACGGTTGTTTAGGTGTATTGACAAATGTTAGAAGGATGGTTGATGAATGCGTCCTTAAGGGACGTTCCATCCATTGAATTTCAGTAATAAGAAAGTACTCATTGCAGGTTGTCAGAGGAAGATAGATAAGGAACCGATAAAAGGCTTAATACTTTGCTGACAGCTGTGTTCCTGAGAATGCAGAACTTCCCAGCAGTAAATTGTAAATTAATCTACCTTTTAACTTTACGTCAGCCCCAAGCAATGCAGAAAGTGGTTGACAGCAAAAGCTCATATTGATGCAAGACAGCAACATTTTCACCACACAAACATATTATTTGTTGTGTTACTTGGAATCATTGCCCCTTTGTTCTTTGCAGTGCAATGATATTTCTCCTTTTCTGAACACAGTTGGCCTATTCATTATGTGAAACATATTTCTTTTTAACATCCAAACTTCGAGCACCGGAAGTTCAGGAGTCAATTATTACTTGGGTGGGGTGTGGATTGGAAAGCCACAAATCCTTGAATTTCATTTTCAATGAGAACTAGTTTTAACTTGCTGACTGCATTGGATGGGACTGTGCAAGTCATTTTCAATCAATTGTGTTGCATTAAAATAAAATATTGATATAACATGTGTACCTTGTCGGATGCAGTATCTTCAGATGAGATGTTAAACTGAAGTGCCATCTGCCTGTTTAGGTGGACATTAAAGATTCCATGGCACTACTCGAAAAAAGGAGGAAGTTTTTCCTGGTGTCCTGGCTGCTAATCCCACAGAGAAAATTGGGCTGTTTGTGGGGCATTGCTGCATGCAAATTGGCCACTAACAAGATAGGCACTACATTCTACAGTAAATGCTGTGAAATGCCTTGAGACATCTCAACAAACTTGTCAAATGTATCAAACATAAATATTATTATTTATTATTATTTCGTAACCCAAGAATCATAACATTTATGACATGAGAGGAGCTTACTTTGTTATCCACTGGAACTGCTCTAATCTCAATTTCCTGTTCTGTTCCCACACCCTCCTTCAAATGTTTGTTCAATTCTCTTTTAAATGTTTTTATGGTCACAGCTTCAATAGCCACGTCTGACCAAACATTCCATGTTAAAAAAAGTTGTACGGTAAAATGTTTATTTTAACTTCGCTCTTAAGTCTTCCTGTGACAATCCTAAACTTATTAATGGTTACCCTGTTACCAATTTACTCAGCAGTGGAAATTATGGGGATCAATGTTGGGATGATTTATTTATCAAGATTCTGGAAATCCATTACTACAAAAGCAACCAGCATTTATATACCTCCCTTCACACAGGACAGCATCTCAGAGTACTGTTGAGTGGTGCAGTTGGACACTGAGCAAGGGAGAGGGGAAGGTGACCATAAACACAGTTGAAGACATAAATTACTACAATTTATGGGAAACATTTCCACTGCATTCTTTTAGTAGGAGTGACATATGCAATCCACACCAGCTACGCTAAGATTGATTTTGCGTAAGATGGTAAACCGTGGCTCCCTCTGCCCCTTTTCAAGTGGATATTAAAGATCCTAGGTCACAATTTGAAAGGGAAGGGGAAATTTTTCATTGTGTCCTGATCAACAAACAATGAAGCAGCTAATTGTACCTCCGGTCATTTTTCAATAGAGATTCAGAGATTGTTAGAGTGAACTCTCTCCAAAACTATACAAATTCAAAGGCTTGCGATTTCAAATGAGACATTAAATTCAGTTGCCATCTGTGTGTTCTTCGGCTTATGGATCTCATGGCACTATCTTAATAGAGAGGAAAGTTTCTTCCTTTTGTCCTGGTCAATCATCGTCTCATAATAATCCTCACATTTAATATAGGGAGCACTGTCTTAAAGTGCTTCACAGGATATACTGTCAAATATAGGTAGTTTGTATTTTGTAGGCCAATGGGGGTAACCAATTTGCGCTCATGTCCTACCACCAGCCAGGAAGAGTATAAACAATTCCATTTGGGAATTGTAAGCCAGGATTCCAAGAAAAACTCAGTTTTCTTTTTGGGTAGTTCCATGAAACCTTTAAAATCCACCTGAGGAGACAGACGGTTCTTCAACTAACACCTCACCAGAAGGACAACACCTTTAACAATACAGCATTCCATCAACATTGGAGTGTCAGCCAAGAATCAACCCTAGACGTTACGAGCACAAAGTCCTGATGCGGGGCTTGAATCGACGACCTTCTGACGCGAAGACCAAGCCAAGCTGATACATGATGTTTGTGGGATCTTCTTACCCAGATTGGTGACACCTTTGCCTGTTCAAATCATCAATAAATTTCACAGTAGTTATGGTATATTTGTAAAGAACTCTGAAATGATTCAAGGTGATAAGGTGGTATAAAATGCAAGGCACTTAATACTATACCAATTAAAGAACTTTTCTCTGTGCACATCTCACCACATACACATACATACATATACATGTGCTACCATGGTAAAATTTTCTATACACATCAATCTAGATATTGAGTGATGTAGAAAATGGCAAGCTCTGCAGTTACTGTGACCTTGAACACAACATACATTTGTATGACCTGCCCGCTCAGTAATGGTACACTATAAACACTGTATTCTTCAAGTTCCCTACCGTACAGCTGGAAAACCAACAAAAAATAAATCACACAAATGAAACTAGAGCAATTACATTAATTGTGTGTAATGTTTTATTTGCGATCCTTTTCACAGCCCTGCAGGGATTTTAATGGTTATATTGGTGTCAGAAATAGGATACTAAACTGGTACTGAAGCAATACAAAACATAAATAAATTCAGAGACCGTTGGCTGTTTTAGGGTACTGGTATGCGCTTCTCCAAAGCCAAGTAGCCAGATTTGCATCTAATGAATTTCCTTTGAGCCAGGCATCTCACCGTTTCACATAATTTACGTTCTTTCCCTTGTCTCCAGGCTCCTTTCATCTGACATTGAGCCTGACATTAGGAGCACACATAAAGGATTGGTTGTGCAATTCCTGTCAATTCGGAAGAGTGATAGGCAAATTTTTGGCATGAAGTTCTGAAGATCTGATGTCAGGTGATTAGGTCAGTAAGGTCACGGGGTGCTCAATGAAATCTTAAGCATCTGGTTGTCAGCAGTAAAGGGAAAACTAATTCCCAGGATACCATGCAGGGTCGGTCACTCATTAAGAGGACGACATCAGGTACATACTGTATCTTGATACAGATATGGTTCTGTTCTGAGGAAGGAAAACATTTAGATATTGTATCTTGATACAGTATCTATAAATGTTTACCTTCCTCAGGACAGAACTTTATCTGCAGGTTAATTGAACTTGGTGTTTGCATAGTCACACTATTACAGCTTCTGTATCTATACAACTAGCAAACATTGCAAAATGTTACATCATCAATAGTCGGTCTGTTAGCAACAGCATGTCAGACATCCTCTGGATTCCTCCACAAAATATTTACCCTTGCAAGTTAAGAGCAGCCAGGGTTTAACAAGCTACACTAGCCACTTTGATGCAACATATTTTTTATGGTTTAGTTCTTTAAGTAAAAGGTTAGGATGGATAAAATCTATAAAATTAAAAAATAATAAGGATCCTTTCATATGATCCCTTATCATATTGTTGGAATTTCTCAAAGCACTTCACAGGATTCACTGCATATTTGTAGGGAGTGTGGCTGCCAATTTGCACATAATAATGTCCCACAAACAGCCATGAAGTGAGTGACCAATTTTATTTGGAGAATTATTGGCCAGGAAATCGGGAGAATCTCCCTTTTCTTTTCAAATAGTACCATGGGATCTTTAACAGCCACCTGAACAAACAGATGGGAACTTGGTTTAATGTCTCATTTGAAGGCCAGCCACGCCTGACAATGTAGCACTCCCCAGCACTGTATTACAGGAACACGGGAATAGGCGTAGGCCATTCAGCCCCTCAAGCCTGTTCCACCATTCTAGAAGATAATGGCTGATCTGTATCTCAACTCCAATTACCCTTGATGCCATGACCTAACAAAAATCTATCCACCTCAATCTTAAAAAATTGAATGTATTGGCAGGATCAGGCTTGACTGTGAGTTCAAAAATTATGATGTGGGACTTGAACCCACGACTTTCTGACTCAGACACCAGCTACCAGATAAGCCAGGCTGACACCTAAAATAGATACAAAAAGGCACAGTTTATATGCTATGTTTCAAGGTAGTCAACAATACACAGGGGCTGCCATGGTGCAAAGTGATCCAAGAACAAAAGGAACCAAAACTAACATCACAAGAGAGGTTTGGAAGAAGAAATCTATTTGCCCCATTTGATCTCATCATTCTGTGATAACCACTCTAACCATCTTTCCTTAACCTTTCTTAAATGTGTTGTAGTCTCAAACTCACGACCTCATAGCTACTACTTACTTTCTCTGTAAAATAAATGCTGGCTGGTGTCTGGCCTGCAATTATCCTTCACATCGCTGAGCCTGTTTCCTCTTGTTGTGCTATATATTTTGTGTTTTCTTCAGACAGTGTAGACTTCCCAACAAGCCTCTGGTTGTTCTGCTTTAAATTACCTGCGCCTATTACTGTCCGGAATTAGGTAAGCAGGATGCATCCCTCAAGGGACAGAGTGTGCATTCCATTCCAACAATCTATCTCTGGATTTTCCATGTGTAGGTGGGATGCGTGGAATTCTCAGTTTGGTTTGGTACTGGTGATGGGCTTCCGCATGTATCAGACACCGACCTGACCAAAAAAAGTTCTTTAAATGGGCTGCTAGGAGATAATTAGGAGTGGCATGAGCAAACCTTGCCTTCCTGCTACAGAGAACACTCTTTGAGTCAATGGAATAATACGTCTGGACTGGGTATTGATTATTATGTACAAAGTAAGGTAAAACAAGGTTTCTCTTAGGACTGTTGTGCGGCATTCCTCATAGCTCTGTCCTTGGTCCCCTCCACTTCAATATCTACATGGTCTCTCTTGGTGACATCATCCGCAGATACGGGGTCAACTTCCACATGTATGCGGATGGCACCCAACTCTACCTCTCTGCCTCCACCCTTGACTCCAGGACCACTGCTGTCCTGAGAGAATGTCTGTCAGACATCAAGTCCTGGATGAGAGTTAATCTTCTTCAGTTGAACGTCAACAAGGCCAAGACTCTCCTGATTGGCTCCCGTCAGCGCCTCCTCACCTCTGGTGCTGACAGCATCACCATTTATGGTTGCACACTCCATCTTACTAAGCCAGTCTGGAATCTTGGGTCTTGTTTGACCCTCAACTGTCCTTTCTACCCCACATCTGTGCCATGACCCACTCTGCCTTCCCCCACCTCCGCAACATCACCCGGCTCTGCTACTGTCTCACTCCACAGGCCACCAAAATCCTCATACACGCTTTCATTACATCGAGGCTTGACTATGCAAACTCCTTGCTTGTCGTCCTCCCCAACTCCTCCTTCCATAGGCTGCAGATCATTCAGAATTCTGCAGCCTGTGTCCTCTCCCGCACCAGGCTCGTGACCCTATCACCTCCATCCTCGCCCGACTCCATTGGCTTCCCATCACAAAGAGGATACAGTTCAAGATCCTGGTCCTCACATTCAAAGCCCTCCAAGGTCTTGCTCTCCTCTGCCTCTGCGGCCTCCTAATACCCTACCAGCCTGCTCGCTCCTTCTGCTCAGCCTGCTTCACATCCCCCGCCTCACTCACCCTACTATTGGTGGGCGAGGTTTTTGCCACTCTGCCCCCACCCTCTGGAGCTCCATCCAGCAGTCCCTCCGCTCGCCCCATCCCTTGCCTCCTTCAAGACCCATCTCTAGAATCTGCTCTTTGACCGTGCTTTCGATCACCCTGCTTCCCCCCCGCCCTTCACCCTCCCCAATCCCGACACCTAGTTCGGGTCTGAAACTCCGTCTGGCCAGTGCCTTGGGATGTCGTCCCGACGTGAAAGGCACTATACAAATGGAATTTTGTTGCTGTTGATGTTGTTGTGACAGAGAATTCTATTTCAAGAATTGTTCCATGTAGCAGTGATAGTCAAACCCATCTATCACACATGCTAGTACAAGTGATCGTTCCATTACATGTGTCTTCATGGGAAATCCTATTATAAGCAGATAATAAAATGATCACTGGTAATAAAGATCAGCATACGATGGACCGCAAAGTCATGTCTATTCAGAGCTCGAAAGACGGTGATGGAACATGAAATGCCACTCGTTTTATATACTTCAATTATGGAATAATTTGTAGATCACTGATCCACTTGTATAACTACATGTTAACTGGCCTCGCCTGCTCTTGTGTTTGGTTTTGCCCCAGGTTTGGGTGATGAGCTACATAGTCTATCAAGATCATTGTAAGTTTGTGTGTCACTAAGCAATGATCAGTGGGAATAAAAAGAAAAACCTTTCACACCAGCTAACAAAAACACTGTGGATCTATTGTCTAAAAGCTTGCAGTAACATAAAGCTCTTTTATTAAACAAAATAAAATACGTACTTGCAATACACAAAAAAACTGTGACTGGCGAAAAATAGACTTTAGGACCCCGCAACCCTCTTCTGTCCTACATTCATAGCACCTATTCCACTCTGTTGTAAAAATGGCACAAGGATTAAAAATATCATTCTAAATTGGGCATCATCTGCACAATGCTGACTTCAAGCGGGCTCTGTTTCTAGAAACGCCAGGATCACATGACTCTGAAATCTTCGTTACAAAACCTGTATTAACATGCCCACTGTTGAGAGGTTTACACTGCATGTGTTATCTGCTGGAAACTTTGCAAATTGTTTGTCAGGTCTAATTTGTGATATTCCTTAACTCGATTCCTCAATAAAATAATTCAGAGTTTTGCAAATGGGAATTTCTCCCAAATAACTGTAAGTATGTCATGCCAAGCCATGGGAATTCTGCTCCAACATGGTTTACTTCTGGTGCAGATTTTCTGGGTAGGGATAATAATAATAACCCTTGTATTTGATATATTGCCTTAACATGTCATTGAGACGTCTCATAGCTCTTCACAGGAATATACTGTAAAGTGGAGTGACTGTGCATTTTGTGGGTGACAGGAGGCAGCTAGTAGCACACAGTAATATCCCACAAACAGCTATGGAGTGAGTGACCAATTTTACTTTGGGAGATTATTAGCAAGGACACTGGGAGAAATTTCCTTCTCTTTTCAAATAGTGCCATGGGATCTTTAACATCCACCCATACAGGCAGATGGGGACCACTGTTTATCATCTCATCCGAAGGACATGTTGAGAATTATAGTTATTAAGGAATGCCATTAAGAAATATCACAACTTTGATCTTTAAACTGTATTAAAACTAAGATCAAACAATGAATTGAAGCAGGAAATGTGCTTGACAATATAAAGTAATTGTACCATCAATAACAAGGCTCATCTGTTTGTTTAGATTGCCCTACATGAATTCACTTTCACTTGTCAGAAATTAAACATGTTACTTAGGTGGATTTTTCAATGTTCCAGTTGAAGGGTACAATAATAGAGAGGATTTCCTTTTCTGATTTGAGCAAATTGTTGGTTCTGAAATATAGTGTGTTGTTTTCATTCTCCTTTATGGCACTGGCCACTGACAAAATTGCAGATGAATCAATTCAACAGAATCATGCGTCAGCTTCTAAATCTGTACTTAAAACAATGATTGTATAGAACTGCTCAAAAGCACATTGTATTGTGGTTCTTGAAATTCCTTCCTTTCTGTAAGCTTTTTGCACAGATGATATTATATCGCTTTCATGTTCACAGTGATTCAATTCAGAGCAGGTCCATTCATGCGGAGTTGAAGAAATTGAAGAAAATGGGGCAACTGTGGACTGAATGGCAGGTACATATAAAGATTTGTTTGGAACTGGTTGAAGCACAAACTGATTTATGTTTATATTGCAGCCATCAGCATGCATTTAATTTCAAACCATCTCAGAAATGGGAGTTTTTGGAACAGGGCTGAAATCGATATTTCCAAATTACAGTATAATAATAATAATCCTTGCATTTAATATAGTGCCTTATCGCATTGTTGAGACGTCTCAAAGCGTTTCACAGAATATACTGTAAAATCAATTTACTGTGTATTTTGTAGGCGAATATAACCATAAAATAACACCACTAAAAGTGCGCCACTAAACACTTCAGTGCAATGCTGCGGGAAGTGCATTTAAACCGAGATTCCTGTCTTCCGGCTCAGGTGAACATTAAAGTTTCAAGGCTTGNAAAAAAGAAGGGAGTGTAACCTAGATAAAATTGGACATTTACTTCACTGGACATTCACTTCATGGGATACTGCTGTGTGAAAGCTGGCTTCTGCGTTCATCCACATTTTCGGATCTCCTTACGCATTTTCAGATCACGCCTGAGATCTTCCCCTTCGACCATAGCTACAGTTACCTCCCCCCACTCCCTCCAGCCAGGCTCGCTTTGAGATGCTATCCTGCATGAAGGGTTCAATCACTAATCTGTACAATAAATCTTGCATTGAAACATTTTGACAATGTGTTAAGATGTTGCAATATTTGCAATAATTAATGAGAGGTAAAGTTCTTACCACTTTAGGCAAATCTGGCTTGCATGGGCTGCCCAGTACTGAAGGAATTGCAGACACAACACAGCCACTGCAGACACAAGACAATTTGCTATTAAAAGGAAACATGCCAAAGTGATGTGAACCAGACCAAACAGAGCCTGTGCTTGGTTCACTACCCAGCCCTAGTATTTGATTTAAGCCAGCTAAGGACATCTACCTTCTCAAGTCTACTTTTCATGATAAACACCACCAGTAATTCTGAGAAATAAATTATGGCAAAGGTAGACACAAGGTTTAAAGGCAAACTAGCCCATATTTTAAATGCAAGGAAGCAATTATGTGACCACGTTTGGTACTTAGGGGTCTCGCACACTGCAAAACGAATTTGTCATTGACTAGCTAGCTGTTGTGTGACATTGCTGTGAGCAAATTGGTTATTCCATTCGCTTTCAGAATACACAGTTACTACGCTTTACCCATGTGGTGATTCGAGAAGCTGAGGCAATGTGATAAAGCACTAAGTCAAATGCAAGGATTATTATTTATTATTGTTGTTAATAAATATATCATTTAGTTGGCAACATTCACGGTCCCATCCATCCAGACAGACAAGGGGATGTTTATCATTGTGTCACACAAAAGACCATTTGGGGCAGCAACAAAACAAATAGCCATTGTTTCAGACATTCAGGAGCTTTATTCATGATCCATCCACTAGCTCAGTCTTCCAGAGAGATGGTTCCCTGTTTTCCATTTAAACATCTTCCCCGGTTCAAGTGAACTAGGTGGGTATCAGTCACCATAAATCAGCAGTCCAGTCCAGAAAAAAACAAATTCTCCTTCGGTACTGTTTACAGTGCATGTGCAACAACAGGAAGATTCACTGATCTTTAATACCTGACTGTCAATCACTCCTAAGGATATATTGTTCAAAATGACTTGATAATAATGGGTCTCCATCTGTTTTATGGGAATGTCCACATTTAGTATGCATGAAGTTCACACAGATGCTAAACTTGCCTTGAGGATCCCAAACCATTTTTGCATATATAGACTGATATATATCTTTTTTCCCCTTTACGATAATTGCATTCAACAGACTTAAATCTCCCCAACCAAAAATTCCTTAAACTTGTCTCAACTTACCATATGCTAGTTTCTTCTCATTTTGCTTGAGGCAAATTTCTTAGAGATTTGCTTAATCCAATACCTGCTTTGGGTTTTCTAAACTTGTATTTATCTTTTGGAATGTGCTGAAATACCTGAAGGAAAGTTAATCCATTCAAATTTATAAAAAGCACACATGTCAATTGCATCCTAAAACCCCTCGTCACTCATGAAGAGTGAGACAGCAATTAGCAATACCTTTAGAATATATTACAACATATCAAGTTATAGGGAACTGGATTCCCTTTGTGCTATTCATGTGTTATTCAAACCATACAAGTGAAAATATTCCATCTTTAATAGGAGCAATCACTATAGATATGGAATGAATTGAAAAACATTGTCATGACAGCAAAGCATATTTTAGTTGTAATAAACAAGTTCAAACAAAAGTGATATCAATACTGACCATTGAACCATGTGAGTTATCACCCGCATTCTTGCATGGCCATTCCCTGCCAATGGTAATTGAAGATTTCCAATGCTAATTTACCACATAAAAGGAAAATCTTATTTGACTAAATTATTCCCGTAATCCCTCGATGCTATAAAGAAAATATTTGTTCACTTACTCATGTCTTTCACATCTAATACACCTTGTACTGTTTTTGCAGTTGTTAGGAGGAGGCCTCAAAGCACTTTACAGGACTTACTGTAAAATGCAATGACAGTATTTTATAGGCAAACACAGCAGCCAATTTTGCACACAGCAATATCCCACAAATAGCCAGGAAGTAAATGATCAATTTTATCTGATGGATTGTTGGCCAGGAAACTGGGAGAAAACGTATCTCTCTTTTTGAGTAGTGCCATAGAATTTGAACAGGTAGATGGGACCTCAATTTAATAATAATAATCTCTCCCTCAATCACTCCGCCTTGTCTTCTCCTTCCACATTTTCAGATCACGCCTGAAATAATCTTTCCCTTCCAGCACGGCTATGATTACATGCACCCCAACCAGCCCCCCACCAGCCAGGCTCACTCCGAGACACCACCGAGATGCTATATAAATGAAAGTTGTTGTTATTGTTGCATTTGGTATAGCACATTTGAGGTCAGGAGGACATCCCAAAGTGCTTCACAGGATACACTGTAAAGTGCAGTGACTGTGTTTTGTGGGCAAATGCGGCAGCCAAGTTGCACACAGCAATGTCCCACAAACAGCCACGAAATGAATGGCCATTTTTTGTAATTTGGGGGGATTGCGCCAGGACACCAGGAGAAACTCCTTTCTTTTTAATGTTTTATCTGAAGGACAGCATCTCCAACAAATCCAACAGGTCTTTCCCCAAATCCTATTTACTGTGTAGGTATTTACCCAATTTTCTATTGAATAATTCTCCTGTTCCCGCCTCAATGATCACTTGTTACATTGAATTCCAAACCAACCAACCCTCTGAGTGAGGAAATGCTTTGTCTCAGACAGAACAAAAGACAAAAGCTAAGACAGTGAGGAAGAGACAAGGAGAAAAAAGTAATCTCAACAACATAGGAAATACTGCCAACAGAAACGGTGCAAACTCAACAAAGCACAGCAGGAAGGAATCTCAAGGAGAGATCAGAATATTGCGCAGACACCCACAAAATGTCAACAGGAAAAAGCAACTCGATTATCGAGAGAGCCAGACAACAACAAAGAAGAGCTTTCAAACACAACAAGATCTGAACAGCCTTCTGTTACTCAGTGAGAATACACACACACAAAGAGGTAGATACAATTGGACCTTGTCCAATTGTTAAGGGCTCTGAGACGTTACCCTGCATGGAGGGCACTATATAATAATAATAATAATCCTTGCACTTGATATAGTGCTTTTCACGTCTTCGAGACGTCTCAAAGCGCTTCACAGAATATACTGTAAAGTGAATTGACTGTATATTTTGTGGGCAAAAAGCGGTAGCCAATCGCGCACAGCAGTGTCCCACAAACAGTCGTGGATTGAAGAGATCAATTATTATTATTGTTTTTGTTTTCTGGAGGAATTATTATCAGGTGTGTGGAGTAAGAAAAAGTGCCCAAGGTTTTGCCCTGCCGGGGAATCGAATCCAGGTCTCGTGCTTGTGAGGCGAGTGCTCTAACCACTGAGCTACAGACTTTAGTCTATTTTTAAAGCATTGAGTCTAAAACACTGCTTGTTATATAAGCGCAAGTTGTTGTTGTTGTTGCTATTGGCCTTGTTAAAAATGCAGTTGTTTGGGTCTGCTTGCATGCATAGTGCATAGGAAGTTAGCAACCATTCTGGCAAGTGTACCTAGCATTTGTTAGGACTCTCGTTAGATGTCAGGAGATATTTTGCGATGGATAGTTGTATGCAGGATGGCAGTCAGTCAGTGTTGGAATTTCAAAGTGTCTAGCAATTACTGTACAGCTCAGGTCCATGGTGCTTTGTGTGCCATCAGTAGGCCCACATCAAATTGGGCCATATTGTAACAGGTTCAACTATTGTAAGTTTCCATTCTGAAGAAATTTAGGAGTAAAGGTCAATCGGCTGGTATCAACATGCAAACTAGACAAAATATTATAAAAAATGTAAAATCTTCTTTGTGAGATGGAATAGTACAAAATATAGTGACTATCCTCCTTGCGGGGAGGTAAGCAGTATCTCCTTGGATATCAACTGGTTCCAAGTGACCTGCTTGGCAATGAAATGTTGGAATCAAGTCAACCCTCTGTGACAGGCCTGGTAGTCCAGAACTCACCATCTGGTTTGAATACGCTTGAGCATGGTGATCTGTTTCTGCATGTGTCAGACACCTGGCTCTCAGTTTAATGTTTCCTCCGAAGGACGGCACCTCCGACGATGCAACATCCACCCCAGCACTGCATTGGAATATCAGCTGGAGAGGTGGACCACAAAACGCATTTTCTTGATTGAACATTCAATCAACAAAAAATTAAAACACACCGATTGAACACGGACTTACCTAGACTCTTGCAAATTTTCAGGGCCAGTTTTTGACGACCACACAGGCCACTTCCAGCCCTTGCATCATGGGTTGGCCACCATTGGCTTACACTATGTGAGTTCAAGTTCCGACGTGGGATGTCTTGCTTTGATGTGATTTTACAGTAGCTTTGATATATATTTCCACATCGGTGAACTATTAGCAAAGGAGCTGCACCTCACTGAGTCATCACTTGATGTCAATGGTTCAAATACTAGTCCCACGATATAATTGGAGCCAACCCTGGAGAGAAGAGGAAGTAAATACATTTAGATTTGTTTGAATTTTTCATAATTTGTAATGATCCCATTAGGATTTTGTTAACAATTTGTTATATTTGGTTTAAATGTCGTTTGCCACGTACAACAACAATAACAACAAAATTACATTTTGTATAACCCTTTCATGACAAGAGGACATTCCAAGGCCTGGTCAATCAGTGTTTCGGACCCGAGCTGTAGGTCGTGATTGGGGAACGGTGGAGGGCAGGGGGTGATCGAAGGCACGGTCGAGGAGGAGGGTCTTGAGATGGATCTTGAAGGAGGCAAAGGAGGGTCAAGGTGGAGGGACTGTGGGATGGAGTTCCAAAGGGTGGGGGCAGAGTGGCTGAAGGACAAGAACCATCTGCCAATGGTGGGGAGGGTGTGGAGGGGACATGAAGCAGGCTGGAGCTGCTGAGCGGAGGGTGTGGGCAGGTTGGTAGGGACCTGGGAGGTTGTAGAGGTAGGGGGAAGCAAGACTATGGAGGACTTTGAAGATGAGGACCAGGATCTTGAACTGTATCCACTGTGTGAAGGGAAGCCAGTGGGAATCGGGAGAGGGTGGGGAGCCTGGTGCAGGGGAGGTATAGTTAGCCTGAAATTTACGAATGCATTATGGTATGAGGGTCTCGACAGCCTGCGGTGTGAGACAATGGTGAAGCTGGACAATGTTGAAGAGGTGGGGGAAGGCAAAGGGTGTTATGGCACAAATGTCGTGTAGAAAGGACAGTCAAGGGTAAAACAAAATGCCAAGGTTCCGGACAGGCTTAGTAAGAGTACATCCTTGGATGATGATGCTGTCAACCCTGAGGTATGGAGGCGCTCTGGAGGGATCCAATCAGGAGGGCCTCGGTACCCCCAATTTTAAACTTTCAAGCTGCATCTTCTCATTTCTAATAATAGTAATGTGATTACATATGCACCGTCACCACACTTTAGAGTAAATCATGTGAACTTCTTTGAGATATTTCGACAATGTGATAAATAATGTGCTATATCGAATGCAAAAATAATTATTATTAATGTTCACATTTGCCTTTGCCACCTCTACACCTGATTTGTTAACAATTTGGAGCTTAGTGGTTAGAGCACTCGCCTCGCAAGCAAAAGGACCTGGATTCCTTTCACGGGCAGGACAAAAGTTGGGCAAGTTTTCTTACTCCACATACCTCTGTTTACCTAGCAGTAAATAGGAACCGGTTGTTTATCGATTGACATATCACTTTTCCGGGGATAATAATCCCTTAAAAAATAATACTAATTATAATAAATTGGTCATTTATTCCACGACTGTTTGTAGGACACTGCTGTGCACAATTGGCTGTTGCATTTCGCCTACAAAATATACAATTAATTTACTTTACAGTATATTCCTTGAAGCGCTTTGAGACATCTAGAAGACGTGATGAGGCGCTATACCAAATGCAAGGATTTTTATTCTTATTCCTATTTCTCCAACACCCTCCCAGTTCTACCTCCCATAAGCTCCAGCCCATCCAGAACTCCACATCCTTTACCACAATTGGCTCCTTATGCCCATTATGTCCAACTTACTTTGATCTCCTTCAACCACGCTGTTCCATTTGCTCAACAAATACCCCCCTACTTCATATTCCCCAGCCTATCCACCCACTAACGGCAGGATTTTTTTTAGTCATTCTGCCTCCACTCTCTGGAACTGCAACCCGGAGGCTCTCTGACTCATTCCCTCCCTCCCCCTTTCAAGGCACATCTCAAAATGTACCTCATTGACCACATTTTCAGGCATCTTTCCCTTCCTCACACCCCAGCTCAGGTGCACAACCAGCAATATGAAGCGCTTTGAGATGTTTACTCAACACAAGTGATATGTGAGTTATGTGAATGTGAATTGTATTGTATCCTTAACAGGCACCTGCGGTTCCCATAACCCAGCAAATTAACTTCAATATCATATTGCTGACCTTTAATCACTCTCTGAAAATGTGAAATAGATTACCCAGAGTGAACAACTGTGTCAAAAAATTTGAGAATTGATGGTGTTCACCCATGAAACAGACAGTCTAGCCACTCTACAGTATATCTGGTAAAGGGCTTTAAGACATCCTCCTGACTTGAAAGGCGCTGGATTAAATGCACAAGTTAATATTATATTTGGTGAAGAATTAAGTTGATGATCCAAGAGATCAAGTAATGCAGAATTATTTTTTTTTATATAATGTAAACTCATGTTTGGGCCCTATCAGATGGAGCACACTGATCTTTTCTGGCCATGTACATTCCTATAAAAATCTTTTGCACCTGCATTGGGATTTCTGTGATAAGCAATGCTCACTGATAGTTTTTTAGGTTAATCTCTTTCTAGAGGATTTCCAGCCCCCAGAAGGTCAGACTGGCAGATCCTTTCAAGTACGGTTTTTGTCGCACCTCTGAAGCACAGACTGCCAAAGGGAAAAACACAACCTTTCAAAATGTTGCATCAAAACCAAAAACCTAACACACACACTTTGGCTGGATTTCTGTGGGTTGTCTTGATGAGGCACAAAAGATACACAGTCACAACAGTTTGCAGAGAATCCTGCCTGCAAAGCTCTTTGAGTTCTTTCACCGATGTGATAAGGCTCTATATCAAACGCAAGGATTTTTAAAAAAATGTCATGACACCTTAGCTTATTCAGCTTCAAACTATTGAAGTTTATATAGCAATTATGAACATTTTTCATCGCGTCAATAGGGAGAAATTATTTCCACTGATGACTAGAGGACATCAATTTAAATTAATTAGCAAAGGGGCAAAGGGTGAGATAACGATTAATGTTTTCACCACAATCTTTCTCTTAATTACCCAATCTTATTTTAAACGTTTTTATGGCCTCAGCCTCAATAGCCACTTGAAACAAAACATTTTATGTTCTAATAAACCTCTGCTTGAAAGGAATTCTTCAAATCTCTCCCTTATGTCAGTGGCAGCCTGAGTTTATGCCCCTTTGTTAACTTGTTATGTGTATATATATATATACACTTTACAATATATTCTGTGAAGTGCTTTGAGACGTCTAGAAGACGTGAAAAGCGCTATATCGAATGCAAGAATTATTTTGTGATATTATTATGTATATAATAGTCACAAGAATTATGTGAATTATAATAGGAATTCTTGTGCGTATGAAAAAATACTCAACAGTATCATAATCTATTGTTTATAATTACTATATGAACAATTCTACTCAAACCAATGATTTAATTTCTCATTCCTAACACATTGACATGATCTTCAATAATCCGGCTACTTACATTTCTTCCTGAATTGTACAACCTACTCTGCAAATTTTTAGTTCAATGTGAATCTGGTAACATAATCAAACCGGCAGAGATACAAGCAAAAACACATGCAAAACATACTGCTGCCCTCTACACTCTAGAATCAATCTCGCAGTTTGATTCGTGAGTCAGCTGGTAAGAGAGTAATCTAGTCAACTAGCAATTGTGGCAACAAGTCTGAAATAGTATTGAAGTAGTGCGTGTAGTGCACTTCAATGCAGTGCTGGGGTGTTATAATTGTCTGAGGTGCCATCCTTTGATTGAGATATTTAACCAAGGTCCCATCTGCATGTTCAGGTGGATGTTAAAGATCCCATGGCACTATTTAAAAGGGGAGGGAGTTTCTCCCAGTGTCTTGACTAATATATCCCCCAATCAGTCACTCCATCGCTGTTTGTGGGTCATTGCTGTGCACAAACTGCATGCCGCATTTCGTCCACAAAGTACACAGTTATTCCACTTCACAGTATATTCTGTAAAGTGTTTTGAAATGTCTCGATGATGATGTGAGGTGCTATATCAAATGCAAGACTTAGTTGTATATGCCTTTGGTTCATTTCAATGGAGCTTCTTTCTTTGGAGATGAAGACACTCGAGATTTACCATGCAGTAAAATAATCTTTGTGTAAAGGGTCTAGGGGCACTCTGCAGGACTCTAGGGCAAATAGTTTCCAGTATCTATAAGATTTCCTGCTGATAAGACCAGATGAGGGATGGAAATGACAGTGCATCAAAGGCAAGTACTGATGACAGGAAGCAGCAACTATTATCTGTCCTTCCTCGCTTATCCTAGTTTATCTGAGAACAAATTACCACAGGCCCTTTGGTCCAATTTAGGTATCTTTATTCTCTTTCTTTACTCAGTACTTATATGACACTTATACTGTCAATCCAGCAAAGATTATATTCAGTCTGAGTCAAGGGTCAGGGATGATGACCTGAACTGAAAGGGGTCCCTCAGGGTTCATGGTGAGGCTTTACCGCAGTGAAGTTCATGCACTGACAGGTTTTAAATACTATGAAATCCAGTACAAGTTGCACCTTGAAGCAGTTTTTTATTACCTGTGGAATTGGAATGGGGTTTTGTGAATCTTAAAGCTCATAGGTCATTGGGAGAACAAATCAAATGGACAACCTAGATACAATTCCTGTGCTAGATGTTCATACTGCTCTGTTCATGCCCCCTGATACAAACCAGCAATTGTTCATGCCCCTGATACAAACCCACCAGCAATTGTGTGTGCCAGTCTGAGTCTGTACTAAGCAGGAGCTTTTACTGTGATGTCTAAATACTCTTTTCCCTACCATTTATTTATTATTTCCCCAATTTTCTCAGTTCATCCTTTCCTGAGCAGGAAAATCATGCTGGAGTGCAGTTCATAGGTGCCAGCAGCCTTCTGGTACATTGTTTAACTTGTTCAAATCACCATTCTTCTTGTGTGAGCCTCAACAGTGAGTGTCAACAGCCTAAACACCACAACAACAACTCGCATTTATATAGCGCTCTTCACCCAGGGTAGCATCCCAGAGTGCTTCACCATGGAGGGCATCAGAGCTCTGTTTTACCTTGATAATGTTTAGCCTGCAGTGCAGTTTGCCTAGAGCACCTTTCCATTTTACAATTCAATGTAAAATTAAGCCTATGTTCTAAATCAATTTAATTTTGCTACAATTAGGTGATTCACTTCATTCACATGAATGAATAATAAGTAAATAAAATAATAATAATAATTTGGTCACTCAATTCACGACTGTTTGTGAGACACTGCTGTGCGCAATTGGCTGCCATGTTCCACCCACCAAATATGCAGTCAATTTATTTTACAGTATATTCTGTGAAGCGCTTTGAGACGTCTCAAAGACGTGATAAGGCGCTATATCAAATGCAAGAATTATTATTATATGTGTGCCTAATAAATTATCCCCCATCCAATTTCTTTACCTCCCCCAGTAATCCTGCAGTACTCCAATTCATTTTGCCAATCTAATAACAAAATCAATCGAACCTAACCATGATCACCTAAACTGTACTCGATTACTTTCTATAGCCTCTCTGAGGTGATTAATCCCATCATATTCACAGAAGAAATGTTTGAATCCATAAATGCACATAGTTTGAAATTAATAAATAAGTGAGCAATAAATATTTGTTCCTAAGATGATCATCTTTTTATTTTCATGTTACACTAATATTTTTAAAATATTAAAATATTTTTCTCCTTCCTTAATGTCCATAAATTCCCAACTATTCAATTGTCCCACACATTTTATGTTCATGTAGCACAATATACAAAAGCTTTCCTCAGGTGTCAAATAAGATTAGTAAATTGTTGGAAAATAATTGTTGGTAAATTAATCTCATCAGGAATGTTATTTCATTTTCCTGACCACCAATTCACTTTCCTCCAGTCAAAAGATCGGCGTTAACCATGTTTCTTTTGCCAAACTCAGTTCTGCCAAGTCTCGTTCACATTGTGTCCTGTCCATAATCATTGCCTCTGATCCATTGCCTACATTTACCACGCTTCATTGATTTGTAGGTCATGCTTGTTTCATTCCACTTCTTCTTCTTGTCTGCTCCCTTAATGTTCCTCAATCAAATTGCCATGAATCAAACTCCTTTGACACCTCCATTTCTCTTTTGAGGGTAATGTCCCTTTACTTCTCCGTTTGGCAGCATTTTGCGCTGAATGATTTAACAGAATTTGAATTTCAGCCGTTCAAAATATGGCCAACCCAGGTCTCTCGAGTGATGTGCTGGACACATCCTGTTTCACACCTGCAGATGTATTGTATGAACAGTTGGGGAGTGAATCTATTCAGAATTGAACTGGATTTCCTAGGAATATAAGTACATGAGCCATGACTACATAGGAAATCCCATTAGTAGCCAACAGTGATAATGCTCAGAGGGTAATTAATGATCGGTTGTGAGGAAGCGTGGTTGAGGCCATGGTTGAGGTCATTTAAAAAGCAGCTTGATGCTGTGTGTGTGTGGTTGGAGGTATACTGGGTGCTCTGGAAGGATGAGATTGGATGGGCTGAAGGGCCTTCTACATCCACACCAATCTTGTGAATCTTTCCCTGTTAGTGGGGTAATTAGTACCAGGATAGATAAAGGGCCAAAGGGTGTCCTTCTGTTCTGTAATATTCTATGATTCTTCTATAGAAGGGTACAGTTGCCACTCACTGTCATTCTGCAAATGCTACCAATTTAACTGTCATCAACAAACTAAATATATATTTTTTGTACTTTTATTATTCAGGCACCTGAAAAATCCAATCCCTAATAGCTGTCTATGAAGCTTCAACTTCCAGAAACATAACATTTACAGGTAATGGAGGGAACGGGTCACCCAGATGAAATGGAGGGGAAGGGGTGGCGAATGAAATCGACCTGCGGGCCACGCGTTGAATGACCCTGCTCTATCCAACTAATTCATTAATGTTCTTCAGGGAAGGAAATCTGCTATCCTATCTCAGTTTCCAGCCCTGACTCTTAAAATGCCTTCTTAGCAAGAAGCTCAGTTGTTTAAATATAGCACCATAAAAAGTCCATGAGAGTACACAAGAATGTACCATTCGGTCCATTGAATCTTGCTCTGCCATTTTCTTACCTGCCTTTCATCCATAGCCCATGACACATTTACTACCCAAGTATTTATCTACTTCCCTCTTAAAGATTCCCACAGACTCTGCATTTTAACAGTCCATGTAGTTCCGCCATCTGAATAAAGAGTAAAGTACATGGTTTAAAGAGAAGACGCACCACCATCACCTTCTCAGGGCAACCTCCTGAGACCCAGTGAAATAGGAGAAACAGTAGTATAAAAATTTCTGCCAAGCCTGTGTGCCACAGCATTATCTGATAAGTCATTTAAATGTCAGAGGAATGGGAAAATGGTAGAAAAGGACAAAGTAAATCAGATATTGATAAATCAATTAAAATTAGAACAGCCATTATTTTCTCAGCCTTGGACAATGAGTTCAGTATCCACAGTGTGTTACTCATGATGCAGAAGAGTGCCTTAGAACAATGAAGTTCTCTGGGTCAAACAGGCTCAGATGCTTAATTTTCCGAATGATGTACTGCTCGAGTTCACATCTTCACACGGATGGTTTTATTTGGTCATCAATTTATTCGCAGATACTGCCAAACAAAATGTATGAATAGCAGACAAAGCGATTTTCTTCATACATATAGGAAAACTGCAGTCAATTAATCACGGCCCTTTTCAACTAGCCCGTTAGTCAATTCAAAAGGAATCCAGGGGGAAACATTCCATCACTGATAAATCACCCTTCCCCCAGAAGTGAAGGCAGGGAATGAAGAGAGCGACAACACAGAGAATGGGAAAGGAAAATAGGAGTGCAGGTGAAAAAGTAGACTGTTATTTTTCACTCAGTTAAGTTTTTTTTTCTGTGTTCTCCCTTCCTGGTTTGATGACTGTGACAGGCTACGATACAGTTGCACGCATCCTGGCAGTTCACCTGTATCTTGCCCAAGAGGCCATTCTTTCACATGTGAGCCTTGGCACAGTTAAGAGTTGGTAGGCTCCACATTCTCAATTAGGATCAATTGACTTGATTGATGTCATTGACTTGACATCAATCAAGTCAATTGATCCTAACCTCAGTTGATATCAGTCCATTTTATAACAAGTGTCACCAGATAGAAGTCAGGGCAGGAGAGGGAAAGAGTGGCAATTTACATACTCTTTCCTCATTGAAAGTTCTTTTGAAATTGATACGTTTGGTCCATCAAAGATGATCAGAATGTTAGTGTCAAATACAATAGTCTTTCCACAGACGAAAAGGATACAATTCACAGAGTAAAGTTATGCTAGGCCATAAGTAAGCAGTTAGTCGAATGTCATTTAGGTTTTGATGGTGCTGTCATACTTTTTAATGTATCCAAAAATCCCTTTCGTAATTCATAAAATTAGAATAGAGTAGCCCATATGGAATCTCTTACATTATCAAAAAGACATACGCTTCTGAACTTTTAAACTTCAGTCATTAACTCCTCTGCTGTTCCAAAGGAATTTTGAGCGATCAGTCTAGTTTGGATAATCTTAAGCATAGCAATAGGTTTCTGCATATTTGAGACACCTGGCTGATCAAATAAAACATTTTTTTCTTGCTCCACCACTACCTCACCAATAACTCTTCCTGATTGGTATGACTCATCACCATATCTTGCAATACATTTACCTTTCGTACCATCAGGTTCCGAGCATAGCATTTTTAAATTATTGTTGCATTCATTGGTAACTAATCATTTGCAGTCTATTTCATACATATTTATGAACACTTCTGCGTTGTTTGCTCTGAGATTTTCACTATGAATTATAGATCAACAAGACCATAACAAACAGGTGTGGATATATATTTGACAGCACTAGTTTTGGAGGCAACAGAAATCAGATACTAAGTGATTAAATCTCCTTGAGATAAAGTTGACCTGTAAGCATTTTTGCAGCTTGTTTATTATTCCGAGAGGTGAAACATTATCAGTCCCAGATGATGTAAATTTCAAATAAGATCTCAATTGTGGTATTTCTTAATGGATCTTTTTTATAAGCATTTCAAGGTGCACAAACCAGAGGCAGAAGGTTGTGGATTCAAGACCTTGTCAAGGACTTTGAGCTCAAAATCTAGGCAAATCCTCCAATGCAGTGCTGGGGGTGTGTTACATTGTTGGAAGGTGTGGTCCTTTCTCCCAGTGTCCTGGCCAACAATCCTGAAGATTAAAAAAAATGGGCATTCACTTCATGGCTCTTTGTGGGGCATTGCTGTGAAGAAATTCGGCTGTCATGTTCACCTACAAATGCACAGTCACTGCACTTTTCCAGAAACTGTTCACAAGAAACTTCACAATGGGAGACATACTAACACGATAAGGTGTTGTAACAATTGCAAGCATTATCATTAATATTATAATTATTTTTAATAGTAATAGTATGTCATGCCAACCCACAGGAACTCTGCTCCAATCTGCTCTATTTTTGGAGCGAAGCTCCCGCGAGTCCACCAGAGTTCTTGTGCGATATTAAAGATTTCCATTAAAATTATACTCCAAATTATATCCCAAAGTTTCTCAGGTCTTGTGTGGTTAAAGAAATTCTATTGTAGATATTTTATTGTCGACCTCAAATCATGAGTTGACTCAATTGATTAAATAAAGGCAGGAGCTCTTGAGGTGCAATGTGTTGTACAGATGGACTATCTAACTTCTTGTTATGTGTTTATAATGGGAAAGATACAATCAATGAGGGAAAAGTGCTTCCTCATGGGAAGAGTGGAGAAAGGTTCAAATTATTTTGATTGCAGAACGTGAGTTTCCTTTCTTCTGAATGCAAATGTGGTAAAATCCTAAGATAATAAATCAAGTGGTAGATCAGCCTGCTCTACTGTTACATAATGTCTAGCATTCAGCTTAAGAACAGAGAAAGAGGGGTGCACTTGGAGAAGATTGTTGGATGCACTGTCAATCAAGAATAATGGTACATGATGTGGTGAAATCTAACATTAGAAAAATAGCTAGCAAAATTGGAGCAAATTAATGCATTGAGTTAGAGGAAATATTCCATCCACAAACATGTACAGTTCATCTCTTATGCACACACTATGTTCCTCAATTGGCGGCCGTGCTTTCATTACTATGCCCCGAATCTGTGTAACTCTTTGTCTCAATCCCTCTATCTTGTCCCCTCTTAGCCCATCTTCAAAGTACACCTGAAGATTTTTTTATTGGGGCTCCGCCACTGTTAAGAGCTCCGAGACGTCGTCCGTCTTGAAGGGCAATATACAAATGCAAGTTGTTGTTGTATTCAACTATGCTTTCAGTCACTTTCCCTTCCTTTCCTTTCTCCTCCTTACTAAGAAGTAAAAGAGTAAACAACATCAGGCCAGAGTGAAGTGGGTATAACTGGGAGGGAGAATCATAACAAAAGCATTAAACTACACTATACATAGTGGCACCGACAATGTAAACAAAATTTTATTTTGCTTCATGTGACTTTCATTTATTTCTCCATCAAATTGTTTTCTGAGTTGTTTGGTTCACAGTTTAGGTTTGACAGGCGTGGTTAGGTTTAAATCAAATATCTGAACCATGAGTACTTTGTCCATTCCTAACTAAAGTGCATTTCAGTAAACACGTGTCATGCACTGTGTAAGTGATTTAATAATGTGCAAATATTTTACTAAAGATCAGTCAGACATGTCACCCAAATTGTCTTTTCCGATTGTATACTGTGGCCTTTTCTAATCTTGTATATTCCTTGGTTCCTGTTTGAATTTAATATACAATATTATGCCTAGCTATTAATCTAGGACCATATAATCATGAAAATAAATGAATAAAACTATTTCCATATCCTTTTGGTTCACACTCAATGAAACATTTGTTTTCTTCATTTGGAAATAACAAAATAAGCACCATGATATATNAAAAAAATCCTTTCAATGGATGGCGCACAGATGAGAGCTGGTGTGAGTTCATATAGTTCAACTTATCCACCTTTGACCTGTGCAGGATATGAGTTTGCATGCAACATGCTGTGCATTTTGCTGCTATTTGGCATATGTATTCTGCACGATTTTGGATTAGATTTTAACATTCACTTTGAGGGAAGTTAATGGCAATTAACATGGCAATTCTAACCTCATTAGAGGACACTGGATGGTTATTCATGACTGTGTAGTTTAAGTAAATTGGGTTTGAGATTCCAATACCAACCAGCACGTAAATAACTATGAAAGCGTTAAGCACCTTCTGTACTCTCTTAAATCAGTTAATAGTTAATGTCTTCCTTCCTAGAGGGGCACAGTAATGCACTCGGTGTACTTCTTCAATGATGTGTTTGTATCATTTGATGTCAGCTAGGTTGTGGAAGATCAGCAATCTACAGAAATTGGAGTAACGAAGCTGCTCAAATCATTCAACAAGATACAAGTGATCAATGAATCAACATTATTAGGATCCCTCTGATATGGACCACTGAGGTGTAAAATCTAAGATTTGTTCAGCAGGTTGAGCTGGGCAGCATTGAGTTTCACAACTTCATTAAATACCACATTGATGGCCTTAACTAAACACAGATTCTCACCAGGAGGAAGTGAATGCATAACTTCCTATACTTTCTCAATGTACAGCCACTACATTAAAACCACCACACATATTGAAACACTCTGGTAGCTTCCTAGTACTCCCAGTGAGAGCCCTGAACCCTGTGACCCTGGACATATTATTAAAACCTTTGCTGGAACTTGTCTCCTGAAGGAGAGGCCCAGAAACTACTGGCCATTTTTCTTTTCTTTCATTACTTCAATGGGTCCCTTGCTGAGTGCAGAACATGGGCTTTGATGTCTACAGCGCCCTAATTGGGAGGAAGTCAAGTGTTAGTGCTGTCAGCCCATTAGTTCCATTGCCCCCTTTTCCCATCATCCACTTTGAATGGTGTCAAAACACTAAAGTTCACACAAGCCTGCCCTGAAAACACCAAGCGGTCTGTTTTACGTCACCATTCTGGTACTTTTGTGTGCATAAGAAACTTCTCCAGTGGCTTACATGTCATGCGCCATGAAATAAAACAAAGGCCTCACTTTATAAGAATCATATGAAATCCATGGGATCTTTCTGCTTTTTATTGTATTTTCACTTATCATTTTCCCTTTCCCAAAATATCCTCTGTGGAAGGATTTGATTGTTTAGATTTTAACACACATTTTGAGAGAAGTTAATAACATGGCAATTCTCATCTCATTGGAGGACACTGGACAGTCATTCATGACAGTGTAGTTTAAGTAAATTGCATTTGAGGTTCCAGTATCAGACAGCATGTAAAGAAATATGAAATCATTATGCACCTTCTGTGCTCTATTAAAACAGCAACTTCAACAGCAATACTCTGCAGTTACATAGAGCCCCTCATGCAGGGTAGCATGCCAGGGCACTTAAAAAAATTAATAGAAAGTGAGACAGACCGTGGGATAAAATGGCATAATTTCTTGGCTATCAGGGCAGAAGGAGTCAGAATAAAACTCAAAACATGAAGTGAATGACCAATTTAGCCATATTGAATGAAGACTGAATTAATCCACACAACCTGATGTTATACAACCTGATGTTTTCACCCACAAATATACAGTCATTTAACTTTACAGTATATTCTGTGAAGTGTTTTGAGATGTTTCAAAGATGTGAAAAGTGCTATATCAAATGCAAGGATTATACTGTGGAGTCCTGTAGCTCAGTGGTTGGAGCACTCGCTTGCAAGCGAGACACCTGGGTTCAATTCCAGGCAGGGCAAAACCTTGGGCAAGTTTCCATACTCCTCACACCTCATAATAATCCCTCCAAAACAAAACAATAATAAATTGGTCATTTTCAATTCACGACTCTTTGTGGGACACTGCTGTGCGCAATTGGCTACCGCATTTCGCCCACAAATATACAGTCAATTCATTTTACAGTGTGTTCTGTGAGGTGCTTTGGGACGTCCTCCCGACGTGAAAAGTGTTACATCAAATGCAAGGATTATTATTATTTATTATTTTACTGCAATTGTATGAATCATGATTCACAGTTTTGCTAAAACAAGTTCTACAAAATGGTCTGAGCAGCCAGGGTCTTGTGTAAATAGCCTGTGATCCCACATTTCACATCTAATTTATATTGTGATTCTCACAGTGATTCAACACAAGCATTATATAAACGTGGTAAAATAAACATTACATTGGCACTAGGTATCTCAATGGAAACTTCTACATAAAAATGGGGAAGAGCAGAGAGCCCTTAATAGTTACTTATTCTGTTAAATTTAACCTTGAAATGATGAATAAAGTGTTGTATGAATAATGCCCCAAATTATTATAATTAGCCAACAATAATTCTCATTACAAAGAGATTTTTTTCTTTTTGTAAAATCCTGATACACAGAAGAGGGACATTTCCCGGGGGTATTAGTTTTCATTAAAACTGCTGCTTTCTATTCCACGAAGGACAATGGGAACTCTTGTGATTCATCTACTATTATTGGCGAGCCTTTGGAATTGAATAAAGTGAGAATTGGTTTCCTTCTCAATCCTAATGCTCTCCCTCTTAAAGGAGTATTGAAGTGAATTTGTTTTTGGTGGAGAGTTTAAAATTATCTATTGTTCTTGCAAGACATATTGTAGTATTCTCAAGAAGAAGTTTTAAATAGTGTCTCCTGCCATGATGCAAATACCATATTTTATAATAATAATCTTTGCATTTGATACAATGCCTTTCATGTCAGGAGAATGTCTGAAAGCACTTCACAAAACTTACTGCAAAGTGTAGCAACTATTTTTGTAGGCGAAGCAATTTTCGCACAGCAATGTCTCAGAAACAGCCTTGAAGTGAATAATCAATGTTATTGCGGGATTGTTGGCTGGCATAGTTTGAACATCATCATCATATTTATATTAAACCACATTTCCCTGTCCACCCCAATTAAAATTAATCAAAAAGTATTTAATCTGTGTTAACAGTCATGTCATATTATATAACATGCACACAGCACCAAGGATATCAAAATATATTTCAATTATAGAATGGAATATGGCTATATGAAATATATTCCATTAAAGGATGTAAGTTTGTAATCAAAACCAGATATGATAAGGAGCCTGGTGAGAGAATTGCCTTGAAATACCATAATCTTTATGAAGGGTAATGAGTTTCAAAATTACATTCTAAAATGTAATTTAGTATTATATCATGTATAATTTATTCTGTTAAAGGTGTCTAAATTTACAGTCGACACCAAATTGGGATGAGTGGTAAATGATAAGCATCATTGTGCAGAATTTCAGAGAGTTCTGGAAAAGTTGGGTGTGTGGGCAGAAACATGACAGATAAAGTTTATGCAGAGAAATGTAAAGTTATGAGATTCAGCAGAAGAAAGGGTGTTGTAGAATATGTGCTGAAGAGAAATATATTTGAGGGATCAGAACAGGAAAGTGACCTTGAGTTTGACAGGCAAGCTATTGATGGACATATCATTGATACAGAGTTCTCAGGTAGTAAAGTAAGTGAGCAAAATATTGGGATGTATAACTAAAATCTAAATAGTAGAATTATTACCATGATCTCACATCATACACTGCACTTTTCAACCCATGCTATTAATATCACACATATTACCATACATTTACCACTTTGAGATGCTATCCTTCGTGAAGGGTGCTATGTAAATGCAAGTTGTTGTTTACATTAATTTGATTACTTTTCACTTTGTAATTTAAGATTTCAAAATGTATAAGTATAAAATCCAGAATATTTTGGTGTCAATAAATATTCTTTGCTGTGCTTTATGGTATGATTATTATTATTATCATCATTAATATGTATTTCAATCAGGGTTCTGTAAACAAGAAAGAACACAGTATATTCTGCAGGAATTCCGCACTGGCATGTAAAACAAATAGCCACTCATTGAACCTAGTGCAGGTTTGAAGTGTCCAGCAAAGGTAGTGCCACAACAAGGCATTATATCTCCATCCTTGTAATTGTATTCCATTTTGGTGATACACAACAACCAGCCTGGTGCTATTTGTTGAGGGTTTTTTTGGTCAGCCTTCAGAAACCCAAAGTATCCAAACTGAACAATTGTATGTTGCAAGTTGTTATTGATGCTGTACTGAGAATTCCTCATATGCATGGAAGTTTCCATGTGTCTGGAAATGGAGTGTGTACTTTGCACTCTCTCCCCTACTTACCCAATCCTAGAATGTATTGGACATAGATTAGCAAGCTTGTGGAACCCAGAGTGTGCTTTTGGGATACTCCTGGAGTTTAACAGGTAAAACTTTCCATCTTGCCACTGTAGTTGTGATTGATCAGTTGTTTGTTGATGGACAGGCACTGTCCTGGTGGCAGATGAAGGACCACCATGGAAGAGGCATAGCCACTGAGCTACCGAACCATTTCAATTTGAAGCCAGCAAAAAAATCAATCGCACCACTGTCCAGATCCCTGTGCTCATATGGCATGCATTAAAATTAAATGCTAAGTTGTTCTCAAGAGATTTGTGTGTGCTCATTATGAAAGGTTGAATGGTCCTGTTTAACTTTCCTGTGACCATTCCCTCCCTCCTGCAGTGCATTCCGAAATGCCTGCACCATCTTAGAAATCTGGCGAAAGAACATAAGGACTGCAGTTCCCATAAATATCCATAAAACCTCACCTGGCATAAATTTTCTTGTGATGTGCAAGATAACTAAATCACTAATAGATACAGTGCCAGTAAGAGTAACTAAATCTGACTCCATTCACAGTATTGCTGATACTCAGTAAAAAAAATACCATTCTCTTCAATGTTCCAGTAAACTTTCGACTTGTACCAGTCAGATGTATGCACTGCCATTGTTACCTGTCAGCATTTCACAGATCTTAGATATTTTGGCATAGAAGAAGGCCATTCATTGTACCTCTTTTACGCTAAGTTTCCCACTGGAGCAATATACTTTAATCCTATTTACCTGCTATTTCCCCAAATAATTTTATTTCTTCATTTTACAAGTCTTTATCTAATTCCTCTTTTAAATGTTGTAATTGACTCAGCTCATTGTTAATTGAATGTTAACCTGCAAAGGAAAGTCAGAACCTGCAGGGTTCATGTTATTATTATTAGAGAGTTTTGAAAATGCTTGCAGGCAATGTTACATCTGTAAACATTTTCTAAATTACTTTGTTAGGAGGCAAATATGAGAAATGATTCCTACATAACCATTTTGGCTTCCAGCAGAAGATTAAATATATTTCAGATTAAATATATAAGTCTACTATAGATATAATCTCTTAAGGAAGAAATCACCATAATAATGAACTTTCTGCTGGAAATCAACTTTTTCAACTGGGCTTTACAAATGTTTGCACAAATGTTGATGCCATTCTCCCATTTACTCCAAAAATAATGCACAGTCGGGTAGCATCCTATTACTTTCATTCTGGTTCTTTTGTCTCGTGCTCTGAAATACTCAGTGTTGAGGGAGTTTCTTCATTCTCTGCCAGGTAGTTAATATCAATTCACAAACCACACAGGTAGCAGGGAATGATATTGGAGGCAATTGCCATCGTATTAAAATAGAATTGCATAGCAACTAACAAGGAAACATTTGACCCAATTAGTGTGGACTGGTATTGATACTCCATCTGAGCCTCCAATCACTGATCCCCTATCCTGTACCTTTCTATGCCCTTCTCCCACTTGCATCAAGTTTCCTCTGAAATACATGATGATTTCTGCTTCAATCACAGCTTTCAGGAATGAATTCCACATTTTTACCACCTTTTCTACAAAGAGCAATGCAGGAGCAGCACTATTCTGTCCTTTGGGTGAGATGTTAAACCAAGGTCCTGTCTGCCTGTTTAGGTGAACGTTAAAGATTCCATTTCTTTGTTGAAGGGAGTTTCTACTCCACTGAATATCCACTGCAACTGCCATTGATGTCATATGCTTAGTGGCAATCTGCCATGCAGACAATTAGTGCTGCACATTGTTACTCATTTGGGAAATCACACCACGACATTTCCTTTTAACACAAACGGTTATTGGATGTAGAATGTGTTACTCGTGGCCAGTAATGCCAATCCAATTCATACTTGAAAAGAGAATAAGATAAACCCTTGAAGCTGAAGGTATAGAAAAAAATGGGAAATAGGATTCAAGTAAATAGCTCCAGTGGGCAAGTTATAATGGCATAGGCAGATGGGACAAATTACCTTATTTCCTGCTGAAATTTCAATGGAGAAAAAATGTGATAATTATCACATGAATGATAAATGCTGTTAAAATGCATCTTTACAAATCTGCACTTAGCGACAGGTTTGTGATTGAATTATGCCTTCCCTGCCTCAAGAAAAATGTTTTCACTCAACCTCGCTGAAGCGTTAGTATCAACACTATTTATTTATTTGCTTACTTAAGTGAGACATGGGGCTGCCTTTATTTCTCCAATGCTTCATTAAATACCAACGTTTACAAACTGGCTTGATTCCTGAAGGATGAGGCAAAGAGAGTCAAAGGGCCTTCTTTATTCGTACCTCTCTTGAGACCTTATGCTGCCACTTCAACACTGGATCCACATGGAAATTGAAAATGTGCTCCTCAAAACAGTGTGAGTATTACTATTGGTGAGCCTTGGCAATGAGTGCTGGCAGGTTGCTCGACTGTAGAGGGAGTCACAGCTGACCCTGACTCACCCCAACCTGTATAGCACATGAGCACCACCAGTGGACGGTGCTGTAGAGCATTCTTTCCCTCCATACCAATGGAAAAATAGCCTTATGTGCCTCTGATGAGAATACCATGCAATTCCTAATTCACAAGACCTCAGCTTTAACCTGAGATTGTTATCAAACCAAGTTAGAATGGGGGTGTGATATACATGGGTTTTCGTGCTGATAATGTTGTTCATGCCGTGAAGTGCTTTTTCTAGCCTTGAACCTACCAGTGACTCTTTCTCTACCTCTTTTCTGCAGAGCATTTTTCAATATCCTTAATGAGACTTGACCAAAATCACCTTTTTTACTGAGTCATTTCCGCTAAACTTCTGCACTCTCAACGGCTGCGGTTTGACAAAATTAAATTGTTCGGCTACTTTGGAGTCCTGTGGCTCAGTGGTTAGAGCACTCGCTTTGCAAGCGAGAGACCTGAGTTCAATTCCAGGCAGGGCGAAACCTTGGGCAAGTTTCCTTACTCCACACGCCTAATAATAATCCCTCCAAAAACCAAAAACAATAATAAATTGGTCATTTTCAATCTACGACTGTTTGTGGGACATTGCTGTGCGCAATTGGCTGCCGCGTTTGCCCACAAATATACAGTCAATTCACTTTACAGTGTGTTCTGTGAAGCGCTTTGGGACGTCCTCCTGACGTGAAAAGCGCTATATCAAATGCAAGGATTATTATTATTATTATTATTATTTAGCAGTTGAATATGCTGATCACTACATTGGCTGTCAAGTTTTCGTTTGTGGGAACAAATATCACCAATCACAATTTCAGCAATGAAGAATCTTCTAACAGTAATGAGATAATGAGTAGGGATAAACAGGTCATTCTTGAATTGGCAGGATGTGACTAGTGGAGTGCCATAAGGATCAGTGCTTGGGCCTCAGCTATTTACAATTTACATCAATGATCTAGACAAGGACATTGAATGTAACGTATCTAAATTCGCGGATGACACTAAACTAGGTGGGAGAGTAAGCTCTGAGGATGATGCAAAAAGATTGCAACAGGATATAGATAGGCTAGGGGAGTGGGCGAGTAGGTGGCAGATGGAAGTTAATGTGGGGAAGTATGAAGTTATTCACCTAGGTAGAAAAAATAGAAAAACAGATTATTTTCTAGAGGGGGAGAGATTAGATAGTGTTAGTGTTCAAAGGGATTTGGGTGTCCTTGTATACCAGTCACAAAAAGTTAGTATGCAGGTGCAGCAAGCAACTAAGAAGGCGAATGGCATGTTAGCGTTCATTGCAAAAGGTTTAGAGTACAAGAGTAGGGAAGTCTTGCTGCAACTGTATAGGGCCTTGGTGAGACCGCACCTAGAGTATTGTGTGCAGTTTTGGTCTCCTTATTTAAAAAAGGATATACTTGCCGTAGAGGGGCTGCAGCGTAGATTCATTAGGTTAGTTCCTGGGATGAGGGGACTGATCTATGAGGATTGGCTGAATAAACTAGGGCTATATTCTCTAGATTATTAGGGGAGAAGAATTAGGGGAGATCTTATTGAAACATATAAGATTCTTAAAGGGTTGGATAAAGTGGACACTGAGGGTCTGTTTCCTCTGGTAGGAGAATCTAGAACCAGGGGTCACAGTCTTAAAATTAAGGGTCAGTCTTTAGAACAGAGTTGAGGAAACATTACTTTACTCAGAGGGTAGTGAATTTATGGAATTCACTACCCCAGAAGGCTGTAGATGCTCAGTCCTTGAACATCTTCAAGGCTGAGACTGATAGATTTTTAAAAAATAGAGGGATTAGGGGATATGGGGAGAGGGCAGGTAATTAGAGTTAGGTCTGAAGATCAGCCATGATCTTATCAAATGCGGGGCAGGCTCGAGGGGCCGAATGGCCTACTCCTGCTCCTAATTCTTATGTTCTTAGAATTGGCGCTGTGAATTCAGGAGATTCATGAATCAGGCTTTCTGCCCATTTGAACCTAGGTATTTTCAGACCTCAAGAGGCAGAAGCCTCACACGTTGAAACATCATACCTGTTATTCATCTCTATAATTCTATCACACAAAGGAAGAGTTGGAGCGTTATGGGATGTGAAACAATCGATTACCTCATGAACCATACAAGAAACATTAACTTCTCTTTCAGATGCGATCAACCCAGAGAGCATTTCCTGTATTTTCTGTTTTCATCTCAAGTTGCAGCCCACCCACCACTCCCCACCTTTAAAGCCTGTCTTAAGACCTTCCTTTCAACCGTGCTTTTGGCCATCCTTACCCCTACCTTTCTCAGCTTCCCCGACACCCACCTTGGGCTCCCAGTTGTTTCTGTGAAGAGCTTTGAGATGTCCTCCCAATGTAAAAGGTGCTTTACAAATGTCATTTTGTTGTTGTTATCTTCTAAACATGAAATCTAGGCTATAGAAATGTAAAATTATTGTTGTGTACTTGTGTGGTTCAGGTAATCATTGGAGCCCTTTGATATTATGCTCTTTCAACCTAATTCTGTTTCTCTTTTAGTCTATATGTAATGAATATTGTTAAAATAGAATATAATATCAATGCATAACAATTCTTGCATTTTGCATAACACCTTATCCCATAGTTGAGACATCTCAAAGCATTTCAATGGAATCCCTTTAATAGAAATAACTTGAATTGTTATAGTTCATAGGATGAAACTTCAAAGTGTTTCATTACAATTGCCATGATGTGCTGGACCCATTTTGCACACAACAAAGTCCAACAAACAACCATGAGGTGAATGATCAATTAATTTAAAGGATTGTTGGCGTCCATTCAAGTGCTGCCATGAGGCTTTTAACATCTTATACAATGGAGGGTAGTACTTCTGACAATATAATGCTGCCGCAGTCATGCATTGAAGTGTAAAACATAGGCTGTGAGCTCAAGCCCTGACATAATGCTTGAATCCTTAATTCGGATTGCTGACCCGAAGGCAAATTATACCAATTGAGCCATTCCAACACCTAAATAATGAAGTTTAAAATGTTTCTTTGCAGACTGTGCTGCAAAACATAGTGGAATTCTTATAATGGTGTGGCAAACAATTCATAATAGATCAACCCCAGTCACGGCTTACTTCAAGTAATTTCAAGGAACTTGGGTACACAAGACCGAACTAATGCCCTCCTATGGAACTTTGCTTGTGTTTGCAAAAAGTTTATTATAATAATTTAAATTTTAAGTTAAAATAACCAGCCTAATAATTAATTATATAGTGCTCTGTTATCTTTGCAGACCTCTAAAAACAGTCTGGTTTAACTAAACTGTCATAAAAGGTCTGATGGTTTCCAGTCATGTGCACTGATAGACTGACAGGAGAGCTTAGGTTTGTAATGATGTTATTTGGAGGCATATGCAGCTCATGCCCAAGTCTGTTAGCATTTAATGAGGTCAATCTCTGGTAACGAGATACCAGTCCTGTTCTGCATTTATATTCGGGTACAGGATACAAAGACCTCAACTATGTGTGCTTACATCTGACCATTAATTGTGGCACTTTAAAACAAACTTTATATAAAATGAACAGATTCCTTAAATTGTTTTCAAATCTATTTCGATTGAGAAAATATCCTTTTATTTGACAAGGGCAAATCATGTTGATAAATGTTATTTTTCCAATACCCCGCTCGCTGGCCTCCCCATCTATGCCTTCCACAAGCTCCAGAGCATTCACAATCCTGCAGGCCCCATCCCCATATCAAGCTCCACAAGCCCATCACCCCTACCGTCATCCAGGTCTACTGGCTCCCTACTGTGCAGCAAGTCAACTTTAAGATCTGCACCTTTACCTTTAAATGTTACCATGTCTTTACTTTGCCTCACCTCAGTGATGCCATTCCCTCAGGCACTCCTCCCCTCTGCTAACACCATTTGCTTTATACCTCCCACCCACTTTATCCCCCCATTAATGGGTGAGCTTCCGACACCTTTGCTCCCACCTTCTGAAATCTCTTCTCAACCCATCTGCATAGAGCTTCAGCTTATTAACTAGGAGCTCACTGGTTTGAATCCTGGCCCGTGCTGACTTTTCAAGTGCTCCAGGACACTACCCTATGTGAAGGGTGCTATATAAATGGAAGCTTTTGTTGTTGGTCTCAGTAAGGGCTGCATTGGGAGGTCAAATTGGTCCTAGCCTTCCATAGCTAGGGAGGGAAAAAAATGCTCATGTGCTATACAGGTTGGGGGGAGTCAGGGTCAGCTGTGACTCCCTCTACAGTTGAGTAACCTGCCAACACTCATTTCCAAGGCTCACACAGCTTTTTTTGGTCAGCTGGGTGTCTGACCCATGCAGAAATCCATCTTAAGAGTATCCAAAACAGAACAAGAGTTCCACATATGTAAGCCACCTATACATGGACATTTCCCTCTATCTAGAATGGAATACATAATTTCTACCTGGATTTAACCACCCATTAAAAATGATATATAAGCACAAACGTTATAGCAAATTATTAAACCTTCTTACCTAATCCCAGAGAGTATTAGACACAGGCTGGCAAGAGGGACCCAAGAGTTGGGAAACTGCTGGAGTTTATCCAACTAAAACTGCATAGTTTCCCATTATAAGTGCTATCTTGCAAACTTCTTGCTGATTATCCAGCTCGGACTATCCTACCCATTAGAACTTTGGGTTTTGGGGTTAACAGGAGCTAAGTGAGAAAAATGGCTTGCTCCCAGCCTGCACTCCACGTCTTGCCAACAAGGCTGATCTGTCATCAGCAGTACCCTGGAGAACTGCATCCTGCCTGGCTCAGGAACCGGACTACTGAGACTACAACAGAGGGCTGGCCCGATTCCAACATTCTGTTGCCAAGCAATAACAGGTACCAGGAACTCTTCAAGCAGCACAGCTCAGCATGAAATGTGTGAGAGCATTGATACCATCTTCCTACCCACAGCTCAACACACATCCTTCCCCATTAAGTGATGTTTCCACCAATTGGACATGCAAACCTGGAGCAGCAGCTGCTTACCTCTCTGAAGAACAGTCAAGGTGGATTCCAAGCCCTAGATACACAGGGTGACCAAAAATTTGTGATACCATTACAAGTCTTGAAGAAATGATGATATTTGGGGGGGTTTTAGATGAAAAAATAGATATGACAACTTTTTGGTCTGTATAAACGAGTATTCATGAACTCGGACTCAAGGTAAAAGCTGTCGTCCTAAGCCTCAGTGTTTCTTCATCTGCCTTCAACATGGTGCGAGGACTTTCATAGGACAGCCTGTGAGGTGCTAGCCATCTTAATGGTCTAGAGATCCAAGTCCAATTTCACATACCAGGTTTGCTCACGTCATTGAGCTGTCTCAAAGTGCTTCATAGGATGTACTGTAAAGTGAAGTGACTGTATATTTTGTGGGCGAAATGCAGCAGCCAATTTCCATACAGATTGGGGAATCACATATCAGTGGGGAGAAAATTTGAAAAATAAATTGACATGCTAATTTAAACCTATTTTCCCTTCACAAACGTTAAAACAAATTATGAAACCTATTACATTGAAAATTATTTTATTACTATGAAAGGTCATTGTAGTTCATGCTTACTCTCAGTTACAGGTCTTTTGCAGTTATGCTGGAGGTCTTGTTACATACCCAGTATGTAACTGTGAGGGTCATTCCATGAAAAATAGACAACTTATAAAGATCTCTTTGGAGCTGCAGTTTCCTGAGGCTGCAGACTGTAAAGGGCTTTGCGTGGAGAAACCACATCAGAACCTTCCCAGTCTAAACTGACACTTCAGTGCAGTGCCTAAGTGTACTGCATTGTCAAAGGTGCCATCCATCACATCAGATGTTAAATTAATGTGCTGTCTGCTTGTTCAGGTAGATGTTAAAGATTCCATGACATTATTCAAAACGAGAAGGGAGTTTTCTCTGTATCGTGGCCAACAATCCCCCATATAATATTGGTTATTTATTTCATTGCTGTTTGTGAGACATTGCTGTACACACAATTGGCTTCCGCATTTGCCTTCAAAATACACAGTCACTACACTTTACAGTAATTCCTCAGTTTAACATCTCATCCATATGTTGGCACCTCCGACTATACAGCACACCCGAGCACTGCATTGGAGCGTCAGCCGAGAGTGTGTGGTTTCCAAGTACCCACATGGGGTTTCAACACCACAATATTATGACTCAGAGACGAGAGTAGTACCAAACTGAAGTGAGTTGCCACGTTGAAGTTCACTGAAGACACTGGTTACCTTGACAATTTAGTCCACACCATGGACAGGAGACAGTGGTGGAGACAATCTGCCACCATTGCAGCCAATCCCATGGCTGTCATCCTGTGGCAGACCGTTGGCAAAGCTTCATGCTTGCTAATGTTCCAGTAATGTGACGCATCACATTTCTACACAGTATTAGGCCTAAAGCACTGCCGTTTTAATAGTGGCAGCATTGCACAGAACAGCTGTTGGCTCCTGTCATTTCTCAAGTATAAGTTTAAGATAAATAGACAATTGTTCTGTACAACCTGCTGCCCAGGAATGCTCCCATTACAAGATCCCTGTGAAGTTTGACTGAACACAGCAACGTGTCCCTTGGGGAGCCAGCCAAAAGCATTGTGAGAGAGGTTGCATGTTATGCTACTTAAGCAAAATCCCAAGGCACCTTCCCAGCGATAACTATGGCTTGTGTCAGTCGGACAGTGGGAACTGAATGGGAAAAGTGAAATTAGATCAGTCAGCTTTACCGAAATCAGCATTCTTCAAATTCCACATGAAATGCACACTAACAGAAAGGGTCTCTCCCTGGAAACAAATTCGGTGATGTACGTGTTTTACTCTTGAAATGTTTAATTAGGCTCTGCCAAAGTCTTTGGCTTCCCATGTTACATTGTGCCTTTGATCATTATTACAGAAATCTCCCAAATTTTCTAGCAGCAGTGTACTTTCCTTCACTGAATTATTAGCAGCCAATGTCTAAATTAGTGCATTCATAGAAGAAAAACGTCTCGGAGTGCATTTCTAAATCAAAATGAATAGATCACCTTTTTACATGATAATGAATGTACAGTGCTCATCTGAGGCCTGAATTTCGATCTAGTCTTATTCTGTAAAACAATTTCTCTTCAACTTTTAAGTTCACCCAGAACAGTGGAAAATTCTTAAATGCAGTCTTAATTTAGAAGCTGTTTTTCTGCATACATGCATGTATGTAGTGCTTTTACATAGAATAATGTCTCAGAAAGCTTCACAGACTGTGTTGAATATTCAGCAAATGGGGGGAGAAGGGAAGATGACGTTAACCTTAGTTAAACAGGTTTTGGGGCAAGATTCAAAGAACATAGAGAAGGGAGATTGAAGAGTAGAGGGGAAGTGATCCAAAGGGTTGGGGCGGATTTCCTGAAGACTTGGCCACCAGTGGTCAGAGAGGACAGGAGACACACAACAAGCCCAAGCTTCCCTACTGGAAGACGTGAGAAGCAGAAGAAGAAAACAACAACAACTTGCATTTATAAAATACCCTTCACGCAGGGTACTGTCTCGCGGCGCTTAACAGTTGCAGAGCTTGACACCAAGCCAGGGAGAGTGGGGAGGTGGCTATAGTTATGGTCGAAGAGGAAGATCTTCAGGTTTGAAGACAGGGAAGGAGGAGGCAAAGCGGAGGGTATGAGACAGAGATTTCCATATTTTTGAGGAATCAAGGCTGAAAGCATAGCCAACAATGGTGGAGCGGAAGGGACAAGGGATGTGCAGGAGGCTGGAGCCATCTGAGGGAAGGCAGCAGTGGAGTAGAGTGTAAGCAGGTCGGAGAGGTAGAAAGGTGCCAGGGCATAAAATGATTTGTACATGAGGGAGAGGATCTTTAAATTGATCCATTCTGTAATAGGGAGCCAGTGGAGCCTGGTAAAAACTGGGATAATAGGGTATGGAGTTTTGTGTGGGTGAGGATATGTATGAATGGTGGAGTTCTGAATTAATTGGGTTTTATTAATGGTGGAGCTGGGGAGACTGGTGAAGAGGGCATTGGAGTAGTCAAGGTGGGAGGTGACGAACGCATGGATGAGTGGTTTGGCTGCATCTGGGGTAAGGTATGGTCGTAGGTGGGCAATGTGGCAGGAGTGGAGGAAAGCAGTCCTGGTCAGGGATCAAATGTGAATAGGAAGGACAGCTGGAGATCAAACCTGACATCTAGGTTACGCACAGATTCAGTAAATCTGAGGGATAGGGCGGGGAGAAGATGTTGACAGGCGCCAAGGAGTATGGCTTCCATCTTATCAACATTCAACTGAAGAAAGGTTGAACTCATCCAGCCTTTCATGTATGATAAGCAAGAAGGCAGAACATCGCAGGGAGGAGAAGTAGATTTGGGTGTCATTGGCTTACATTGGAAGCTGATCCCATGTCTGCAAATGACAAGAGGGAGCATGTAAATGTTAAAAAGAAGGGAACCAAGGATGTTACCTTGCAGTTCACCGGAGGTGACTGAGCGGGGACGGGAGGAAAAAACATTTGTGGAGAAGAATGGGAAATGAGAAGCTCACAGAGATAGGGAGGTGCTAGGTTGTGAAGGGATTTATAGGTGAGCATGAGGACTGTGAATTTGATCCATTGGAATAAAGGGAGCTATAACCCATGGCAAGGACTGAGGTGTTGGGCGTGTGAAATTCGGTGCAGGTGAGGACGTGGAAGGAATTTTATGAACTGGAGCTTGTGGATCTAGGGAGACTGGTGAGGTGTGTGTTTGAGAAATCAATTCAGAAGGTTATAAAGGTATGAATGAGGGTTTCAGTGGCATATGATGGGAAATTGTGGCGGAGGCGGGCATTGTGGTGAGGATGAAAAAAAGCAACAGGATCAAATATAAGGAAGAAAGAAGAGTTAGGAACCAAACCAGAAGCCAAGGTTGCACACTGTTTTGGTGAACTTGAGAGAGAAGCCAGGAAACTGAGGTCAAAGCTGGAGGTGAGGGGACATTGGCGGGAGTCGAGGAGTTGATGATTTCACTTTTGTCCATGTTCATCTGCAAGAAATTGAAGCTCATCCAGACGTTGATGTCTGACAGGCAGACAGAGCGGAGAAGTGGACCGGGAATCAAGAGTAGACATGGATGTCATCTGCTTACAACTGCTTACAACTGGAACTAGAAGGATATTTCACAATTCTGCAGTATTTCACATTTTAACACTAAATGTTCTTACAGACTGAGACCAGGTGGAATTTTAGGCCTCAGAGTTCCTGTATTAAATTACGCTTGATATCAACCAGTTTGCTAGAAGGCACTGACCCACAGCACAAAATAAGTACTATTTTGGCTCTTCTCTTAAAAGACTTCCTCTTCGACCTTGCCTTCAGCCATCATCCACCCCCAAACCCTGCCCTCCACCCCTCCTAACCACATCTCCCAGTTGTGGTCCAAACTCCCGGACTGTCCAGCACCATGGGACGTCTTCCCAATGTGAAGCTGACTAATTTGTCGTCGTTGTTGTACTAGGAGAGGCCACGGTATGGGTTTGTGAGAAACGTCACAGCAGGTATTGCTCTTCTAAGGTTGAGGTCAAAAGTAAGGGGGAGAGGAAAGGAAGAATTATTTTACATCTAACCCTGTTATATTTGGAAAGTTTCCTATTTTGCAAAAACAAGATCCCATAACAGAAACTTAATGGAAACCAGTGACTGTAAAGGGAGCGGAGGTAGGAGAGCGCGGGGCGGAGCCGAGGCCTAGCCGTGTATATAAAGCATAGCCAGGTGAGGAGCCACTCAGTCGGGAGCAGAGGCAGGAGCTGAGGTAAGTGAGGGGGTGGGGTGGGCGCGTTTCACAAAGTGACATCTGCATGACGTCACAGTTAATAAAAAAATTATTAAAAAAAACCAGCAACAACAACAACAACAATGGCCTGGCAGCCATTGCCACTCAGCCATGACCTGGGAAGCTAAGCCTGAGGGCTGATGCCGTCCTGCTGATCGCTCACTCCCGGTCTCTGCGTGCGCATTTTGGCTGCCACCCCGACCCGAGCCTCCCCCTAAATGTCTCTCCTCCCACCCCCCTCTATCCGCTACTCCCCCTCTGTCCTTCTCTCCCACCGCCCTCCCCGCCTTCTCTCTCTCCTCGACCCCATCACCACTTCCCTCTGCTCCAGCCTGGGCGTCCCCCCCCGGGCCCATTGTGGCTCCCGGCACTGGCTGTCCCCAGAGCAGCAACCCCAAGTGTCCAATCATTCACTCCCTCTGCTCAAACCGCCTCCTTAAGGCATAACCAACTTCCCCCTCTCTCATACGTACCCTCCCCAACTCTCCACTCACACCACTCTCCACAACCACCTCTCCTGCACAACCCAAAATCCTCTCCGCACCACTCTCTCCTCCCTCATCTTCCTGCAGCAAACCCACCCGCATTTCCCTCCAAAATGTCCGTTCCCTCTCAAATAAAGCCCTCACCATCCACGACCTCATCCTGGACGAGCACCTTGACATTCTTGGGCTCACCAAAACCTGGCTGTCCCCCAATGACTTCGTAGCCCTCGTGGAAGCCTCCCCTCCAGGCTACACCTGCCACCACACCCCCCGTCCAAACCAACGTGGCACCGTGGTGGCCCTCATTCCCAAAGCCTCCCTTGGTCTCATCCCCTATTCCTCTGGCTGCTTCCCCTCCTTCGAGCACCTCACCCTCTTCCATCCCTCTCTCCCTTTGAAACTCCTCCTTGTCTACCACCACCCCAAGCCCCCCGGCTCCTTCTTCACAAACATTTCTACTCTCCTCTCTTCCCTGTTCCTCTGCTACTCATAATGAGCGATTTCAACCTCCACCTAAACTCTTCTTGCACCACTTCTGCCGATTTCACTGCCCTCCTCTCCTCCCTAAACCTTACCCTCCATATAAATTCACCCACCCACAATCGTGGGCATGCACTTGACCTCGTCACCACCCATGGCCTTGGCATTTCCGACCTCAGCATAGTGGACAAGACCATCTCGGATCACTTTTTCATCTCCTTATCCTCTCACATACCTTTCTCCTCCGCCAAGCCCTCAACCATCCTCTACCGCCCTTGGAAAAGGCTACCCCCGAGACCCTCACAAAGGCCCTCTCATCATCAAACATCCTATGCCTCTGGTCCTCCACCCGAGGAGATCCTGAAGCAGCCATCCAGCTTCTCCATGATTACCTATCCTCCACCTTCAACTCCCTCGTGCCCCTGAAATCCAGGACCATCTCCAAACCGACCGATCCCCCTGGTACAACAACAATCTCTGATGCCAAAAAACCCCAACCTGTCTGCTCGAGCGCAGATGGCGGAAAACTGGCCTGACAGTTCACCGCCAACTGTGCCTCGAGCATCTCCACAGCTACCGCCGTTCTTTGACATGTGCAAAACGGCCTTCTACTCCAACATCATCTTGGAGGCTAAACACAACCCAAAGATCCTTTTTTCCACCACCCACTACCTCCTCCGTGCCCCCCGTCAGGCCTCCTCACTCTTCGTATCAAATGCCAAGTACAAGGAGGTCATGGACTTCTTTTCTTCTAAAATACTTAACATCTACCAGGCAGCCTCATCCACCTGCACCTTATCACCCACCACCACGCCCTCTCTGTCCCCTCACCTTCCTCATCATCTGATCCTACCACCACCCCCATTCTACATTCCTTCCTCCCCATCTCTCCCTCCTCCTTCTCACCCACCATCACCTCCATGAAACCCACCACCTGCTGCCTCAACCCCCTCCCCTCCAATTTATTGGTCACCCAGCTCCCCCTCTTCTGCCTACTACTGGCTATCATCAACCAATCCCTCTCCTCCGAATCAGTCCCTGCCCCCCTCAAAACTACTGTCATCACCCCCCTCCTCAAAAAACCCTCCCTAGATCCCTCAAACTCCACCCACTACCACCCTATTTCTAACCTGCCCTTCCTCTCAAAAGTTCTAGAATGTGTCGTTGCCAACCAACTTCGCGCACACTTTTCCTCCCACTCCCTCTTTGAACCCCTCCAGTCGGGTTTCTGCCCTGCCCACAGTACAGAGACTGCACTTGTGAAAATCACAGACGACATCCTCTCTATCTGTGACCAGTGCTCCCTCTGCCTCCTTGTCCTCCTGGACCTCTCTGCCGCGTTCAACACAGTCGATCACACCACCCTCCTCCACCGCCTTTCCTCTGTCATCCACCTCAGTGGGACCGCACTCGCCTGGTTAAAGTCCTACCTCACAAACTGCCAGCAGTACATCTGCACAAACGGCTCCTCCTCCCACTCTCACCCGGTCACCTGCAGGATACCACAAGGATCCATCCTTGGCCCCCTCCTCTTTCTGATTTATATGCTCCCTCTTGGGGATGTCATCTGTAGACATGGGGTACATTTCCACATGTATACAGACGACACCCAACTCTATTTTTCCACCTCTCTTTGCGACCCCCAGGCCCCTGATGTTCTGTCAGCCTGCCTGTCAGATCTCAGGGGCTGGATGAGCGCAAACTTCCTTCAGCTGAACGATAAAAAGACGGAAGCCATACTCTTTGGCTCTTGTCAAAATCTAAAATCTCACGGCTCTCACCTCCTCCACCTACCCGAGCTTCCCCTAAACTCTCCGAACCTGTATGCAACCTAGGCGTCAGGTTCGACCCGCAATTATCCTTCCTCCCCCACATCCGGTCCCTCAACAGCACCGCCTTCTACCACCTCTGACGCATCGCCCATCTCCGCCAATACCTCTCCCCAAAAGCTGCTGAAACCCTGGCCCATGCCTTTGTCACCTCTCGGCTGGACTACTCCAACGCTCTCCTCACTGGTCTCCCATCCACCACCATCCATAAAATCCAAATCATTCAAAACTCTGCCGCCCCTCCGTTCTCACCCACACGAAACTCCGCTCCCCAATCACCCCAATCCTTCCCAGAGTGCACTGGCTGCCTATCCCAGAGAGGATCGATTTCAAGATCCTCATCCTTGTATTCAAGTCCCTGCACTCCTCTGCACCGCCCTACCTCTCTGACCTCCTCTCTCCTCAAAATAGTACCCGTTGCCTTCGTTCCTCCGGGTCTGTCCTCCTCCTCATCCCCCGAGTCCTCCGCTCCACCCTCGGCGGCTGTGCTTTCAGCCACTATGCCCTGAGGCTCTGGAACTGCCTTCCTCACTCCCTTCGTCTCGCTCCCTCCCTTCCAATTTTCAGGTCTCTGCTGAAGACCTTTCTTGTCGACTGCGCCTTTGGTCACCTTCCTCCCCCTCCCCTTGGCTCGGTTCCGGAATCCGTTACTGCAAAGCGATCTGAGATGCCGTCCGCTGTGGAGGGCGCTATATAAATCCAAGTTGTTGTTGTTGGTGTTGTTGTAAAGAACAGCAGGATAAAATATGTGTCATTTGAAATGGTTTCATAATTTCATAATTATCTTATTGAATGCATAATGAAACACTGCATGTTTTACTCCAGTGTTGAAGCTAGATTTTTTAATGAAACATTGCATTTTTTTACTCCAATCAGTGATTCGGACAAATCTGTAGCTTAAAAACTGGAGTAAAATATTAAGCATTTCAGTCAGTCAGAAACTGTTACAAAATCTCTAATGTTATGCTCCATCAATTCACATGCATCGAGTCCGATTATCTGACAAATCTAATTAGGAAGTTGGGAATAATTTGACACAATTACTTAACTACCTAGAAGCAATTGGGTGATATAGGATGAAATAATGATGCATTGTTATATCCACAGAGAACCGGACCACATAAATGATTTCTCTTACTCGGTAACATTGTGTCCTGAGGATAGATGGATGCTTTTCTTCATATTTAGTTTAAGACTATCAATTATCATTTTAAACCTACTAATACTGTGCTATGAAATAACAGGGGGTGAATTGTAACATCAATCTCTAGAAAAGAAGTGCTTTATAGTTTCATTTGGTTATTTTCCCCCTTCCTCTGAAGTTTTGGCTCAATATGAATAGAGTACGATAGACAGAGAGACAGAGTCATCGCAAATGGGCCAACAAGGACATATGTTAAACAAACACTGTTAAATCCCAGCTGGCACAGTTGGCACAAAGGCTGAGCTGGGAAGAATTTACATAAGAGACTCGATTGTCACAAACAGTGAAAACCACAGTGATCGCAGCTGATGTGTGCAGAGTTCGGAAACCAGCAACAGATGGTACAGTGTGCAATGAGACTAATAAATACAGAAGGCAGGAACTATGTTACTCTCAAAGAATGGAAGGGTTTGGTGGGGGGTGGGGGGGTTGGATGTGGGTGGGCATGAGGAGCGGGAGAAAGGGACAGACAGCTAACTCTGAAAATTTCCAACACAACAGCAGCAAGCAGGCCCATACACTTTGCATATTCAAGACAACTATTATTATTACAGGTATAACATGGCCTGCAACTGAAGGGGGTAAATTCAATGTGGAAACACTATTTCAGTGAGTGAATAGTAAATATATAGAGTAGGTTCCCTAGGGAGACGGTGGAAGCAGAATGTGTTTCAAAAGCAAATTAGCTAGATTTCTGTTCGGATATAATATAGTTGGGATACAGTATAGTTTAGGACATGACATGTATATGTGACTACCGGGATGGTGGAAAACAAACTGGATGGACCTCGGTCTTCTTTCATCTCGCAATTCTTATGTTCTTATGTTCTTAAAACTATTGTATCAATACCTCACAGAATCCCGGAATATTACAGCACAGAAACAGGCAATTTGATGCAACACAGTCTGCACTGGTGTTTTTCTCCATGTGACACCTTATCTTATCCCAATCTCTGCTCAAGCCTTTATCTTTAATATTACTTTTAATATACGTTTTATTATTATTATAATCATTTTATTTAATATTGTGCCTTATCACATCATTGAGGTGTCTCAGAGGGCCCCACAGGATTCCATTGTGAAATGTAGTGACTGTATTTGTAACTTTATCATCTGGCATAGTTGATAGAGGTTCAGAGTTGGTTTCATCTGTTGAGCTGTTTCCATATTGTATACATTGAGGTTGGTACTTTCTCTGCAGTGGTGGGTATAGGTTCCCCTAATAAGAAATGGGGGATACTGATTCCTACACTGTAATACCTACTATTAACATAATATGGAGAACTTTGAACAAGCAGTTAAATTTTGCCCCCATTAAGCCCATTTCATCCATTATAATATTAATAATCCTTGCATTTGATATAGCGCTTTTCACATCTTCTCGACGTCTCAAAGCGCTTCACAGAATAGACTGTGAAGTAAATTGACCATATATTTGTGGGCGAAATGCGGCAGCCAATTGCGCACAGCAGTGTCCCACAAACAGTCGTGGATTGAAAATGACCAATTTATTATTGTTTGTTTTGGAGAGATTATTATTAGGCGTGTGGAGTAAGGAAACTTGCCCAAGGTTTCGCCCTGTCTGGAATTGAACCCAGGTGTCTCGCTTGCAAGGTGAGTGTTCTAACCACTGAGCTACAGGATTCCATTACTACCCATTTAATAATCTAGAGGAAGAAAATATTCTGCAAAGGTTTTCCCTGCCCTTCAAATGAAACTCAAGCATAACTATAATAATAAAAAAAACTTACATTTGATATAGTGTCTTAGTATAACTTCAAAACCTCTCAAAGCGCTTCATAGAATTTTACTGTAAAGTGTCGTGACTGCGTATTTATGTTAAGTGGTGTCTAACAAGCTGTAGATACCAGTTTTCCTTCCTTAGCAAGGAATTTCCATGTTGCCAGTAGTTCAGGAACTATCAGGTTATCTTCATGTGTAGCTGGTCACATATCATCTGATTCTGTTCCAAATCAGTATTACATTTCTCATGAACTTAAATTTCTCATGTTCTTGGGCCTATGGACATTGTTTTAACGTATTAAAACCACACAATTTATTTTGGAAAATTCCTGACTTAGAAGCTTGGTTTTCTGCAGACCTTTGACCCCCAAATAAAATTGGCCATTCAATTCATTGCTGTTTGCAAATTGGCTGCCACCTTTGCCTGCAAAATACAGTCAGTACACTTTACAGTATATCCTGTGAAGCACTTTGAATCATCCTCCTGATTATTATTTATAATTCCAGAGCCTCATTTTTGCAATTGTTTCAAGAAAATACACTGAAAGAAAGGGTGAGATATAGCTCACTAATATGTTGTTCCATTACCCTGAATGTACTTCTCAGGAGATAAACTACTAATTTATTATTTGTAACTATTCATGTACATCAAAGTCAAACTCTTTAGTGGAATACAACCCATGTGAACTTCTTTATAAGTTACAGTTTAGAGAATGAGACATGATGTTTTCGTGTGTCACAATGAAGCCTTATCTTTTTCACACCATTAAGGGTTGATATGGTTAACATACAAGTAATTAACTACAAGGTGATGTGTGAGTGAATTCATTGGGATCAAAGTTTTACAGATCTAGCCCTCTTTCCATTCTCATGCACTTTACCTTCTCATGTCTCCCTTCAGGAGATTCAGCGTTAACAGTCGGACAAAAAATATTAACTCTATGCTTTTTTTTGGAAAATATATATTTATTTATAAATATAATATTTAGTACAACAGAAATCCCAAACAAACCCAACGCACATCTTTGTGGAGTCCTGTAGCTCAGTGGTTAGAGCACTCGCTTTGCAAGCGAGAGACCTGAGTTCAATTCCAGACAGGGCGAAACCTTGGGCAAGTTTCCTTACTCCACACAGAGCCTAATAATAATCCCTCCAAAAAAAACAATAATAAATTGGTCATTTTCAATCTACGACTGTTTGTGGGACATTGCTGTGCGCAATTGGCTGCCGCGTTCGCCCACAAATATACAGTCAATTCACTTTACAGTGTGTTCTGTGAAGCGCTTTGGGACGTCCTCCCGACGTGAAAAGCGCTATATCAAATGCAAGGATTATTATTATCTTTTGTTACAATTTTTCCTTTTCTCCCGATACAAAAAATATTCTGTTCTTAAGGGTACATTCCTTCACTGCTCATAGGTTGTGCACATGCTTTTTGGGACAGTCGGAAATTGACCCTGTGTACACCACATCCATGTGTGCACCCGGACACACCATAATAAGGCGCACTTGCCGCTTTCGGAAGCCACTCTGATGTGCACTGTACGCACACACGTTTACCATACATACATTTTTGGGACACTCTTTGGTTACATCTCATGCGTCCTTCTGTACCCTTACGTTTATTTCAGTCAGTTTTGGGTGCGCTCGTGGGCTACCCACTGGGTGTTCCCTGAGTAGTTTGTTACTCTCTAGGCTGAGCAAGCACTGAGATAATGTGTAATCTCAAACTCTACAAAGATTAGCTGAATCAAATTACTTTCCTATTCTATTTGTTCCTGCCAAACACATGGTGAAGAAGACAGTCTATGTCCTATGAAGACTTCAGATGTGACTAAACATTAGCTTTCTGTTCTGAAGTTTCAGAAGGACACTGATAAACACAGAGCCTTCACTGTGGCTTATGCTCCAATCCTCAGGTGGCCACTTGCCATGATCCTCTTGGCTCTCGCCTCAGTCCTTTCCTCTTTCTCATCTACATGCTCACCCTTGGTGACATGATGTACAAGTGTGGGGTCCACTTCCACATGTACATAGATAACAAAAACAACAACAACAAGATTCCATTTATAGAGCGCCTTTCACGTCGGGAAGACGTCCCAAGGCGCTGGACAGTTGGGTCAGGACCCGAGCTTTGGGGGGAAAATGGTCAGGGTGAGGGGAGGGAAGGGAGGGAGCGAGGAGGGGGTAGAGAGGTCGAGAGGGGAGCTGAAGGCTCGGTCAAAGAGAAAGGTCTTGAGACCGGCCTTGAAGGAGGAAAGGGAGGAGACAAGGCGAAGGCACTGGGGGATAGAGTTCCAGAGCCTAGGGGCTGAGAGGCTGAAGGCCCGGCCACCGATGGTAGGGCGGTTAGGGCGGGGGATGTGGAGCAGACCGGAGCCAGAGGAACGGAGGGTATGGGCAGGTAGGTAGGGGGATAGTAGGTTGGAGAGGTAGGAGGGAGCAAGGCCGTGAATGGCCTTGTAGGTGAGGATGAGGATCTTGAATTCGATCCTCTGGGGGATGGGGAGCCAGTGGAGGCGAGCGAGGGTGGGAGTGATGTGGTCCCGAAGCCTGGTGCGGGACACTACACAAGCTGCAGAGTTCTGAATGACCTGCAGCTTGTGGAGGGAGGTGCCGGGAAGGCCGGCGAGGAGAGAGTTCCCATAGTCCAACCTTGAGGTGATAAAGGCGTGGACCAGTGTTTCAGCAGCGTGAGGGGTGAGGTAGTGCCGTAGTCTGGCGATGTTCCGGAGGTGATGGAAGGCGGTGCCAGTTGTGGCGCGGATATGAGGAAGAAAGGACAGCTCAGGGTCGAACAGAACGCCGAGGTTCCTGACTGGCTTTGAGAGGTGGAGAGTGCAGCCTTGGATGCTGATGCTGTCAGCGCCTGAGGTGCGGAAGCGCTGACACGAGCCAATCGGGAGGGCCTCAGTTTTGCGCACGTTGAGCTGAAGAAAATTGTCTCTCGTCCAGGACTCGATGTCGGACAGGCAGGCTGTCAGGACATCGGTGGTCGTGAAGTTGAGGGTAGAGGAGGAAAGGTAGAGTTGGGTGTCATCCGCATACATGTGGAAGTTAACCCCATGTCTGCGGATGATGTCACCAAGGGGGAGCATATAGAGGGTGAAGAGGAGGGGACCGAGGACAGAGCCCTGAGGGACACCGCACGAGACAGTGCGGGGGCTGGAGGAAAAGCCGTTTGTGGAAACAAAATGAAGACGGTGGGAAAGATACAACCTAAACCATTCAAGGACAGGGCCTTGAAGGTTGAGGTGGGAGGACAAGCGGTGGAGGAGGATAGCGTGGTCGACTGTATCAAATGCTGCCGATAGGTCGAGGAGGACGATCAGGCAGAGGGAGCCCTGGTCGCAGATGGTCAAGATGTCGTTGGTGACCTTGACCAGGGCCGTTTCTGTGCTATGGGCAGCATGGAAACCCAACTGAAGGGGTTCAAAAATGAATGTGTGGAGAGGAGACGACTCTTTCAAGGACCTTGGACAGGAAGGGGAGGTTGGAGATGGACCAGTAGCTTGATAGCTGTGACGCATCAACACCCAACTCTCCCGCTTCGCCTCCTTTCTTGATTCTTGGACCACTGCCTCTCAGACATGAAGTCCTAGTTGAGCTTCAAATTCCTTCAGCTAAATGTCTATAAAACCAAAGCTATCAAACTTAGTTCTGCCAGTGTCTCCTCACATCTGGTCCCAATTGTACTAACCTGCCATCTTGCCACTGTGCAATCTTGGTGTTTTGCTCAATTTTCTGCTTTAAGCCTTTGCAAGAGCAACAGCGACGAATTTACAATTATATTGTACCTTTTACTTCATGAGGATGCCCCCAAGGTGCTGTATAGTCCAGGGTTTGCACCAAAAATGGGGGTGGGAGCCAAGGTAATGGGGCTAGGAGGAGAAAGATGACAGAAACTATGGTCAAAAAGAAGGTCTTGAAGAAGACCTTGAAGGAAGCAAGGGAAGGGGCAAATCATAGGGACTCCGGGATTGAGTTTCAGAGAATGGGGTCAAATGGACTGAAAGCCCAATCACTGATAGTGGGACTGGTAGGGTAGGGGGTGTAAGGCAGGCCGTGGCTGCTGAGAGGAGAGAGCAGCCAGGTTAGTAAGGTTTGAGAAGATTGCACAGGTAGGGTAAAGAAAGACTATGGAGGGATTTAGAGTTAGGATGAGGATCTTGAACTCAATCCACTGGGAGATGGGGAATCAATGAAGCTGGGCAGGCATGGGGGTGATTAGCTCACCAAACTTAGTGTGGAAAAGGAGCTGCAGAGTTCTGGATAGTTTACAGCTTGTGATGGGAAGAGTTGGGTAGTTTGGTAATCAAAGAGTCAGCATATTTGATGTGATAAGTGCATGGATTAAAGTTTCAGTGGCCTGAGGAGAGAGGCAATGAGATAGCTGGGCAATTTCACCTGTCTCCATCTTTATCTTTGCCTCAAAACACTCGATTCATTTTGCCCCTCCCTTCGCTTCCTTCAAGGTCCACCTCAAAAACTTCCTCTTTAAATGCGCTTTCAGTCATTTTCCCTCGCCATCCTCATTGACTCCTACCCCTCTTGAATCCAAACACCAGCTCGGGTGCAGACCTTCAACTATCCAGTGCCTTGGGACATCCTCCTGACGTGAAAGGTACTACATAAATGCAATTTGTTGTTGTTGTTGTTGTTGATATTCTCATCTATGCCTTTATCATCTCTGGACTTGACTTCTCCAATGCTCTCCTTGTTGGCCTACTCAGCTCAACCTTCCACAAGATCCCGATCGTCCAAAACTCTGCAGCCCATAGCCTTGCCCATACCAGGCTCTGCAGGTCCATTACCACTATCGGCCAACAGAGTCATCAGAAGGTTATGGGTTCAAGCTCTGCATCAGGGACTTTGCTGACACTCCATTGTGGGTGGGATGCTGCAATATTGGAGGTTCCATCCTTCAGATGAAATGTAAGCCAAGATCTCATCTGCCTCTTCAGGTTGGCAGGCGGACGACTCCCTCCAGTTATCAGAAGTACATCCCACAGAGCCACACGTGATCTACTCTCAGAACAAAGCTTGTAACATCACGAGTCTCATAGTGGCACATGGGACTGGCTGCACTTCAATAGGTCTCATTGTGATGATATTATAAATGATGCAGTTCTATACATGTAGGAAATGCATCAGTAGGATTTATCTACATCATTGCACAATCTGTCAGAAGTAAAGGATACAAATGTCAGTGAATGACAGGAACCATCATTGCCCTTGAAATATGTTCATCTTTCGGATAAGCATGAGTAACTATATTTGTATAATTTGTTACTTAATATTCAAATATTTTGGCATCATATGCCGATTAAATATATGAAATGTTTCATTTTCTTCCCTTTCCTGTGGCATCGTAGCCAAAGGATTTCCCACAGATTAGCAACGCAGTAAATTAAATTGTATTTGAAATCACACACCGCTTTGGATATGAAAGAGTCCGTGTTTTTAAGATAATCTGTACATAATTACAGGATTAATGCAATGAATGTCTTACATTTTTGGTTATACGTATTTATATAATACCTTTGCATAGATTGAATCAACAAAACAAAGAGAGAAAACAGCTTTAAATTCCCTCATTTATATGTAGAATGATACTGCTGAAGAATAGGGTCTATCATTCATTTACCAAAGTCTTCATCTTCCAACGAAAATGTTGAAATGTCGTATTCAATCGATGAATAAAAGATGGTTTGTTTTGGAATGATAGCAAGTCCCATCATTTTTGACATGTGCAAATTTGATTTATGACAGGCTGTGTCATGGTTATCTTGTAAATTGATATGAATTGCAAACTTACACACAAACTTGAGATATTAGAGAAGTTCCAACAATTGACAATTGTACAACACTGTACAATACTGAGGTGGATTGGTGTGAATGGAGAGTGGCAGGACGTGGCATATTAACTTGTGGTGCAAGAGGTTGAGATCGCATGAAGCCAAGGTTAAATACTGTCTCACCGAGAGAAACATCGAGAAAATTGGAGGCCAAGTTACCCAAGTCACTCATGCACCTCAAGCATTCAGGGTCAGCTTGGCTCAGTTGGTAGCATTCTTATCTCTGAGTCAGAAAATTGTGGGTTGAAGCCCAACAATGAGACTTTGAACTTAGTCAGGCAGACACTCCAGTATAATGCTGGATGTGTGCTGCATTGTTGGAGGTGACGACCTTGGGATGAGATGTTAAAAAGAGGTCCTGCCTGCCAGTTCAGGTGAATGTTAAAGATCCCATGGCACTATTTAGTAACATGATAATTTGAGAGTTTAATGCAAAATGCCAGAAATTGTAACTTACATTTTACAAATCCTCATGGAATAAAAAACAAGTAAAATTGAGTGAACTTTTGACACAAAGCCAAATGTGGATTAGAGTACATTTTTCCCATTAGATCCCATATCATGGGTTAGTTTGTGTGAGTGCAGAAGGAAGTTTCACGTCTCTGCGAAACATGCTTCTACTTAAGGCAGAGAATTCGCTTCGTAGGGGATCACTGTGTTCCGTGTGCTCCAGTTAGCAAATCAGTGGATGTAGATTAAGTGTTGCCTGCTCCATTCAATAAAATTAGCAAATTTGTCTCTGTGTATTTATAAAAGCATGCACTGCAATTCAACATTATAAGTAACATGACATAAAAAATTTAAAGTTAAATTATACTTTTAAAATTAAGTGGGTTATTTAGAAGCGCACTGCGACAAATTCACAACATGGAGCGCAATGCTGTCTTCTCCTCCAATAAATCCCCATCCTCTGAGGAATTTTGACTCTCTTTCCCATTTACTGGGACATTCTTTCACAGGTTCGTCCAGGTGCCCTGTAGAAAGTCAACCATTTAACCATTCAGTCCAGCAGGACCATTTCTTCAACATATAATCTGCTCTATCGTCCTCACTTGGATCCTAGTCCTGGTCCTCACCTACAAAGCCCTCCATGGCCTCGCCCCACCCTACCTCTGTGATCTCTTAACCCCGTACCAACCCGCCCGCTCCCTCTGCTCAGCCGGCTCCGGCCTGCTCCATGTCCCCCGACCCACCCACCCCACCATTGGTGGGAGAGCCTTTAGCCACTCTGCCCCTAACCTCTGGAATTCCATTCCCCCAATCATTCCGCCTCGCCCCCTCCTTAACCTCCTTCAAGTCCCACCTCAAAACCCTCCTGTTTGACCATGCCATTGGTCACCCCCCTTCCCCTCCCCTCCCTTCTCCCCCCTTGACCCCAGCTCGGGTCTGAAATGCTGTACACTGTCCAGCACCTTAGGACTTCCTCCCGACGTGAAAGACACTATACAAATGTTACCTTGTTATTGTTGTATCGTGAATGCTTCATTTCTCCTTGTGGGCAGAGGTAAACCACTCGCTCATGACTGGCTCTGCATTTTTAGAGGTGATGTAAAGCTTCCTTCTTTTTTATATATGGTGAAATAAGATCTTTAAAAGGGCAAACGTGACTTCAGTTTAACAACTCATCTGAAGGATGATACCTCTGACAATGCAGCAATATCCCAGGATTGCACTGCGATTTCAGCACAGACTATGAGCTCATGTGTTATTCCTATCCCTATAACCTTCAAAGTTCTTGCTTTCCAGTTATTGATCCAGTCACTTCTTAAAGAAGATAATGCACCCTAACACCCCCATTCTTGCCCAACTGCACTGGCTTCCCATTCACACAGAGGATAAAGTTCAAGGTCCTCACCTTCAAAGCCTTCCATGGCTTTGCTCCTCAATATCTCTGCAACCTCCTAAACCTCTACCATCCTGCCCACGCCCTCCATTCAGCAGGCTCCGGCCTGTTTCACGTCCCCCGCCTCACCCACCCCACCAGTGGTGGCGGGCATTCTGCCACTCTGCACCCACACTCTGGAACTCCATCACGCAATTCCTCCACCTTGCCTCCTCCCTTGCCTCCTTCAAGACGCATCTCAAGACCCTCCTCTTCAACTGTGCTTTTGATCATCCTACTTCCCTCCATGCCCTCCACCCTCCGCAAACCCAAACCCCAGCTCGGGTCCAGCGCCTTGGACCCAGACGTGAAAGACGCTTTACAAATGTAATTTTGTTGTTGTTGTTGCTATGTAAATCCAAGTAATTGTTGTTGTTGATCATGAACAGAACACAAAATACTGCAGATGCTAGAATCTGAAACAAAAATAGAGAGAGCTGGGAAAACTCAGCAGGTCAGGCAGCATCTGTGGAGAAAGGAAAGTGAGTCAACGTTTTGGGTCCACAACCCTTCGTCAGAACAGTTCTGACGAAGGGTCGTGGACCTGAAACGTTGACTCACTTTCCTTTCTCATTAGATGCTGCCTGACCTGCTGAGTTTTCCCAGCTCTCTCTGTTTTTGTTTTTAATTGTTGTTGTTGTTTCGCCCACAAAATATACAGTCAATTTACTTTACAGTATATTCTGTGAAGAGCTTTGAGACGTTCTTTAATGAGATGACAAAGCACTATATCAAATGTAATGATTATTTTTATCAAATGAACATTGTTGTTATTATTCCTTTACTGGTATATATTCTGCTTATGACAGACTATGGCATTTTTAGAGGTGATGTTAGCAGTTGTTTTACACAGAAACAATGGAATAATTGTAACACTGGTGTTAATTAACACACCATTGAAACCTTGGTCCGATCAATGACTAAAATGGTATGTAAGTGTGGCCTTCCTTTTCTCTCCCCTCTGCCACATCCTATCTCTGTAGCATCGCCCGACTCCGCCACTACCTCACCCCTCAGGCTGCTGAAATGCTTTTTCATGCCTTCATCACCTCCAGGCTCGACTATGCAAACGCCCTGCTTGTCAGCCTTCCCAACTCCTCCCTCCACAGGCTGCAGATAATCCAGAACTCTGCAGCCTGTGTCCTCTCCCGCACCAAACTCCATGACCCCATCTCCCCCATTCTCGCCCGACTCAATTGGCTCCCTATCCTTCAGAGGATCCAGTTCAAAATACTGGTCATCACCTACAAAGCCCTCAATGGTCTCACGCCCCCTATCCCTGTGACTTCCTAACCCCCTACCAACCCGCCCGCTCCCTCCGCTCAGCCGGTTCCTGCCTGCTCCATGTTCCCGACACACCCGCCCCACCATTGGCGGGAGAGCCTTCAGCCACTCTGCTCCCAACCTCTGGAACTCCATCCTCCAATCACTCCGCCTCGCCCCCTCCTTAGCCTCCTTCAAGTCTCACCTCAAAACCCTCCTCTTTGACCATGCCATTGGTCACTCACCTTCCCCTCCCCTCCCTTCTCCCCCCTGACCCCAGCTCGGGTCTGAAATGCTGTATACTATCCAGCGCCTTGGGACGTCCTCCCGACGTGAAGGACGCTATACAAATGTAATCTTGTTGTTGTTGTTGTCTCCAACTTCTCCTTGCACCCTTCTTTCCCCTATCCCCTTCCCCATTCTCTCCACGCTCCCCCTCTCACCCCTTTCCCTTCTCTCCCTACTCCCCCCATTCTGTCACCGCCTGAAGCCAGCCTGCATTACCTTGTAAGTTAGCAATGATAAAACTCTGGTTGAATGGTCTTTCTCGCTCTATGGTTTCTGATGGTCTCATGAGACCGAGTGAGTTCCTCAACAGAGGATGACTTTAGCACTTGAGTGCAACATGCCTTTCTAAGAATGCCTGACCAGCTGATGTATGCCAGATCTCATTTCTCGCTTGCTTGGCACCATGCCATCACATTCTCCAATGTCAGGGCTTATTTCATCAGCAAATAGTCTTTGAAAACCCTACTGGAACACTCGTGTTTTTTTCTGGCTCGCTCACTTGTTAATATTTTATGCCTTGGTGCCATTTCAATAAATGGTTATAAATTAATTATTTCCTTCAGCAGGAAAACAATCCTCTTCCACTTCACCCTATTAAAATTTCAAGTTCAAGCAGGTTAAAGTCAGCCTTTGGATGTTGTTTTATAAGGTAGAGTGAGTGCATGGAGTGACATTCACTGTGAAGAATGTCTCCATTTACTTCTGTGATACCAGTCACTGAACCATTAGGCCACATGAGGCCAGAAGATTGCAGGTTCAAATCCCAGTCTGTGTTGAGTTAGGTGATCTTAACCTTGTTAGAATTATGTGCACTACAATTAGCATCAGTGCTCTTGAGATAGGTAGGAGGAAATCACTAAAGGCTCATGCTGCACGATCGATATTGTCCTTGCTGGAAGGTGTGTAATCACATTGAATCTTTTATCAAAACAGCAGTATTTTCAGTCAGTACAGTGCAATTCCACAAACTCCTAGTCATATTACAGTGAGGCATGATAGCTGATTGACTGCAGAGCAGGCTGGCTCACCAACAAAAAATGGCCGATTTTATGGTCACCACCAATGTCGCTTCCTGTTTGCTGTGCATGCACAAAGCAGGCAGTGGTGCAATGGCAACACATTGACTCAGAAGTTGGCCATTTTTGTTTAGTTCTTCAAGCTCACGTCACAATGGTTACAATAAAGAACAATAATAATAATAATAATCCTAGCGTTTGATTTAGTGCCTTATTATGTCTTCGAGATGTCTCAAAGCGTTTCACAGAATATACTATAAAGTGAATCGACTGTATATTTTGTAGGCAAATGCGGCAGCCAATTGCACACAGCAGTTGTGGATTGAGTGACGATATTATTATAAATTTTTTTGCAATCCGCCAATCGACTAACAAATGGGTTCCTACTAACTGCTAGTAAACAGAGGCGTGTGTAGCAAAGAAAATTGCTTAATGTTTTGCCCTGCCTGGGAATCGAACCCAGGTTCTCTCGCTTGCAAGGTGAGTTCTCTAACCACTACGCTACAGGACTCCACAAGCCTAATAGAGATGTTTCAACATGATGAGTCGCTATAAAAATGAGAGTTCTTTGTTTACTGCCACTCGCGCCGAGATCAGCTGACTCTACAGATGCCAGGGGGAGAAGCTGGGACCTCTCTGGTCTGGGTGCCTCAGTACAATACTGAGCCCTGTATTTACCCAGGAACCATGAAACAAATGAAGTAGTGGTTGAAATATTTTGAAACATTAAAGAGTGAATCATTAGCCATAGACCTGCATTTTTCAGCTTTGCCTTTATTAGCATAAAAGCAAGTCTTGAAGAGTCAGTTTTTGTTCACTTTAGTGCTGCTATTCACATTTTTCTTCTCAGCTTCTCAATCTTATGTTTGCGGTGTGTATAGCTGTCCCTAAACAATGACAAATACCTTAATGTATTGTACGGTATCAGCACACTGAACTAGACTGAAGGTCAAGACCATAAGGTCAAGCACTTCAATTATACCACAATATCTGTATTCAGTCCTCTGTAAAGAACAGGATTTCTTCTTAAATATAATAAATATCAGATAGTAAATTAAATATTTCCATTCAACATTTTAAATTGGACTGAAATTTTTCTTGATAGACCATTCGTCACGGCCATTTGTGTCAGTCCGGCTCAGTTGGTAGAACTCTCGGTTATGAGTCGGAAAGCACTGACAGTGTTAGGCATAGGCAACTTATGCAATTGCTTGGGGCCCTGAGGCAGTGAGAGGATCCTCTGCCATCATGCTTCCATCGCTTGTTGACTCACACCCTCTGGGCCAGGCTTCCCGCCGCTCCGAAAACCTATTGAAATCACCTCCCCGCCAACCTAACCTTCTGGGGGAGGGGGGTGTGGAGGGCGTTTGGCACGATAGACACCTGCTGCAGCCAATCCACGGCCATTCCGCACCCACACTGCTCCTCTCCAGCCAATAGCTGTGCTGGCGGAGTGTGACACCCGTCCACCAGGGGACTCACCGCTGCTTTCCTGGCAACTGATGGGAAACTGTTTGACTTCACCTAGAACTTGAGCTGCACCACAAGCAATGGGGGCCATAGAATCGAGCTATGCATGGGGCTCCCATGGACAAACACCGCTCCTGGGAAATGGAACTCATATAGTCTAGGCTGACACTCCAATACAGTGCTGGGAGAGGGTGTGCTGTGTTGTTGGAGATGCCGTTCTTTGGGTGAGATGTTAAACCTTGGTCTGCCTGTTCAGATGGACATTAAAGATCACGTGGCATTATTTGAAAAGAGAAAGGAGTTTCTCCTTGTGTCCTGGCCCAAGTAAACTATTCCCCAAATAAAATTGATCACTCACTTACTTCATGGTTGTTTGTGGGTCATTGCTGCAAGCAATATTGCCTGCCAAGTTCTCCAACAAAAACACGCATACAAATGCAAATATTAGATGCAAGGATTATTATTACTCTTATTATAACTGTCAGGTTTAACACAAGTTGATATATATATGCACAGGGTTAAAGATTGAGATGTGATCACTGCCAGTTCATAAGTGATAAACCGCAGAAAATGTCTGGTCAGTGGGCACTCTGAGGCTGGATGTGTTGGTTGCCACAGTCCCAGAGAAGAGGTGACATTTTCAAGGTGAAAGCACAGCCGGCTGCTTCTCTGCCCTCCTGTGATGTATTAAAGACAAGTGCTCATTAAATCAAGTCACAGCTGGTAAATCCTCTCAGCCAAGGGATCTGAAGGGATATTAACCCTCGGCAAACAGCAACTGAGCACAAGGCAAGTTAATTTTCAGCATTTGAAGCTTCTCTCTGCTGCACCTAATAACACACTGCTGGGCCTCATGTTTTAGTCTCTGTAAATGTTTTTGATGAATTTCAAACTGAACACTTTGGTCATCAAATGCCTTGAAATATTATCATTGTAAAATAATGCGACTGCAAAAATTAAAATGGGTCTACAGGGTGACAAAAATAATCAATTTATTTTCGAGAGGCATCAATACGGATGTTAACTGATGTGTAAAAGGTATTGACTTTGTTTTAAGTGAAAGGGAGGAGAGCTTAGGCTGTCTACCTCTGATTATTCCCTATGTTTCCATTTCATTCCATGTACCTTTGTCCCATCGACCCGTCTCATTCAGCTTCCCATTCCCCATCTTTCCTCACATGCCCTCTGTGCAGCCTTTCAATTCCTCAACCACCTACTTAATGTGCTTGATGTTATCCCACATTGAAGGCATATTGCTGCATTTATCACTGCAGCATTGCAGCACTTATTGGTAATTCCCTCTATGCTTTCTCCACACACTATTAAACCCAGCAGTGGCAGATTACCTCACACTGACTGAGAACACTTAATAATCGGTGCAGTTGTTGAAGGGTGGATCTCATTCGAAAAATTCTGAGAGGATTTTTTTTAATGGCTGTAACTATGATTCATTTGAAAAAGAGTTTAACGCTTAACACTCTGCCACTGAGACACACAACAAATATTGCAACAATTTCCCAGAAAAATAGGAATTTTCTGTGAGCCGTATTCTAATAATCCTTGTATTTGATATAGTGTCGTTCTGTTGGGAAGATGTCTCAATGTGCTTCATAGGGTTTTACTCTGAAGTGTAGTGACTGTGTCAACAAGGTGGGGAGAAAGGGTAGGTGACAATAGGCATGGTCAAAGAGGAAGTTGTTCAGATGCGATCTGAAAATTGAGAAGAGGGGGACAAGTGAAGGGATTGAGCTAGCTTTAGCTAGCTGAGTGAAGGGGTGGGTAGTGAAGTGGAATATAAGCATGTCAGAGAGGTAGGAAAATGCTAGGGTGTGAATTGATTTGTACGTAAGTGTGAGGATTTTGAAGTCAATCTGTTTTTCATAGGGAGTCAGTGGGACCAGGCAAAGACTAAGATGGGGTGTGGAGTTTGGTAAGAGTGAGGATCAGGCAGTGGAGCTTAGATCAGTTCCAGCTGCCAGCCTGGCTGATCGGCAGGACTTGGAAGGGCAGACCAGATTGGGGGCAGGGATTCTTCCCTCTCAGATCTCGTTAATCCTGCAAAACAAAGCCCTAATTGGCAACAAAAACAGAAGTCGCTGGGAACCCTAACTGATAAGGTAGTCAAATGCAAATATTTGTTATTCCAACAATTCCTCAGATAAAATTGATCATTCACTTCCAGGCTGATTACTGTGTGGTAATTGGTTGCCATGTTCACCTACAAAATACACAGACACCAAACTGTACAGTAATCCCATGAAACACTTTGGCACTGAATCTTGTGAATTACTTTGAGAAGTTCAACAGCGAAGTAAGACGCCATGTCAAATATAAGGATTATGATAATAATTATCAGGTGCACTTAATTGAAAGGAGGACTGAAAATAGGAATGTAATATATATGATGTTTTGTACCATTGAATAAGATGAGTTATAATAATAATAATAATCCTTGCATTTGATATAGCGCTTTTCACGTCAGGAGGATGTCCCAAAGCGCTTCACAGAACACACTGTAAAGTGAATTGACTGTATATTTTTGGGCAAACGCGGCAGCCAATTGCGCACAGCAATGTCCCACAAACAGTCGTAGATTGAAAATGACCAATTTATTATTGTTTTTGGTTTTTTGGAGGGATTATTATTAGGCGTGTGGAGTAAGGAAACTTGCCCAAGGTTTCGCCCTGTTGATTTATGTGAACTACTCTTCAACACAGTCTACTCTCAGAGTTGTGTTTCCCCAATATGGCATCCAATGCAAGGCATACTTCCAGTAACACATGTGGAAACTCATCACTGTGCTTAAAAGTATCCAAACCATACTGAGAGTTCCACAAGCGTATGTCACCTACTCATGGAAATGTCCCTGCATCTAGAATGCATTGTACACTCTCTCCCCTAAGTGGCACACCCTGCTTTACCTTATCCTGGAGAGTATTAATTTCCTCAATTAACAAATTGTCACATATTCAATATTAATATATTTACAAATGTATCACTATTTGAAACATCATATCAAATTGTTACAAGTCAAAACATCTTTCACACTTAAGAAGAGTTTTAATAAAGTCAATTAAACACAAAACACAAAAGAATAACGCGTGTGCCAAAAGCACTCTAGAAATGGGAAGCTCTGAACACAGGGCAACCTCAAGGTGTGAATGTTCAAGTTATAAACTGATCGAGATGTGTAAATAGTAACTATAGGTATCAGAATCGATGAAATGTACTGATGAAGGTTTAGGCACAAAAATAACATTTGTCATTGGCTCATCAATTTCACCAGTAGACATCAAGAAGACTCGCTTTGTACTTTGGTACTCTCCACTTTTCTCTTCAAAATACAATGTATCAATAATAATAATAATCCTTGCATCTGATATAGCACCTTATCATGTCTTTAAGACGTTTCAAAGTGCTTCACAGAATATCCTGTAAAGTGGATTGACTGTATTTTTTTGTGGGTGAAACATGGCAGACAATCACACACAGCAGTGTCCCACAAACAGTCATGGATTGATTGACCAAATTCTTCTTATTTTTTTTAAGGGATTATTACCCCCGGAAAAGCGATCCACCAATCGACTAACAACTGAGTTCCTGCTTACTGCTATGTAAACAGAGGTGTATGGAGTAAGGAAACTTGCCTAAGGTTTCGCTGCGCCCAGGAATCGAACCCAGGACCTCTCACTTGTGAGGCGAATGCTCTAACCAATATACTATAGGGTGCCACAACAATAGGAACAGGATAGAGGACTTATATGGTTTGGAACAATATTGAAAAGTCTTTTTGAAAATTCATGTGCTCTGATTATTAATAATTTCCCCCAGAACTCCAGCTTGATTTCAATCCATGTTCTCTAGATGGAGTTCAATTCATGCAATTGCAGTGAAAGAGTTAAACTGCTGGTAGCATGTTACCATGGATTTGGTTACAGTTTATTTGCTAATATCATGCAAAGGAGTTACACCTCGGCTTATCTCCAAGTTAAATTCAAAGTGGCTGTGGAGGATGTCAATGTCTTTAAAACGTTACTTTTTTTTAACTTGCAAGGGCCGAGAGGAAGTGCAGAGGATAGCGATGGTCCTTCAGTGTTAGAGGGCAGTGAGCATCTGCGGAACTTTATAGTATATGTGAAAAGCTTTGAGGAGCCTTCTCATAAACACCTTGACTGTAACGAACTGTAAATACTGTACATATGTTCAGAACCCTTGACTCTAACCACATCAATACTGAAACCAATCAGGCAATTAAGATTGAGTCTTGAATGTAGTTTTTTGTCAAGATCATGCTTCCTTTCTCCAAGGGTGCAGTATAATTCAATCCAAACCTTACTGGCATTGAATTTGTTTCAGTCACAGTAACTTTGAATCCAATAGCTAAAAGTGAATATATACCAGAGTGGTAATATCTGACACCAAACTGGCTGAAACATTTGGGCGTTCAGGAAACAATAAATGATGACTGATTTTAGACCCATTTGGATTCAGGATTCTAACGTAGGAACAGAAAGAGGCCATGCAGCCACATGTAAATCATGTATGAAGAATCATACATGAATTCACATGTATTATGTGCAATGATAAAACCATGTATAAGCACTGGCACGGATGAGTTGAGAAGAATGGCCTTTTTCCGTGCTGTAATTCTATGTGTAATTATATGTGATTCTATGTAATTCTACATAAAACACGACTGTAGGACACTGCTGTGCGTTATTGGCTGCTACGTTTTCTCGCACAAAAATACAGTCAATTTATTTTACAATATATTCTGTGAAGTGCTTTGAGATGTCTCAACGACATGGTAAGGCATTATATCAAATGCAAGGATTATTATTGTTATTATGTGTACACACAGGAACAGAGGGAGCTACAGACGCTCTTAATTATGAAATTAACCAAGCAGAAGGATTAGCTGTTAATTACATAATTAATAAATCATTTTCATTGCTTGTCTATTTCCTTGTGTCTGCAACATCCTAGAATCTCTACAGTTTATTGATACAATGTGACACAGTTGCCATTTGGTAAAACGTATGTGCTGCTCATTAATCTAAAGCAGCTGACAGTGACAAGGTGAATTTTACAGAATGTTTACTACGTCAGTGCCATAGTTTTTCCTGTCAAGGCTTGTCTATTTTAAATAAATCAGTTGGCAAATAAATACTGCAGTTATAGTTATGAAGACTGAACCTCATCACGTCTAGATACGTCTACGCTAACTCCCTGCTCGCTGGATTTCCTAACTCTTCCCTCCACAAGCTGCAGATTATTCAAAACTCTGCTACTCGTGTTCTCTCCTGTATCTAGCTCCGTGAACCGATCACTCCCATCCTCGCCCGGCTCCACTGGCTCCCCTTCCCCCAGAGGATCGAGTTTAAAATCCTCTTCCCTTAGACCTGTGGCTTTGGTCATCTACCTCAAATATTGCACCTCCTTTCCTCCTTGTAGATGATCCCCATTGTCTTTGTGAAGTGCTTTCAATCCTTCATCCTATGTGAAAGGCACTATTTCACAACAACAATTTGCATTTATATAGCGCCTCTCACCCAGAGCGCCCCAGAGCTTTTAAGTTGTTATTTAGAACATCACTTGCAGGCAAGAGACTGTAAGATTGAGATATAATGAATAATATTTGAGAATAATCCTTACGTTTGATACAGTGCCTTATCATGTTGTCAAAACATCTCAACGCGTTTCACAGGATTTACTGTAGAGTGCGATGTCTTGTGTAGGGGAACACGGCAACCCATTTGCACTCAGCAATGGCCCACAAAGAGCCACGATCTGATGACCGACCCCTTTAATCTGGGGGATTGTTGACCAGGACTCCCCCAAACTCCGGAACACTCTTCCTCTGTTCCTCCGCCTTGTCCTCTCCTTCCCCATCTTCAGGTCACGCCTGAAGACCTTCCTCTTCGCCCATGCTTATGGTCACTTCCCGCCTCCCCCGATCACTGTCATGCTCCGCCACTGTTAAATGCTCTAGGACTCTACCCTGCGTGAAAGGTGCTATAAAAATGCAAATTGTTGTTGCTATTGAGAGAAACCCCTCTCAATTTTCAAATAGTGTCATGTAATAATATATAATAATCCTTGCATTAGATATAGCGTCGTTGTTGAGACGTCTCAAAGCGCTTCACAGAATATACTGTAAAGTGAATTGACTGTATATTTTGATGGCCAAATGTGGCAGCCAATTGCGCACAGCAGTGTCCCACAAACAGGCGTGGATTGAGTGACCAAATTATTTTTAAAAGGGATTACTATCCCCATAAAGCGATCCGACTAACAACTGTTCCTACTGACTGCTAGGTAAACAGAGGTACATGGAGCAAGGACACTTACCTAAGGTTTCTCCCTGCCCAGGAATCGAACATGGGTCCTCTCACTTGCGAGGCAAGTGTTGTAACCAATACGCTACAGGACTCCACATGTGATCTTTAAGGTCCACCTGAACAGGCAGACGGGATCTTGGTTACATATTTCATCCAAAGAATGGCACTTCCAACAATGAAGAGCACCTCCAGCAGTTCAATGGAGTGTCAGTGGAGTACATGACGACAAAGTCCGGACATGGGGCTTCAATGCGCAATCATCTGACTCAAGAGGCGAGTGTTATCAACTGATCTAGGTGACACTTCAACCCTTCCTACTCACAACGGTTCAGGTTATGGCGTGCTTACTGCCATGCATTTCATTCCAAATGGTTCATTCAGGAATGAACCAGTTGGAATGAAATTCATGGCATTAAGCACAATTAATTATTTAGTGTATCGTATCTGTCATTCTGTTGCCTTTACAATAACCACACATCTATGATGTTGATATATTTTGTACAGTATTACTTTAAGTGGTGCTAAGTAGCGCAAACTATTTAAAAAATGTGAGTTTTTTTGTAGAAGCATAAAACATAAAAACAATGAAATAGCAACCATTTCCATGAAACATTTGAGAATCGCAGGCCTCAATCTTACTTGAATAGAGACAGAATGATTGAGGGAACAAGTGCCAGACATGTATCAGCAGCTACCGGTCTGGCAAATGATAGAAGTAGGTTGCAATGTAAAATGATACCTCCATGCCGTTTTTTTACACATCATGAGTCTTTTATAATCTTCGCAGTATTACAAATGAGTTTATTAAAATTCTGACATTAATATAATGCAATATTCATCACCTACTATCTTTGCCACGGGCCCATGGAACCTGCTTTAGAGTATTTGGCCTTTTTCTTTGTAAAATTTTTCTGTGACAGTTTGAAGCTGCCACTTCCAGTATATGCACTAGTGTTTACATTGGCTTTCACCCCAGCCTCTACACACCTCCCATCCCAGCCCCAATAAAATAGCAAGCAAATAGTTTTGTTGACAGGAGCAGAAAACATTGCTGTAATTGCAACTTGAATACAATGTAATGCATAATTAAGAATTCCAAAAATCCCTACATTGATTTCTAAGTGAAGGGAAATAAATTAATTATCTGAAGTTCTCAGAAATAAATCAGTGGTCTTTATATATTAATGCCATGTCATAAATTGTACCAAACAATGTACTTTGGAGTTATCCATACTTGACTATACACGAACAACACCTTTGAATGCTTTATAAGACTTGTGAAACATTGGTAGGATCTGTTAATGAAAGAGATTCAATCACCTTTCCCCTCCCCACCACCCTCACCTCGCATCCCCAGCTCAGGTGCCTGAGTCAAGTGTTTTGAGACCTCCTCTGGATGTGCAAGGCACAAAATAAATGCAACTTGTATTATAATTTGTATTGTATCCTATCATGCTGCTCCATGTACGATCAAGTTAATAAATATTTATTTAAAGGTGATGCTGTTATTTTCTTGTTCAGCACTTTCCCCCCAAAAGGAATCATTATGCCTTTAAATATTTTGTTCCGTCAGCTGGATGTATGAGACACACAGAAACTCAGCGTTCTGCATAGGATGCATATCAGGATGAGCGTTCCACATATACATGCCACCCACGCATGGAGATTGCCCTTTGTCTGGAATGGAGTGCACACTGGCTCCCCGGAGAGCTGTACTCTATTTGGGAATGAGCCAAGACTTTGGGACTCCGCGTAGCTTGCCATCACCTTCAATCATGCACTAGTTGTAGTTAAAACATAAGGTATGTCAAATCTTTTGTTAGACTGACATTATTGTAATATATACAAGATTTAAAATCCACTAAGTTCCCTTGTCTGGGTGATAAATTGGTTATCTCCATTCTTACTGGAATCCGTGAAACTGCATCATAAAGAACAGCAAAGCTGCCATGAGCAATTACTCTGCTGCTGCACTGTTCGTTACAAGTGTCGGTGCTCGTTGCCTGATGCCAGTAGTGTCAGAGTTGACCAATTGCACATATAAATAAGAGAAAGTATTACACATGACTGAGTGGTGCAGCAGTAGCTTTTCAGCTCATCTTGGGGATCTAGGTTTGAATACAAGCCCAGACTGATGGGTGAAAGGCCCGTCTCCCCAGTGAATTGTACAAAAGGGCTGGAGGGTAGTAAAAATTACCTTATGAAAAAAACAAGTAAAAGATACACCAGGTAACCTTACACTAGTTTGTCTCACATCAGGTGACCATCCAGTTCTGTGATGTGCCTTGAGATGTTCTCCGGATGTGAAAAGCGCTATATAAATGTAAATTGTACTGTATTATATCAGTATGAGGCAAACTGCCAGATACTCTAATATGAGGAAGATGGGAGAAAATCTCTGAGCTAGCGCAAAGTAGGAAAAGAAATAGAAATACATATTTTATTAAGTAACTCTCCACTATTCTCTGTTTCATACCCTTCAATCGATTTCTTCACCAAATAGCTACCTAATTCCCTCAGTCGGCTGCTGACTCAATCTGCTGTCACCATTTCCCTAGGCAATGTCTCTGATATATTCGCTGCTCTTCATATGAAGTAAATCTGAATGAACTGCTTGTTCACCTTTCCTCTTCTGAACTGGAGTTTATGTCCCCTTGTCATACGGGCTTTGACCATATTAAACATATAATACAAGGTAAGTAAATTTGTAGATGATACTAAACTGGGGAGGGAAACTGTGAAACAGAGAAGTCAGCAATAATTTTACACAATGTGCTCGACAGGATATGTACCTGGGCTAATCAATGGCAAATTAAGTTCAATATAGATAGTACATTAATAATAACCCTTCCATTTGATATAGTGCTTGTAACATCAAAATGCCTCAAAGCAGTTCATAGATAACTCATGTGCAGTGCAGTCACTATTTTTAGATCAATGCAGCAGCAATTTTACACACAACAAAGTCCCACAAGCTACCATGTAGCAACTGATCAATTTACCTGGATAGTTGTTGGTTACGACAACCAAACTTCAGTTAATACAGCATAGCTCAGTTTTAATGAGTTTCACCATAGCGCAAGTTTGCTTATAATGTGGTTTCGCTGTCGAGCCCATTCATTACACATGCACTTGAGCAAAACTTCAAAAGCAAGACGGGGTGTTGTCGGTGGTTTAACGATCTTTTCTTTCCAACAGCTGGTGTGCAAGTTGTGTGCATGCTTGCAAATATTACATATGGATAGTAAAAATAGATGGAATAGAAGTCTAGTCAATCTCACTAAACCCATTAGACCAGTTCTGTCTCACATCAGTAGTAGGCAAACCACTGGAGACCATAATAGGAGCAGGTCCGGTAAAGATCATTGAGATCCGTCTGACCAGTCCCAAAATAAGAAAGAAAATATATATAACCATCCACAATTATGTGTCTCATGTCCCTCAATTGATTTCTTCATTGAATAATGTACAGATTACTGAAGAATAATATCAGAAGAATTATTATCAATATTGGACTGACTTTAGATTAATTCATTCAAAACCACATGCCCACAGATTGATGTCCATGTTAATAAGTCTAGACAATATCAGTTCCAAGAAAGTAGGAACTGGTGACACAGATAGTGATACATACTGTCTGCTGTGTTTTATCTACAAGCAGCAGGTGAAACTGTTCTCTACCAAACAAGACTTGGAGGAAACACAAGCATAGCCACTAAAGTGACCAAGATTAGAACAGGAAAAGGGCTGTTTCTATAAAATAGGGGCAATCATCAGCTGATTCCCAGCAGATGCTGTATTAGTCTGAGGTGCTAATAATAATGATAATATGAGCTTGCTAGTCATATGTGGGTATTGGACTAAATGGCTTTAAAATAATAATCACAGTAGTAGATATTGTGACAAATATATCTGAAAAATACATTTATTTTAAAGGCTTACAATGCAGACTCATAAAATTCATTTATTTCATTATGAGAGGCTGGTTAGGATATATTCCTCAGAGTTGAGCAGGTTAAGGGGTGCTCTGATTGAACTGTTTAAAATAACAAAGGGAAATGACAAGCTAGATAATGGGTCCCTCTTCCTTATGGTAGATAGAGGGATGCAAACAAGGAGACATAATCTTACACTTATTAATTTAAGTTTAGAAGTGGATCAGAACACATTACTTCATAAGGAAGGTTGTAAAATTTGGAATGTACTGCCTCAGAAGTGCATAGAGACAGAATCAATTGGGATGATTAAAAGGGAGGTAGAAATGTAGGTTGTAAAGATAGTAGGAGTATGAGGAAATGGAACTAAAAGATCCACCATAGTGCAATAAACTGGCACAGACAGGCACGATGGGCTGAATGATTTCCTCCTGTTCATGTTTGCAGCCTATTTAAAAATACTGTACACAATGTCCTGAAATTGGATCAATGATGTCAGAGAATTCTACAATTAGACAAACATCCTTTGCCAATCTCACTTCCATACCATAGTTTTTTAAAGAAGTTAAATGTTCTAAACAATACTTGTTAAATGTTCTAAGCAAAAGCAGAATTGGTAAATAGCAAAAGAAAAGTCCAAAAAATATTTTCACCGCTCTTTTTTTTACAAAACCTCTTTTTAAAAAACGAGTGTCTGTACAGTTTGTTGAAAATTAAATTCAGTTTATAAACTACCTTTGTGCTTTTGCATCTGCTTTTATTTACCATTTAGATTTCTGATTAGATTTTATTCTCGGTTAAAATAAAATGCACATTTACATGAACAATTTTGAAAAATAGAAACATGGGATATTTCTGTTTACACAAGCGCTCTGGGATGCTATCCTGCGCGAGGGGCGCTATATAAATACAAGTTGTTGTTGTCTAATTTATCACGTTCTTGCACCTGCCTAACTCTGTAAGCTTCTCCCAGCTTCCCCTTCTGTTTGCCTCCTCCACTAAGCAAACTCAGGCCTGCTGCATGTTCCTTGTCCCATCATTGATGATGAAGCTTTCAGCCATTATGCCTCCACCCTCAGGAACTCCTTCCCTCCACCCTTCCACTTTGCCCCACCCCAAAGAAACTTACCTGCAGTATTTGACTGTGCCATTGGTCATCTTGACCTGAAACATAAGGTGGTAGAGGCAGAATTCATTTGGGTTTCCATTAGGGAAGTAAATAAGTCTATGAAGGATAGGGATGGGGGTATGTGATAAGTCAGGGCAGTGGGATTGAATGAAGACTTTGGTCTGAGAGCTGGAGCAGGGTTAAATGATCTGTTCTGGGCTGTAAGTTTCTATGATTCTATGATCTTCCTCCAAGCATTCTGGGATATTGCTCTAAGTGACAAACACTATATAAATGCAAGTTAATATATTAATTTAGTTAATTATTATTATGAACTTGTGTCAGATGGTTGTGGATTACAGTGCACTGCTCCAGTGCACTGCTGGGGAGCATGATTCAAAATAAAAAGGGAGCTTCTCCCAGTATCTTGGCCAAAAATACTCCTAATAAATTGATCATTCACATCATGCTTGGAGTGGGACATTGCTGTGCACAAAATTGGCTGTTGTAGCCTACAAAATAGCCTACAAACAGTACAGTATAGTCTCTACACTTTGACGAAATTGTTAAGATGACCTAACATTGTAGGATATTGAATCCAAGTGTTATTATATGTTATTATATTTACAATGAAATTGTGGCTTGGTCACAGTATGGGACGTCCTCCTGACGTGAAAGGCGCTCTATAAATGGAATCTTGTTGTTGTTGTTGTTGCAAAATGAACATTTCTTATAAAACGAAAATGCGCAACACACCACCTTCAATGGAGTGACAGATCCGGGACACAGTAAATGTACAGCTCCAACGGTATCGCATTTCTCATGAGCACAACACGGGGTAAGATTAATGAGGTCTTATTGAAGCCTACATTTGGAACCTAAAATATCCTCATAATTACACCTGGAAAATCAATGCCTAATGTCCCTGGTGCGTTATTCATTTTGTCCACGGATGATTAGTAATTCATTACTTTCTGAGGAAATGCTCCTTCGAATTTTATTTATTTTGGATATATTTAATAAAATATTTTATAATAATAATATAATAATAATCCTTGCATTTGATATAGCGCTTTTCACGTCGGGAGGATGTCCCAAAGCGCTTCACAGAACACACTGTAAAGTGAATTGACTGTATATTTGTGGGCGAACGCGGCAGCCAATTGCGCACAAATAGTCGTAGATTGAAAATGACCAATTTATTATTGTTTTTGGTTTTGGAGGGATTATTGTTAGGCGTGTGGAGTAAGGAAACTTGCCCAAGGTTTTGCCATGCCTGGAATTGAACTCAAGTCTCTCGCCTCCACCCTTGCCTGCCAATTATTAATTATTAACAAAACTTTAAACAAGGTTCAGTTTAGTGGAGGTCAAACAGAAGGTCTTCACCGCAGAATAAAGAAAATGAGAAGAAATACCCTTTGTTCTCAAGCATTCCCGGTTCTTTACTTGCATATATATTACAAATTCAATTTGTTTGCCTTTCAGATATAGTCACATGAAATGTATTATAATATAGCATTTTGAGACCTTTCGAATGTGATAAGGTACTTTAAAATGCAGGTTTTTTGTGTCCACTGATCACTGCATTAGTGAGTGCAGAGAATTTTTTCCAAAATTAAATGCTTTACATTTTAATAATAATAACAATTCTGATATAGTAAGTGCGACATCAAAATGTCATAAAGTGCTTTTTAGGTTCTACTGCACTGTAGTGACTGTATATTTGTAGGCAGTCAATTGACAGCATTTTGCACACAAAATATACAGTCAATTCACTTGACAGAATGTTCTGTAAAGCACTTGAGACATCCAAATGACGTGATAAGGTGCTATATCAAATACAAGAATTATTACTATTATTATTACACGGCAATGCTGGGAGGAACTCCCTTCTCTTTTCATGGTGCCTTCCACAGCCTGCTGAATAGCAGATTCAATTTTGGTTTAACGTGTCATCTGAAGGATAGCACCTCAATGCAATAAGGAACAACAACTTGCATTTATATAGTGCCCTTCACACTGGATACCATCTCAGAGTGCTGCACAGTGCTCTCCCAGCATTGCATTCGAATGTCAGCCTAGCATATGAGCTCAAACTCCACATATGGGGCTTGAAACAATAACCTTCTGACTCAGTGTTGAGAGAGCTACCAACTAAGCCAGGCAGACTAAGTAAGGGCATTTCGTAACACGATAATAATTTTCATCATGATATCAGGACTCCATCGGTAAGATAGCCCTTTCACTTGATAGCCTGTGGTATTTAGACAGAATCAGCTTTATTCGATTCCTTTTGCACACCAGTACGCTAATAATGTATTCACTGTTCATTTAATCCAGTATAGGTAACTATTCTCCAAGCCCAAAACTAATCAATTTAATCATTCTATTCAAATCAGTCTGACCTATTTGATGTAATGTGTACCCCACAGCCTGTTGGGAATGGAAAGGCTGAACAGTGACACAGTGAGTGCTGAATAAACGAAAGAACTGTTAACATGATTAATAATATATCGCACATCTGGACAGAAATTCTATAATAAGATTCTGAAGCCTGAATAAATTTAGAAGGCACTTTGCTATATATAGTCGTCCCAAAATTAACCTGGAAAATGCTAATCTAATGAAACTATAGATCATGAATAAGGCAAAAAGATATTTTAAATTAGGGCAGTGAGCCCTCCAGGGAATGGGAGGTGCCAGAACAGGAAGGTTGAAATTAAGACAAGGAAGAAAACGCCACAAAGCAAAACAGGAATCTATAGATGTTTAATCTCTTGTTGAAGAATTCTTATTTCACTCTCCACCAGCTGAATGTTCTTGAAATAAATTTAAAATGCATTCTTCAAAATTAGAAATGTGATTGTTGCTTTGAACACTGACGGGGTGTGAATGGAGGAATATGTTTGACCCGGTGCTCTGGCTGGTGCTTGCTAAGAGACTGAATGACCCAGAGGACTTGTCGGCACTGCCAAAGGGTGAGGTCAGATCTTTCCTGTGGCTTAATTCATGCTCAGTGCAAATAGGTTCAATGATAGTAAACTCTGCTCTGAATTTCTGCACACAAAGGACAGACCTCCAATACATGATATAATAATAATTCTTGCATTCTTACACAGCTCATGATTGACATCACTGATCAAATTCTGAAATAATGCCATATCTTTCACAATTAACGCATTCGCATAAAAGTGCCATTAATAGCCCTGGTCTGGTAGAAACAGCAGCATAATTCAATGCAGGTGCACAAAAGCAGGCAAAATAAAGTCACTGCATGTTACAGTAAATCTTGTGAACGGTTTTGGGACTTCTTCTGACATGAAAGGTGCTGTAACACACGCAAGGATTATGATTTGGATTTGGAGCAAATAATATTTTAGGTTTGAAACAAGCCATATTTCAGATGGTCGACAGTCACTTTGTTACCTTTTCCAGCAGCTGACTCCCATGAGGATCAATTTTAATTTCTTCTTTCAAGCTGTAGAAGGCATCATTAGAATATACGACAGGCATTTCTCACACGTATGTGTAAAGGCAGATTCAAGGAATGCATTTCTTCTTTAAACAAGTTTGCACTGTCAATCTTAATATTATATATGCAAGTAATCTCAAAGCTTTCAAGCAATTCATCAAAGAAACGCTGCCTCAATTCCTACTCGAGTATTGCTATGACTGACAAAAAGGAAAAGGAAACATCAGTAGATCTCTTTTCCCTTTAACTGACTTCACACTATCAGAGCTCCAATAACTGCCATGCTCTTATTTAACATTCTCAATACAGGGTATTTTTTAAACTGTGCAGTCGTTGCTCTATTTTGTGTGTCCAGTTATTTTTCTATTGTCAGGATTTGGCCATCTTGACTTCACCCCTCTCATTGGGTCAGTTTGTTTATCAAATTTGTCCCTGTTCTCTTGTAAATTAATGTTAATTTAATTTTAAAATTGCATTATATTTATATATGAACATTCAGAAACAAATATTACATTTACCAACAAAGTGCATGAAACAAAATAAGCTATCAGGCAGTGTTTGCAAGTGATATTGAAAGAGAGATTGGATGAAGAAGGCCCTTCAATCTTCTCATACTTCCAGAGTCAAAATGTGTCTTCAATGAATCCAGGTTGTTGACTTTAACCATCCTTCCTAATAATCCATCCCAAATCCTGGCCAAATCTTGACCTCAACCACCCCATCCCCCTCCACCCCTTCAACTCTAGATCTGAGAACCATGTGCCAATGGGGAGAAATAATAGAAAAATAACTCTAAATTTAATATATTTTTTCTGTATGTTAATATACAACAACAACTTGCATTGTTATAGCGCCCTTCACACCGGACAGTATCTCGACGCTTAACAGTGATGGAGCTCGATGCTGAGCCAGGAGTTGGGAGAAGGTGACCGCAGGCATTTTGCTTATAAATACATATATCCCCCTGCATAATGTTTATATTATATATATGTACAAGGCAATTTTAAATTGGTTATTACCCTCTGAGGGAAGAAATACCTCCTGGTGTCTATCCTAAAATTGCCTTTCATAGCTCTGTTTGTACCTGTGAACACTCACTCTGCAGAAAGTGTTCTTGGTTTACATCTTGGCTTGGTTTACTTTCCCATTTTGGGTTTTATACATGCTGGAAAGTGATTGAGAGCCAGAACCCTGACAGAATTTACACTCCCTAACCCAAAGCACTTTATTGTAACGTCGCTAATCACCCCCGACACCCCACCCCCATCCCCCTCACCCTGGCTGAGATCAGCTAACTCAGCACAAACCAACAATTGAACCTGAGTCTGGCTCAACTATTTACTGAATAAACTGCTGAGCCAACACGGGTGCCTAATCTGTGCAAATTAGTGGTCTGAGATTTTGCAGGATTTACTATGAGATACTCATGAGATCGGATTATACCATTTAAGCACTTGGAAGAAGGAATATTGGCTGCTGAAACACAAGGAGGCCAATCTCCACAGATCTTAAAAAAGGTTTCCAAATTAAGAGTGATTTAAGAATTTGCGCGCTTAAAGTTTAAGAAAGAATTGGTCCTGCAAGCTAACACCAGATGGAATTTTGGGGCTTTGCACTGCCAATGACATGTCTGAATCTGTGTACATGTGGGAGCATTGATTTTATAAAATAAATTTCTTGTGTCAATGATCTGTGAGGGATTAGCCACCACATCACACCTCAATAGAATGATACTACCAGCATTGAAAAATTCAGGAATAAGCAGTTACGCTGGTTGAATCTGTAATAAAATAGGGTTCGAAATGCATATTTTCCTCAAAGTAAGGAATGGAGACAGAAGTAAGATTTGTTTTACATTCTAGTCTGACACTTCAGTGAAATAAGTCGCTGGCTGCCAAGACCCTCATCTACACTTTTAACATGTCCAGGCCTGACTATAACAACTCTCTACTCACCAGATGCCCCAGCTCTTCCTTGCACAAGCTGCGGACTATCCAGAACTCTGCAGCCTGTGTCCACTCCCACACCAAGCTCCGTGATCCTCTTATCCCTATCCCCCAGTGAATCGTGTTCAAGATCTTTGTTTTCACAATCAAATCCCTCCATGGTTTTGGCTCACTCTACCTCTGTGAATTCCTTGAACACTACAGACCCAGCTACTCCCTTTGCTCAATGAACACTGGCCTGATTCATGTTCCCCACCCGATCTACCCCACCATCAGCCGGCACTGCTTTGTTGGAAGTGCTGCCTTTATGCCTCTGCACTTAGATCCCATTTACATTATTTGAAAAGAGAAGGGTTTCTCCCCTTGTCCTGGCCAACAATCCAACATTCTTCAATTTGCGCAAAATGGCTGATCTGTTTGCCTATGGAAACAGTCACTACACTCAGTAATAATTACTGCAAAGCATTTTAAGACATGTCAGCACATAAGGGATTATAAACATGCAAGTTCTTTCTGGCGATGGTCACATTTCTCCCTCTACCTTCAGTTCCTCATTTAAGTGACTATGCTTTGTGAGTGAGTGAGTGAGTGAGTCTAGATAATAATAATCCTTGTATTTGGAATAGCGCCTTAGCACACCTTTGAGACATCTAAGAATGCTTAGGTAGCAATTCTATGCTTATTATGGAGAGTATTGCAGCCAAACCCAATCATCTAACCTCGCTTAGTAACCACTTGCATGCACTTTCCAGCAGGGTCCACTGGAGAGCAGTCAGCTCAGGGGATCCCAGCTGATATTTTCACTTTCTAACGCTGGAGTGCTAATAGCAATTGTATGTCCCTCATCCCAGCTGATATCACCTAACACAACATATTACAAACTGAAATTGGAGTGTTCCAGATCATGAATTTAGTTCAGGCTATCCTCTGTGAAGGGTGCTATATAAATGCAAGTTGTTATTGCATGGCTCCTTAACACATTTTACAGTGCCTTTATCCACTTAACTCTCTGGGGCATTTTTCAGCAAAGGAGAAAGAAAGAAATGGAACATGACCATCTTTCTTTGTGAAGAATGACCCTGGAATAACAGTCCCAAAATACACATTACAGTAGATACAGTTAAAAGTGATGAAAGTAAAACTGATCATGGCAAGCAGTGAAATGAGATCTATCTATTCACTTTATAGACCATAAATCACTTACGAATACTCATGGTATCTGGGTGTAGACTGTGCAGGTTCCGGGTGAGGCCTGAATTTCCCCACGATTGCCTTAAGAACATTGTCTTAAGTTTCATAACTTAATTTTGGAAATTTTTTAAGTTCAGTCTTAATATGGAAGATGGTTATGGTTTTGATACTTTTAACCATGATGATGGGTTTCCGCACGTGTCAGACAGACATCCAGCTGACCAACACATTTTTTTTCAGCAGTTCTTTGGAAAACCAGCTTCCAAATTAGGAATGAATTTAAGACTTTTCCAGCCAAGAAACTCCACAATCATAATTATTTAAAGATAATGTTCTTAAGTCATGATAAATTTCAAGCCCGCGCTGTCTCTGTGACCAGGGTAGAGGATATTAGTGTTTATTTCCTGACATGGCATCAGGTCCCGAAAGCTGCCTCCAGTAAACTTTAACCACAGAACTGTTTTTATGGAAGTGGCTACCTCTCCCACAGCTTTGTTCACACAAGGAGACAGATTCATTATTCTGTGGTCAGTATTCGTTGGACCACAGTTATCTGGACACAACTGATAAAAACCACAGAACATTATCTTTGGATTCAAGAAGGCTGCAGATCCCACTTTTCAGTAGAATTGATACTGGGCTCTAAACACACAGTTTATATTGGCATATCTAGTTTGGGATAAGTTAGTATGCAGATAACAAACTCAGCAGTAAATTAGTTAAAATCAACTAAGAATATAAATCTAGCTGATAAATTATAAACAATGGACCAAATAAAAGGTTTTATGGATGTAAATCGACCAAACAACAGGTTTTATCAGTTCATCAAATTGAACTAAATGGCAGCAGAAGCAATGATCAGCAACAATTTTACAGGTAACTGCTGTCAAGTGGTGGAGTCCTGTATCATAGTAGTTAGGACACTTGTCTCACAAGCGAGAGGACCCAGGTTCGATTCCCAGACAGGGCAAAACCTTAGGCAAGTTTCCTTTCTCCACATTACTCTGTTTAACTAGCAGTACGTAGGAACCTAGTTGTTAGTCGATTGGCGGCTCACTTTCCGGAGGTAATAATCCCTCAAACAAAACTGGGTCACTGATTGTGGGACATTGCTGTGCACAAATGGCTGCAGTTTTTTTCACCCACAAAATATGCAATCAATCCATTTTACATTGTGTGAAGCGCTTTGAGATGTCTCAACGAGGTGATAAGGAACTATGCAAGGATTATTATTAATATTATTATTATTATTATTATTTGTAGTGAATGTCTTTGTAGGTGAACACCGGAAGCATTTTGCAACAACAAGGTGACATAAAAAAGCTATAAAGTAACTGATCGATTAATCTGGAGGATTGTTGTTCAGGACACTGGGAGAAACTCTCCTCTTTGAGTAGTGTCATGTGACCCTTAACATCCTCCTGAACAGAAGGGTAGTCCATTTCTACATTACTGTTTGCTGCCCTTATACAGGTACTTTGCTACATGTGTAATGAATTTACGCATAGCAATGTCCCACAAACAGCCGTGGAGTTAATAACCAATTTGGGGGATTGTTGGCCAGGACAGAGAAATTCTCTTCACTTTATGATAGGATTTTAAGGTTGATCTAGACAGGCAGACAATAACTAGGTTTAACATCTCATCCAAAGGATGGAAATAAATATAGCAAGTTAGATCCCATTATTAACAAATCAAAATTAAATTCAATCACTGAAAATGCAAACAGAATTTCTTGTTGTTGATACCACCCAATTGTTTGGAACCCAAGATCATAAGATTATAAGATTAGTTTGGATGAAGAAGGCCCTTCGGCTCATCTGATCTCATCCATCAGGAAGTGGGTCAGCCATACACTCTGATTTTGAGGTGGAAATTAATCCATGTTGTGGTTGATGGCAACGACGATAATGCATTGAGTTGTTGAATTGTTATATCAGATAAATTGGGTCAAATTATCTTTTTCTGTACTGTAATGTCCTATGTAAAAATTCATAAAAATGGTATTGAGAATGGTATATGCACTCAGACTCAGACAAATTAATCTTTGGAATGCCAAACATGTATCTGAGTTCTCTGTAACGCTCAGAGGGCTCATTCCAACATATAGTACATCCTCATAAAGTGAGTTGGGCTTTACTTGCAGCATATTATGTCCTATCAAATATTATTGCACACACAGAAGGTGTGGGGGACAATAAAATAATTGTTTTTCTACAAGCACAAATTGCACTGGATGTTTTTGAATGTGTGGGCTGGCATATGAATTCAGAATACAATCTAACATCTTGTGTTTACAACAACAACTGGCATCAAATAGCGTGTTTTAGGATCTCAGAGTTGGATTATATTTGCATAAATGGTTTTTGGTTTCTCCTTATTCACATCCTGTTATTAGCATAGGATCAGGAGGAAGCCATTCAGCCCAATGAATCTCTTCCACCAGTTTATTGGATCACCACAGATCTTGTAACCCAGTTTCAACCTCTCTTCTTTACCCTTTAAAACCCTTGCTTCCTGATACAATACAAAATTACATTTGTATAGCGCCTTTCACATCGGGAGGATGACCCAAAGCACTTATCTTATCCACCTATCTAGTGATGTTTATCTCTGGACACCTCTCTATTTATACAGTGTTAATAATATACAATAATAAGGTAAGAACCTGTTCCTACTTCATACAGGCCACACAGGGAGAAACTGAGCAACTGCATCAAACAGGAATGTGAATCTGGCTAAATTCACATGCTCAGAAATAATCCAAACCAGATGATTTCAGGTCAATTTGAATTCAGTTCTGGGCTCGTGCTTCATCTGTAATAATATATTAGTGCCAAACTCTGGCTGGGGATGAATGTCATGAGATAGAACAGTGTAACATGTCTAATTTTCTCCTTCTATCAAGTTAACACAACTCTGAATGTAAAGGTGGTCACTTCAACACATTGCTATTGCTGTTACAGAGAAACCTGGAGTCCTTTTTCCCAGTTATTCTGTATTATTATTATTATGATTATCTGCTGTCTGCAAGGTCTTGGATCACTTTCTAGGGGTAATAATTTCCACCCCCCAAAAATGGTCACTCAATCCACAACTGTGGGACACTCCTGTGAACAATTTGCTGCTGCGTTTTGCCCACAAAATATACAGTTAATTCACATTACAATATTTTCTGTGAAGCGCTTTGAGATGTCTCAATGATATGATAAGGTGCTATATCAAATGGAAGGATTATTATATTATTAATATTATATTCAACTTATCATCCAAATTTGCCTCCAAATTAATTGGTTACGATCACATTCTTCTTCATAGAACGTTGCAAGTACAGATTAACTGCCATGTTTGCCTATATAATAATAATAATCATAATAATAAATAATAACCCTCACATTTCATATAGCTTCATAGGATTTATTGTAAAATGTAAGGACTATGTATTTGTGAGAGAACATGGCTACCATTTACATAAAGCAATATCCAGCCATAATAACACTCATTTCATCTCATTTTACTTCATGTATGAGGGATAAGTGAATAGAGAGATGTGGGTGAGAGGATTAGGAGGGTGGAGTATAAATATTGGAACAAACTAGTTGGGCCAAATGGCATATTTTTGTGATGTACAGTGTATGTATAATTCTAAGCAACTATACTGCTTTGAAATGTTTTTCTGTGAAATCTCCTAAATAAATGCAAGCAATTATTATTTGATAGTTGTCTTTTTCCCATGAATGCATATTTCAAGCTGTATGTATTGTAGAACTGAGACCCAGATCATACAGTCATGATAATGATGGATGGATAAATTGCAAAATGATGACTAAAGGAGGGAAAGGTAAGGAGAACACAAGGGAAAAAGAGGAAAAAGAGGCACCAATAACTTTCATTCAAAAAAAAAATTTGGTCACTCAATCCACGACTCTTTGTGGGACACTGCTGGGTACAATTGGCTGCCACGTTTCACCCACAAAATGTAAGGTCAATTCACTTTACAGTATATTTTGTGAAGTGCCTTGAGACGTCTCGAAGATGTGCTAAGGCACTATATCGAACACAAGGATTATTATATCATTATTTATATATCAGGGGTAAGGAACGCAGACAACAGGAACAGGAGGAGTCCAATCAGCTCATTGAGCCTGCTTTGCTAGTTTATTAGATCTTAGCAGGTTTTTTATTCCCAATACCCAACTCTTTTGCTATACCCCTTAATACCTCTATTACTCAAATGGATATCTAATCTTGCTTTTAAACGTCTCTATTGATTCCATAGGCTCCATTTTGATTTGAATGCAATATTTAGCTGACGTAGCTTGAAATGTGGATTCATGCGGAAATCAGGTTACATGAGAGGAAATCAAACTGCTTTAATTCAACTGTAGAAATCGAGAGGATCCCAATGCATTGCAGACACTGGGAGCAGGGGGGAGGGGAGAGCTTGTCGTACCAGGAGCATTATAAGATAACCCCACCAAGGTCAGTAAGTTTCTTGCAATTAGAGAATGTAAAATTACAGAAAAACAATCTCCTCTTTGTGACTTAAGAGCAATCAGTATGCAGGAATTTCAGTTTCAGAAAATATTATAATCAAACTTCTTGCATTTGATACAGCACCTTTCACATTGCGAGGAGGTCTCAAAGCCCTTCACAGGATTTACTGTAAAAAATTGTATCGGTGTATATTTTAGGCGAACAAAAGATCACTATATTTTGCATTGTGTAGAATACATTGTATTGTGTATTGAATGAAGATTGTGTATTGAATGAAAAGCTACCTGATAGATTATGAAAAAAATATTTGTTCATGTTCAACATGGTACATTTGCAGTGGGGGAGGGGAGAGGAGGTGATTCATATTCTAAAATGGTTCCTACAGGGCTCTGTGATATTACAGTACAACACTGCTACACGTATTCCACTCTGTCATCTCACAGCAAATAAATATCTAATTTTGATACAGGATTTAATTTGTTTAAGTGGATTGCTTACAAACAGTTGGCATCAAGCGTAAGAAGATAGAGTGTTAAGATTACCTATTTGTAATTAGGATTTCAAATTAACTCATTTGTGATTAAATCCTCTCAGCAGAGCCAGTCAGGCCCTGCATTCATTGGACCAGGGTCTGGTCCCTGAGCAGTCTAGTCTAATTGGAAAACTATCTCCTTTGGAATTATAATGTGCAGACTGGGCTGCTTTTACAGGTCATGCATAATGACGCACACTGCCAACTGTGCACAGTATTTAGCTTTTGCAGACTCATTGTCATTATGACTCTCTTACATAGCAAACAGTGCTCTGTTGCATAGATCTGCCACTATTCTAATTTGCATTTTGTTGTAAAGACCTCCACATTATAGTGACGACTGCACAGAGGGCATCTTGTGTCATTCCAATAGAAGATTGCTTTCGTAAAATGTAGGTTAAAAGCCGCTGGCTCTAGCCATCTGCTGCTTGCATTCTGTTCCCAAAAACTGGAGCACATACTATATTCATGGCAATTTAAGTGACCTTATGATAGGAGGAAACTAATTTCATAATCTTTCCAAAGGGAAAATGCTCTGTAATAAATACGGGGTTGAATTTAAATGTATTAGCACAACTTCTGCGATGATATTGTACATGTTGCTTATCACTCGTGTTCTTTATTAAATAAAATTCCTGTTTGAAAAAATAAATTAATTCACTGATGATAAATGCAGGGCTCTGTGGGCAGAGTCACAGGTTCCCAGGATGCTGGAGAATCCAGGAATGTCAAAGAACACTTGTTTTCTCTTAAGTTACTGCTGTGAGTCAAAAAGGAATAGACAGATGGATTCAGTCTTCCATCCAATTTCCCCAGCATTAAGCTGGAGGAGAGAGATTTTGATGCGAGTCCCTCGTTGACCTCTGTGGTGACCACATTGTACACACAGGCATCTCATGTGCTCTGTTTGCTAAAAATAGTGACCTTTTTTTGCTAAGTCTTTATAATGGGATTTCCCAATAGAAAGATTTCACAACGAAGACTGCTATTTCTAGCAATTAGCAGACATTATAATAACAACAATTTACATTAATATAGCACCTTTCAAACTGGAAGAATGCTTTAAAGGATTTTACAAAGTATGAGTTGCTCACGCCGGGAGTGGGGCAGGGGAGCAGGTCAGATAGACATGTGCTAAAGCACAGTCAAAGAGATAGTGTTTGAGACTGGATTTGAAAGCAGAGAGGGAAGAGCATTCTCAGCATTCTCTTTTCAAGGTATCATATTTAATGTTTGTTAATGTTTCACATGATAAAAGGTATTATAAACCTAACAATAATCCTTACATTTGATATAGAGCCTTATCACATTGTTGAGACGTCTCAAAGCGCTTCACAGACTATTGCAAAGTGGTTTTACTGTGTATTTTGTCAGCATAAAAAGTAAAAGATAATAGCAAATTTCAATGTGGTTTTAATTAGATATAAAACATATCTTTATTATATACGCTCACAGGAAATGATTTGCACAAGTTCTCTTTTCTGCTGATAAATAAGCCTTGAAACAAACAGGTGATAGACGTGGAGGAAAAGAAGACAGAAATGTGATATCAGATATTGTAAGAATCACCTGGAGAGCAACAAATCCGGTGTGAAATAAAGCAACAAAGCTACCAATCTGTACACAGTTATCCGAGTCACTTGAATTTAAAACCTTGTGAAACGCATCACTTCAAACATGATGAATAATCTTTTAGAAATACAGCATAAGGGCAATTCGATGGCAGTCATGATGGACTATTAGATTGTTAACTGAGAGAGCAGAATTGAAAACATGGTCTTGGCTCAGGCATTTAGTCTTCTCCCAGAGGACATGCTTTGTCACTGTTGGTTGGGTTGCCTCAATGAGAGAATGATTGATCCCAGCATCTTCCCAAAGGTATGTCCTGAAGATTGTGGCCTGGCCTCCCTCGTCACACCACCGGGCAATTCAGCCAATCTCCAGCACTGAATTGGAGTGCAGTCTAGACTATGAGCTCAGAGTTTCATTACTCCACACGCCTGATAACAATTCCTCAAGAAAAAAATAAAATAATAATTTGGTCACTCAATCCACGACACTGCTGTGCGCAATTGGCTGCCGTGTTTCGCCCACAACTATACAGTCAATTCACTTTACAGCATATTCTGTGAAGCACATTGATACGTCTAGAAGACGTGAAAAGTGCTATATCAAATGCAAGGATTATTATTTATTATTTTTAAAGTCCCCAAAGTGTGATTAACCACACAAAAAATTATATTTATATGTGCCATTCACATCAGGAGGATTTCACAAAGAACTTCACAGGATATACTCTAAAGTGGAGTGACTGTGTATTTTGTGGGCAAAATGTGGCAGCCAGTTACACACAGCAATGTCCCACAACAGCCATGGAGTGAGTGGCCAATGTTTTTATTTGGGGGATTGTTGGTCAGGTCACCAGGGGAAACTCCGTCTGTTTACGAATAGTGCTATGGGATCAATCGACTAACAACCGGTTTCTACGTACTGCTAGGCAAACAGAGGCACTTGGAGTAAGGAAATTCGCTAAGGTTTTGACCTGCCCAGGAGCCTAACCTGAATCCTCTCACTTGTGAGTGTGCTAACTACTTCATTATGGAACTTCTATAATCATAGTTTGAAAAACAGAAGCAGACCAAAGTTAGACAAGCATTTTTTACAACCCTTGTAAGAAAATAAAATTGGTCATTCACTCCATTGACTGTCTGCAGAATGTTGCTGTGTACAAACTGACTGCTGCATTCACCTTGAAACACACAGTCATGGCACTTTACAGTAAATCTTGTGAAGTTCTCCTGAGATGAAAGGCACTATACCGAATATAAGGATTGTTATTTATTATTTTATGTCACGGTGCTGAATAGGTGTGTGCATTCCCTCCTGATTGATGTGCTGACATTGTTGTGCAGTTTACAGAGCAGGCAGATCCTGAGAGTAAACTGCTTTGTATACAGACTCTGCTCTTCAACTCACTGACTACTGAATTCATGTCACTGCTGATAAGACCGGCAGTAGGGCTCACCTCAGTCTCTGTCTAGCCATATGTCCTCAGAGTCTTTATAGCTCTTGGCAGCTGTCTCTATGGGAGGTGATTTTTTTTTGTGCTTTGCAAAGCAGATATAGGTCACAGAAAAGAAACAAGATCAGAAAGGGCTTTACCCATGTTACCACTGTGTGATCATTGGCTAAAGCCACTCTAAAACAGACAAGAGGTTTTGTCTATCCAAACTCCTGTACAACACACATTGCTGCAAGATTTCAAAGAACAAATTGGAGCCGAGGTCTAAAGACTGCCTGACACATGGGAGATTCCCTGGAGAAAACACTGTTTTCATCAGAGGTGCTCTGGTCAGGGCCCACACAGCAAGGAAACAGTACAAGTCCTTTCGAGACCTCACTGTTTTGTTAAAAGTCTCCAAGCAAGGGTTGTGGGTCATGCTGATTGTGAACATGTCCTTCTGGCATTTTCAGGACGACTGGACTGATTGACTGACTTGTTTTTACCTAAAATAATTGCACCACTGATGCCAGTATAGCATGGACAACATTCCTGCAACCCGAATGCAGCCATTTAGAGCACAAACATCTGCCTTGAAAGCATGAACATCTGCCTTTCGAAAGGCATTCATGGCTTAGGCTCCATCATGTCAAGTAACTTTGCTCAACAAGATCACTTTGTCCAGGGATTATAATATCCATTAGCTTTTGTCAGTCATTCACAAATAAGACTCGAATGATCACATCTGGACAAAATGATGTTATTGAACAATTATTAGAACAAGAGCACCACAAAGGGGCTTGAAAAGGATGTTGAAGAAAGTCACGGTCATCTGGCTTTGGCTCAGCCTTTGACTTGTTCAACGTATGAAGTGAAACCGGGATTTGCCTGAGGAAAGTTCTCTGTTTTCCCTGCACAGCTGAAGTTTTTATTGTGAGATTGAATGGTAACAGCCGGCCTCCAGGAATTCACAAGGACCACATGTAGGAGAGAAGGAACTTAGCAGATGAGGGTAGCGCTGAACAGCTGAGGCTTTGGACGCTGTGGCTCAGGGCCAGCTTTCTGATCTGTATTCATGTGGAACAGTTGGGAGATAAGTGTCCCAATTCTCACCACATCCTCATTCACTTTGGAGTCAGTCACTTCCTGCTTTTGCTGTCAGTCCCATATGCAAGTGTGGGCAGAGGGTTCAGCTTTGTTCAGGTTAGTGAGTTGAGCCTGTCTGAAACCCACCCTCTAGGTTGCCATCAGCAAAAAGCGGTTCTGAATAAAAAGCAACATTTTCCACAAATTTGTGTATTAGCTTGGCTCAGTGGTAGCACTCTCGCTTCTGAGTCAGAAGGTTGTGGTTTCAAGCTCCACGTTGGGACTTGGAATCATATTGTCTAAGTTGACACTCCAATGCAGTGCCGGAAGTGGGGGGGGTGGTTACATTGTCGGAGCCGTTGTCTTTCGGATGAGACATTAACCAATGTCTGCCTGTTCAGGTAGACGTTTCAAGATCCTGTTCAAGATCCTTAACCTCACTGTTAAATCCTTCCATGGTCTAGCCCCACCCTACCTCTGCGACTTTCTTAAACCCTACCAACCCCCTCCCTCCACTGCCTGAAAGTACTGGCCTGCTTCAGGTCCCCCACAATACCCACCCCACCATCAGTGGTCGAGCTTTCAGCTTATCTGCCCTCATTCTCTGGGACTCCATCCAGAATCCCTTCACCTCGCCCCTTCCCTTCCCTTACCTCTTTCGAGATCTGTCTGAAGATCTTCCTTTTTGACCATGCCTTTGGTCATCTTCCCCCCCTCCCCCCCCCCGCCCAAACCCTACCTCTCTTGGCCCCTACCTCTCCCGAATCCAACCCTCAGCTGAGGTGCAAACCCTTGACTGTCCAGTGCCTTGGGACATCCTCCCGACGTGAAAGCCATTATAATGCTATTTGTTATTGTTGTTGTCACATTTGATACAGTGCCTTTCATGTCAGGACACCATTTCAAAGCTCTTCACAGGATTTACTGTAAAGCATAGTAACTGTGTATTTTGTAGGTGAATTAGTTACATGTGAGCCAACATTGGGGGTTTAATTTGCAGATAATTTAATTTCTTAATGGGATTCTTCAGAATTCTCATAAACCCATGGGACACTGCTCCAGAAGTGGATTGTGTCAGAGTCAAGGTCTTATGGGTTAGTGTGACGTACTACAAATGAAAAAGCTTCCCACTGGTTGTCGCACTAGGACCACTCTACCATCAGGGCTTTAGCTTACAGGGTTAGCAAGATCCAAGTGGGAAAAATCTTTGCCTCTAAGGATGGGGAATCCTTCCCCATGCCTAACACAGGGATACTGAGGCCATTTGTAGCATCCCAACTACTACCCCAGCTCAGATCAGCTAAATCAGCACTTGTAACTTTCTGCTCTAGTCTAATCCAATGGATGGTGTCTTTACCCACAAGAACAATAACACCGCAATAATAACTTACGTTTGTAAAGCTCCCTTCATGTTGGGTAAAGCCTTGGAATATTTTACAAGGATGGGTTGGAATTGAAAGGCACTATATAACTGCAGTTACACAATTAAGAGGAAACTATAGGATGCTATGTGGGATGACAGGCTTCATAAGGTGAAAGACCAAAAGGAACTGAAGGAGAAAAAACACTACCTTTAGAGGTTGAAAAACACTATAAAAGAAGAATTACAAAGCTTTGATTTTGAAAGGAGGCAAGAATAAACCTGCACACTTCTCTTTTCAGATTACAGCTTCTAAAAGTGTAAAGGTAGAAAGATTCTGGGACTTTTATCCTGCGGTAAAAAGAATATTAACTGCTTCAGTTCCACTTTCTGCGGTCCAAATATGTATACTCAAATCTTTTTTCTTGTATGAATTTTACTGACAATGAGTCTAAATATGCTGGGACACCTGACACCATTCTTTCATAATGCAACTAAGTGGGGACCCGTCTCAAACTAAGAACTATATCAAACATCACACAGACTCGTGGGAACTCCATTCCGAAAGTAGTTCACTTTATACAAGAGTTTTCATGAATAAGTGGAGGTGTATGTCAGGTTTCCTTAGTAAGGAATCGACACATGTTAAACTCCAAATAATCTCGCAAAGAAATATCACAGAAACACAAAAAACTAATAACGATTTTTTATTTGTTCTTGGAATAAAATTGCAAATCTTCATTTCTCTTTGGCGGGCAAATGTTGCAGTTGTGTGAAAATTGTAGCATTTCCGAACAAAGGTGTGATTAAAATCATTTAGTTTTGACTATTTTCCATAAGTTCCAATGTGACATACTCCTTCGCTTATTTAATCTCTTGATGGGAGGCAAATAACCATAAGTAATATTCCATCACTCACATTCGGTTTTTATAAGGCATTTGAGATGTGAACGTTAGCTAAACATAGCCTTTAAGACCATTTTGTATCATAATTTAAGATCACAGAGAATTGTCAAAAATCCATAAACTTCCAAATTAAGACTGAATTTAACAATTCTCCCTAATTCTACCCAATCTTAAATTGTAGGACAAAATGGCTTTACAGACTAAGGCGAAATGGATTTTTGGGGTTTCTGTACCTTTGCAAACCTAAAACAAAGATGTCAATGAAACAGAAAGTACTACAAAATGTACAGCAAGTCATGAATATCTGCAAGGGAAGGGGACCGATTAATGTTTCACTATGATTCTTCATCAGACACTTAAGAACCAGCAATAATAACCTACCTTTCTCTTTCACGGTCGTTCACTTCAGCATACATTCCACAAGCTCATGGGAGCTTAAATGTTTTGACGTCTTGCACCATGCATGGTAGCCTCTATACAAAAGAAGGAGTCAGCAAAGCACAATTTAAGTCCTCTGAAGTTCAAAGTTGCACTTCTTCACATGAGAATCTTCTGCTGAGCTTCTCAGGTGTCTCAGCCCATGTCTCCAGTGAGTAGCTGAACCATGCAGACCAGGGAATGTCCCAGCAACAAATAATTATTACAGTTCAATCTGTTGCTGAGAGAAACATGGCTTCTACAGCACTGCAATGGACTCCATGTGCATGGTGCATTCCACATTCATGGTACGGTCCAATTGCATAATGCGTACACATACCAACAACAACAACAAATTACATTTGTACAGTGCCTTTCACGTCAGGAGGACGTCTCAAGGCACAGGACAGTCAGGGATCCGCACACAAGCTGGTGGATGGGATCAGGAGTGCAGGGAGGGTAGGGTAGGTGGGTGACCAAAGGCAAGGTCGAAAAGGAGAGTTTTAAGACGGGTCTTGAAGGAGGCCAGGGAGGGGGTGAGCCAGTGGGAGTGTAGAATGGAGTTCCAGAGGGCAGGGACAGAGAGGCTGAAGGTCCGCCCGCCACTGGTGGGCCCACTGAGCGGACAAGTTAGTACCACACTGCACATTCATAGTGCACACACACAAGGTACACTCTATCTGCACAGTCCAAGCCACACAAGATACACTCCACAAAAATGGTACATTATAATGGGGGTCTAATTTGGGACAGTTCTTAAAGAATTCCTTTTATATTTCTTTGCCGGATCATTCTATGAAATATTTGACTATTACTTGGGAAACAAAACATTGAATAATATAAAATAAAATAATCCTGCTATTTGATATAGCACCTACAACATCAAAATGTCTCAAAACACTTCACGGGTAATTGCTGTTGAGTGTAGTGACTGTATCTTTGTGGACAAATGGGGCAGCCAATTTGCACCCAGCAAGGTTCCAAGCACACCTATGAAGCGAATGACCTATTAATTAAATAATTGAACTAATTTCAGGGCAAATTGAGAACACAGTTGTGACCCAGATCCAGAAATCCATGTATTATTCACTAATCTTGGAACGTTTCCAAACATAAGTCACCAAGTGCAGACGTCAGGAATGATTATATTTCTGATGCTGCACCAACCACCAGGGAGCATTTCAAGGGTTTTTAATAAGTGAACAAAACCTGTCAAGAATTGACTGGAGTATTTCTTTAAACCCAGAAGGAACCTTTGAACACACTGTAATAATGGCCATTGTGGTCAAAGGCCTGATAATGTGAATTAAGTGAACTGAGAGACAAGTGTCGAGCAGAGTACTTTAGGCTGAAATTCTACCTCACTTTATCCCATAAGACAATTTTTTCTTAAACGATTGTATAGAATTCTAGAAAATCGTTAAATTCGTTTTTAATTTTGAATCCAGTCTTTTTAAGAACTAAGAAAAAGCAGCAATTAGGACTGATTTTGACCCAACTGTGCAGCGCCTTGGGACGTCCTCCTGACGTGAAAGGCGCTTTATAAATGGAATCTTGTTGTTGTTGTTGTTGATTTTAAATTTTTTTTAAAAATGAGACTTATTTAAAAAAAACGTAATTCTGCGCAATCTTATGTTTTAAGACATTCAAACTTACATTAGGTCATTAATTTTAATGGCTGTTTCTGGGGCATTGCTATGTGCAAATTAACTGCCACGTTTTGCCTATAAAACACACAGTCACTACACTTTACACTATATCCTGTGAAGCGCTTTGAGGCTTCCTCCTGATATGAAAGGCACTATACCAAATATAAGGATTAATATGGTTTTCAAATGTAAGAATTATTAAAGTTCATGTTTAACTGCACACATTTATGGTACACCGATTATTGGGTATACCGTGTATGTATGTATGTATGTATGTATGTATGTATGTATGTATGTATGTATGTATGTATGTATATATATATATGTATGGTTTGCGCTCTCTACCCCACAATCGGAGGTCATACTTTCAGGCACTACGCCCCCAAACTCTAAACACTCTCCCTCAATCCCCCCACTTTGCCCCGTATCTCCCCTCTTTCAAGTCCCACCTGAAAACTTTCTCTTCGACCGTGCTTATGGCTACCTCCCCCCTCCCCCCGGCTCGGAGTCAGGCTCCGCCACCGTTAAGCGCTCTGAGACGCTACCCTGGGTAGACGGTGCTATATAAGCTGTTATTAAATTTCACCAACAGGTTCTGCAGAACCCTTGTAGAATCCTAACACGGTTACAGCAGAGTAGGATACCATTTGTGTCTGTGTTAGTGTTAGATTCTACTACCGTCTATCTACTCGAATGCTTTGCGCTTTGCCCAACCCTTCCGGGTGTTTTTCCTCAAGTATTTATCAATTTCTCTTTTAATTTTGTATAGAGTAAAGCTCCCTTGACTCCCTAGCAGTGAACCTTAATCCCAACCTCTGAAGAGCATCTCGTTGCTGAGAGAGTCGGTTTTCTTAGTTCTCAGAAAACCTTAGTTCTCAATACAACACCTTGGTTTCTGTGATGTTATTTAGAACAGAAGGAAAAGCAAGAGATGAGGCTAGACCATTCAGACTAACAAGCTCCATTTTCCCAGTACATTACTTTTCCCACCATAGCAGCTAAAGATATTTTGAATAAATCCATGCTTTGACTCCTATTACATTTCTTGATATATTATCCTGAACAATTTCAGCAACATTGATTATTGTGATATAAATTTAAAGTTGAGGGTTCAGTCATTTCACCACCTACAAAATACAAGGTCACACCACTTTCCAGTGAAGCAATTTGAGACATCTCGACGACATGATAAGACACTATATCAAATGCAAGGGTTATTATTCTTATTTCCATTTGTATCTTTAGCTCCATATGTGCACAGAGCTTCTCACAGGCTTCCAACTCCCAGTCACATTGCCGATGACTGACACCAGCTGATTGTCAATTCTTTTCATTCACCAGCAGTGAAAACGAGGTGAGGTAAGCTACTTGAGGTTTGTGAAGCACTAAACCTTAGAGCATAAAACATAAAAATCCCCACTTTGTATCATTAAGAAGTACTATCTGTCAAGCTACTTGTCCAGCTAGGGACACCCTTCCTATTAGAGCTTTGGTTTGCAGTGGGAAGAATCTTTTCCCATTCCTGCCTACGATCCAGACTTGTTGTCTGTCATCAGTGGTGCCCTGGAGTACTATGGATCCACTTGGCTCAAGAACCAGACTACCGAAACTGGCACAGAGTTGATTCAATTCCGACATTCCACTGCAAGTAGGTCACCTTGACGACAGTTCAGCTCCAAGGAAACCCCAAAGAGTGGGAGTAAAGTGGCTAAGAAGGAGGAGAATAGGGCTGGAGGAGAATGCAAAGCTAGTAAGGAGTAGAGGGATTTGAATGTCAGAATAGTATCTTGAGGTCGATCCACTGGAGACAGAGAGTCTGAGAAGCCTGGCAAAGACAGGGCTGATGGGCACTCAGAGTTTAGTGCAGAATACTACATAGTCAGCAGAGTTCTGGATGATCTGGAATTTGTGAAGAGTGTTGCTCGGGAGAGCAGTGAGGAGAATATTTGAGAAATCAAAGTGAAAAAGGTGTGAATAACCCAAGTGTTTTTGCTTCCATTACCTTCTTTGATATATTATTGCCTGTCTGCCACTAATCAAAAAGAAAAGGGAGTTTCTCCCTGTGTCATATTAACTCTTAATGTTAGGCCATTAACTCTCCAGATAAATGAATGGATTATTTACTTTATAGCTGTCTGTGGAACCTTGCTCGTACAAATGGTTGTTGCGTTTGTCTACAAAAACAGGTCACTTCACTTGACAACAGTTATTATGAAGTGCTTCCAAAGAGATATTTCAACATGAAAAGGCCTTATAAAAATTATAAGTGGTTTCGTTTTTAAAATACAGTAGTTAGGTCTTAAATAATATTATCAATCCACGATTGTTTGTAGGACAACTGTGTGCAATTGGCTACCACGTCTCGTCCACAAAATATAGTCAGTTCACTCTATGGAACTGCCTTCCTCACTCCCTTCATCTCGTTCCTTTCTTTCGTATTTTCAGGTCTCTGCTGAAAACCTTCTTTTCGACCGCGCCTTTGGTCAGCTTCCCCCCCCTCCCCCTGACTCAGTCCCGGGATCCATTACTGTAAAGCGCTCTAAGACACCGTGCCGACATGGAGGGCACTATATAAATCCAAGTTGTTGTTTTGTTGTTGTTTACAGTGTATTCTGTGAAGCGCTTTGAGATGTGAAAAGATGCTGTATCAAATGCAAGGATTATTATTATGATTATTATTATTATTATTATAATATTCGGGTCGAACGTGCGAGACTCAAAATAAAATCTGGAACAGTGAAGTTGAATGTTTACCCAGGGGCCAATACCTGCCAGGAGACAAGGATATTATTTGAAAGTCAAAAGTAAGACAGAACTACCTCTGAGCAGAGATATGAATGGAATGACTGAAAAGTACACTTAGATCAATTACAGTATAGCACTGCCAGCCTAGACTGTGAGCTCAAGTCCCATCATGAGTCTTAGACCCGCAACCTTCTGGCTCAGATGCAGGAGTAATACCAACTGAGCCAAGCTGACACTTAACAGCTATAAATCATGCATTAATTGTTAATGGTACAATAGAATCATGTTAAACTTTACTTGAGAATGCACTTAAATCTATTAGAATTTTCTTTTGACTTAATAAAACCACTTCTGTGTGTTGATTGAAGATGGCTGGTTGCCATGTTAAACAACTTTGTTGGCAACTTTTTTACATCCAGCACTGAGTATTTTATGCCTTATTTCCTTTTAATGAGAAAATCCTGTGTTTAATTAAAATCCGCGTTACTGTATTGCTTGTCTCTGCTGTTTCTTTAGCTATTGATTAAAAGTAACCAGCCAGTCGATTTATTTGACCCTGTATGAATATAAATTAATTCTCTTTAAATCAGATGAATCATATATTCACCGATAGTACAACATTTTACAGGTCTAAAAGGACATTTGAAATTATAAAAAGTCATAGGAACAGATTTGACACACTTAGAAATTGTTGTTTGTCCATACAGAATAAGGCCCCCAAATCAACAAAAAAACAAATAACCTATTTCAAAACGTCCAACCCATAAATAATATATATGCAGACCGTGAAGCACCACAAATAGCTGGTGAAAAAGCAACTAACTTCTTCAGGCTTTGTCACCTTTGTGTGACTGTACATTAAAGGGAATATCATGAATTTATCTTCTTGCTTAGACGTTTTTGTGAAGAGCTATACCTCAATCCAAACCCATGCATCATATTGATGATTTGACAGAGATCAGATATCATAACACTATTATTATCAGGTGTCAACCTGACTCAATTGGTAGCACTCTCACCTCTGATTCAGAAAGTTGTGAGTTCAAGCCCCGCGTTGGGACTTTGTCTCAGCTGACAATCCAATGCAGTATTGCGGGTGCGCTGCATTGTCAGAGGTGCCATCTTTCAAATGAGACATCAAATCAAGACTCTGTCTACCTGTTCAGGTGACTGGTAAAGATCCTATGGCAGTATTCAAAAAGAGGAGTTTATCCTGGTGTCCAAATCAGCAGACCCCCAAATAAAATTGGTCATTCACTTCATGGCTTTGTTGGATATTGTTGTTCACTGATTAGGTGCCACGTTTGCTCACAAATACAAAGTCACTTCATTTCAGTCATGTCCTGTGAAATGCACTGAGATATTTCAATGGCGTGAAAAGGCACTATATCAAATGCAAGGATTATTACATTATTATCAAACATCCAGCTATCATCTCCAATAAAGAATAATAATAAATTAAGGACAGAATGAATTCTACATGCTTTGTACAACAGCAATAACTTGCATTTATATAGTACCTTTCATGTAGAATAATCCTTAGAGTGCCTCATAACTAGCCAGCTTTTGTGAGCAGCTATCGGAAATAGGTTGCAAGGATCATCCTATCCGTTATAACTGTGGCTTGCAGTGTTAACAGGAGCCACATGGTCAGGATCCCTGCTTGCAGTGAATGCCCCTCCACGGTCTGTCAAAGGCTGGTCTATCAGCTATAACTAATGCATTACAAAATGCAGCAGGAACAACAACAAATACATTTGTATAGCGCCTTTCACGTCGGAAGGACATCCCAAGGTGCAGGAAGTTTAAAGCAGGCTTCTCATTGTACAGTGCTCTACTCCTGCAATCACAGAAGCTTGGCTTCCAGCAATTTATACACAGCAATAGACAATGTTTTTCTTGTGCGCTGTGTAGCACGCGCACAGCCAGCAGGAAGTGATGTCAGTGGTGACCCAGTTGGTCTTATTTTGTATGGACAAGTTGGTTATTTTTCAAACTTCGCTTACAATGCAGCTACTCAGATATCAGACCCAGTGGAGACCCATTATAATCTGATAATGTTGCCCTGCATTTCTTCACAGTTGTTAATATAAGGAAAACCTTGGTGACTGTTAATACAGTAACAATGTTGGTGCTGACCTGAAGGACTGCAAAATAAGTTCTATATTAAACTCTGTATTGCATTGCTTAAAAAAAGCATGAATTCCAACAAATTTGAAGTTGCAGTGATAATCTTAACCTGATAAATATCAGGAAAACTCAGTACTAGTCGGCACATTCACTGGGCTTAATCCCCGAGGCTTACATAGCGCACATGAATAGTTTTCCAATATAAGCACACAGACAAATAACTGTAATTATGTTCACAAAATTCTCAGTCATTCACTCTGTCACTGTCTCATCCAGGTAACTCCTCCAAGTCTATATTTAAGAGTAATTAACTACAGTATAATTGTCACAGATTCATTTTTATAAGAAAATATTGTTATTTAGAAAAAAGTTGGTTCCCTCTAAAGGAGCTTGGATGCAAATTGTGCAGTTTTGACAATAATGTTAATATTATTCTGCATTTATGAGTTCAAATTAAATTCTCCCACTCCACTCTGTTTGACTACAAATACACAGTCACTACACTTTACAATAAATTTAATGCAGCTCATTGAGATGTTTTGACAACGTGATAAGGTATTATATCAATATCAAATGCAAGAATTATTATTATTAACTGAATCTATCTATCATGCAGTACATGTACTATGGCATTAATATAAGTAAGACATTTTTTTCCCTTACATTTTGTGCATGGCATTTTCTGTTGAAGGCAAGTGGATCATACTATATTGTATTTTAGGTGGCAATATCAACGTTTCACAATTCAATCAATTAAGTCTCGTTTGTTTTCTTTGCTTAACATTAGATGTCTGAGGTCCATAATTCTCATGGTCTTAAATGTAAGATACTATATTAAAATGTGGTATCATGCAGAATTTGGGAATTGTCTTAAATGCCAGTTTGAATTTGCAAACCAGTTTTTAAAAAGATCTGGTTCCATCTTATATTTGAAGAGGCTAGGTCTACGTCTAATGTGTTTCACCCACAAAATATACAGTCAATTCACTTTACAGTATATTCTGTAACGTGCTTTGAAATGTCTCAAAGACTTGATAATGTGCTATGTCAAATACAAGGATTATTATTATCTTCACTTCCATCCCTATCTCATGCCAAATGCTGCCAAAACCCGCATTCATGTTCTTATCCCCTCTAGACTTATTTTTTCTATTTTTCTCTTTGACAGCATCCCTAGCTCCACCATCCAAAAAACTCCAGCTCATTCAAACCCCTGTCACCTACATTCCTTACCAGCACAAAACTTCACATGTCCATCACCCCCATCCTCACAGAGCTCCACTGGTTCCCTGCAGATTGACTTCAATATCTTTATCCTCTCTACAAATCCCTTCATGCACTCTCACTTGCTTACCTCTTCTCTAACCTAATTGTTCTGCTCTACCTCCACCACCCACCCAACACCACAACACCAAATTTAGGCTTGCTGCACTCCACCATCAGTGGTCCCAGTCTTCCGTTTCACCCCCTTTCTATTTGTTTTCAAACCTCACCTAAAAAATTATCTGTTCGACCTATGCTCACCTCTTTTCCCCTCTCCCACATCCCCACTCTGTCGGCATCCAGCAGCATCTCTGTGAAATGTTCCGAGACATTTCTGAACACGAAGGGTACTATATAATTGCAAGTTGTTGTAAGACCATGAGGATTTTGGACCTCTGATGCTCTGTGTATTTCTCCAATGTTAATATTTTCATGGGTCTGTATTACAAAATGTTATAACAGTCAGAGAGCAGTAGTTGGAGAGGAGGGTGGAAACTGTTCAGTGTCTGATTGAACAATGATAGATCCTCCTCTAACCCTTACATTGCTGCAAAACAAGTACACGGTTGAAAACAGAAACTACTGCAGGAACACAAACCCTGCACCACAGGAAAGAAGTGGATAGAACACAACAGGAGAAATTCCTTCTTTTCCTTCATCGTTTACACTACTGACAGACACACAGTTACTTTTGACCCATGGATGTAAGCCCAACCCTGTGTGCCAATTTGAAGTTGCAAAGTCCTGGAATGGCATGGGCAAAACTTGGGACATGGCTGGCTCGAGGAAGAATGTACATTTTTCACAGGGGTAATCCTTGATGTTGTTCAGCAAAACTAACAGCAAATTATTGGAGCTGGATATGGTTAATAATAATCTTTACATTTGCTACAATGCCTTATCACACTGGGAAAGACTGGGAAACTAGAGAATAGTAGACACAAATCTGTGTCCTACCATTCCTTTTAAACAAAATTGTAAATTTTAGATGAAATGCCAGGGACTGAGTGCTAACAACACTGAAGTTGAAGAGGAAGAAACAATTTAAATCAACAAGAAGTGGTTAATTGATTCCAAACTGGGATGCATTTGCGCACACAATACACAGTCACTACACTTGACAGTATATCCTATGAAGTATTTTGAAACATCCTTTTGACTTGAAGAGCGAGATATCAAATGTAAGGATTATTATTTGGAAACCTGCAGATTGTAAAGAAAAGGAAAAACTGACAGAGTTAAAGAATTTCCCATTCATGAAGTCCTGGGAAAGAAGGAGTTTTAGAAGATAATGTAATGTTATACTGCGGACTATTACTTGGTCTAACATCAATTTTACGTTTAACTGACGTTATGATTCTGTTAGGAGTCAAGTGTAGTATTTTCAATAATTTCCCAGTGTACAAAATAGATTGAGATGGGCAGTCTGTAGAGATAATATCATATTTTGCACATTAGAAAACTTAAGAAAATACCATTTTCCTTTATGTAGCAATCTACTTTCAAACATAGATTCAGATTATTCCCGCTACTAACGCTACAAGAGTTGACAAACCCACTCTCCATCTGGTTCTGCAATCCACATCTGAAGATAATTTATTTACTAAAGTTTAACATCAAGCGCCCTTAAAGTCGTCGTCTGTTTTTCTGAGCAATTTATAGGTCTATTTTCAGGGCTTCTCTGGAGCATATCCTCTACCGAGGATCTAACTTTTTAATTTCAGCCTCATTTATCACACGGACATGTCTTTTACAAGCTCAGGATATGAACATCTAGGCCTTTGATATTGATTGGTTCTGATGCTTTACACCACTGCCAGCATTGCAGCAGAGTTAAGGAAATACAGAAAACGTCTTATATATTATTCTGTCCACAAAACACGATTGTCTCTGGCTAATGTCTTGAGGTCCCACTTGTCAGTTCCCAAGAGGATGTAAGGACGACTATTTTGAGCTCAGCCTATTATAAAGCAAACCATAAAAGAATAAAATGCTCACTGTTTCTGTTTGGTTCTTCTGGAACTATTTATCTCAGTCTTTATTTGTACGTGCTGTTCTTTAACTTTGCTTATTTCAATCGGGTTCTCTTACTCCTTAGTTAGGCTGACCATGTGTGTAGATTTGTCCACTAATCCACTTCCTTCCTGTGTTTTTAACTTCATTTCTGGTTAACATGACATTCCACTCACCTGTCATGTACCCCAAATGTTGTCCCAGCTGATATCATAGATTAGAATTTGAACCTGCAACCTTCAGGTCTTGGAGTGGAGAACAACGCTGGCTGCGCCTTTATATACTGTATCCACTAGTTTGTGAGCCAAGTAGGTCCTCAGTACTCCAGGGCACTGCTGATGACTGACCTGGCATATTCACAGGAGTTGGAGAGGCAGACTTGTCACTGGAAAGATGGATTCCTCCCACTCAGTTCCAGTTAACCCTGCAAGTCAAAATCACAAGCTACTACTGGTGGAAAACCCTCAATGATCTGTTTCAGATATCCACTGACCTCTGGTTCTGCTCTGTGCTGAAAACTGTTCACCTTCCTTGCCTGTACATCAGCATCTTATCACAAGAGAGGCCATCCTTGTGATAAGATGCTGACTTCATCCTTCCAGAATAATCCGTTAACCAAATATTTCCAAAAAAAGGTTTCCCAGGAGCTAAAACACACATTCATCGATAATTAATAAGTTGTAATACACAAAATGGACGATTGTCATTTCCAGAAATCGGCCAAAGTCCAAAACAAAGGCTGCAGAGCAATGCACAAGAAGAAGAAACAACTTCTGTCCCCCAGGATAGCAATTGCATTGTGCTTGAAACCCTCTTCTTGACCACTTTGTTCAAACATTGTTTGTATTCCTGAGTGCCAGCCTCTGAAGATGTCGAGTCCATGAGATATTGATCGGATGAGTTAAAATCCATAATAATAATAATAATCCTTGCATTTGATATAGCGCTTTTCACTTTGTGAGGACGTCCCAAAGCGCTTCATAGAACACACTGTAAAGTGAATTGACTGTATATTTGTGGGCGAACGCGGGCAGCCAATTGCGCACAGCAATGTCCCACAAACAGTCGTAGATTGAAAATGACCAATTTATTATTGTTTTGTTTTTTTGGAGGGATTATTATTAGGCGTGTGGAGTAAGGAAACTTGCCCAAGGTTTCGCCCTGCCTGGAATTGAACTCAGGTCACTCACTTGCAAAGCGAGTGCTCTAACCACTGAGCTAAAGGACTCCACGCCTCCACATCCATGCCTCCTGAGCCTTTGATTAAATCTTTGCATTCACAAAAACGTCACACCCTGACAGAAACAAACACAAGAGGTAAGCAAACAAAAACACCTACAGAGAGTCTGCAGTTTAGAAACAACAGGAAATTATTTGAAGGCTGTTTCACCCACTCTTCAGTGATCAAGGGATACCTTATGTTTCATTATTTGGGAATCACAGTCATTGCACAAGATGTTGCAAACACAGCTTATAATAATAATAAAAATAAATAATAATAGTAATAATAAAAAGAATACCTTGCATTCTGTAAGGCATCCGTCACATCCTCGAAATGTCTCAAAGTGCTTCACAGACTTTACTGTGAATTGTAGTGACTGTGTATTTGTTGGTGAATGCAGCAGCCCAGTTACACACAGCAATGTCCCACAAAAAAAATGAAATGAGTGATCAATTTTATTTGAAGGATTGTTGCCAGGACATCTCCTTTCGAATAATGCAACAGGGTCTTTAACATTCCCTGACAGGCAGACAAGACCTCAATTTCACCTTCAACAATGCAGCACAACCCTAGCACCGCATTGGAGTGTCAGCCTAGACTATATGAGTGCAAGTCTCGATGTGGAGCTTGTGAACCCACAACTTTTTGATTCAGGTGAGGGTGCTACCAATTCAGTACCAGTGTTTGTTCTTCTTCATTGAATGTGTAATAAGAATAATCCTTGCATTTGGTGTAGCGCCTCATCACACCGTCAAATCATCGTAATGTGTGTCATGTGATTTACTGTGAAGTAAATACTGTGGTGATCATGTATTAATGCACAGTCATAATAATAATAATAGCATAATAATACCAAAATGGCATTCAGTTTAATCCAGGTTCAATAATTGCTTTCAAACCTTAACTGATTAGACATCTATCCTGTCATTCTATCAGCATCAAATTATTCTGGTAATAAGGATGCATGTTTGACATTAGAATAAAGTACAATTAGAAAATGGCATCACTTTGTTTTCAACTGATATCACCATGAAGGAACATTCAAAAGAAGTACAAAAACAATCCTTCTCAGTATCCAATACGGGGCCATATCCCACAAGGGATATCTTAGTGTCTGATACGGGGCTATATCACACAACAAAATCACTCTCAGTGTCTGGTGGTGGAGTGTACCGTACAATATAATGTTTATTTCTGGTAGTGTTTCTGGTAGTGTTTTGCTTTGGAGCCCTTTTAAATAGAAAATATATTTCGAAGACTTTTATATTGGCTCACACAACATTAACAGTTAGAATAAATAAACATTGCAGTGTTTAAACACTCACAGCTTTTTAATTCCAAATGATTGCAAAGGGCCATTAAAAGCAGTAATCTATTTGCTGATGGTATTACTGTTAAATCAGCTCAAATACAGAGAGATCCCAGAATGGCTCATTTGGAAATGATGAAATATAACAGGAATTGGCAACTGAATGTGGTCTTGTTCAGCATCAGTGCTTGAGAGCAGTAGAATCATTTTGGCTCAATTTCCAATGGTGAGGTATTCCCATGTCAGCATTCTCCCTGATATAAGACAAGTTGTTAATGTCTCTATCACAAATAAAGGTCATATTAACACATTGTCTGGATGGTTTTCAAAGCCAGATGTCCAGTACTATATTATATGATTAGAATACATTTCACTGTCAATGCTGAGTTTCCGGGAAAGCGGTGGAGGAGGAAAGAGGGAGGGAGGAAGAGGAAAGGGTAACTTTTGTACATAAAGCCTATCTTAAACAGTTGTTTCATGTAATCATAAAAATACTCATTCTTAACTTTGAAGAATTTTTTATTTGAAATGTAAAGCATTAGAAGTAGTTAATCATGGAAAGTCAGAGTGTAGGTCTAAAGCTTTTGAGCTTTGAGCTCTTATTCATCAGCAGTTGAACGGTTTGGACTCAACATAACTTCATTCTCCTAAAGCAAGCCCAGCCCATAGTCTTATACTTAACTTCTTTGTCTTTAACTTTAAGATTCTTTTTGAATTTTGTAAGGTATTTTAAATTACACAGCTTCCAAAACAAGAGTGAATTCAAGAATTTTCCAAAATTCTACATGATTTTAAAATTGTGCAAAATTTCTTATGACCTTTAGATAAACTCCCAATTCTTTTTGAATAGTACCATGGGAATTCAAACATCCAGCTAAACAGACAGACAGGATCTCAGTTTAACGACTCATCCGAAGGACGGCAGCTCCGACAATGCAATACACCACAGCACTGCATCAGAGTGTCAGCTTAGACTACGTGATTCCCGATGTGGGACTTGAACCCACAACCTTCTGACTCAGAGGCGAGAGTGCTACCACTGAGCCAGGCTCACACATAAGTAAAAATGAAAGAATTACATTTTTTTACACTCATGACATTGAAACGTCTCAAAGTACTTTACAATAATTATTGTCAAATGTAGCAATGGCTTTTGTACGCACACTCAGCAGCCATTTATCACACAAGGTGTCACAAAAATAAAGTAAATGATCTAGGACACTGGGAGATATTTATTTGCTTTTCAAATAGCGTTGTGGGATCTTTAAATGTCCAGCTGGAGAAAAGTCAAATGTATCTTCAGTTTATTGTCTCAACAAAAGGATGGGACCTCTTATCATCTGATACAAGACAATATAACTCAATGAAATACTCTCAGTATCTAGATTCTGAGCTCAGGATCCAAAATGGAGCTTCAACCCACAAGTTTCTTATCCTGAGCTGATATGGCTACCAATTAAAACAAGCTGAAAGCATGTTAGGATTTTGGCATTTTGGGATGTCCTTCCAACATGAAAGGCGCTACATAAATGTCATTTGTTGTTGCTGTTGAGCAATTGCTGAGTTTAGTTTCAAACACAAATATGTAATAGCCTCTCTCAAAGGGTCAGTTCATCAGGTGCTCCAATCATTCGAAGTCTAAACTACCTGATGCATTGATATATTGAAATAACCAGGTAACCACTGCAGAGTTTATGGATTGTTGACCACTCTATCCTTGTCCACTGCCTCTCCTCTCACCTCAATCTTCACGGTTCTGTCCTTGAATGATTCAGATCGTGCCTCTAACACCGCCTCCACTTCATCTCCACAAATAGTTTCTCTTCTAGCCCCCACACCGTCTTGTGAGGCGTTCCTCAGGGCTCTGTCCTTGGTCCCCTCTTCTTCAACATCTATATGCTCCCTCTTGGTGACATCATCCGCAGACATGGGTCAACTTCCACATGTATTTGGATGACACCCAACTCTACCTCTCTGCCTCCACCTTTCACTCCAGGACCACTGCTATCTGTCAGATATCAAGTCCCGGATAAGTGCTAACTTTCTTCAGTTGAATATCAACAAGACCGAGGCTCTCATGATTGGCTCCCATCAACATCTCCACACCTCAGGTTGCACGTTCCACCTTGCTAAGCCAGTCCGGAACCTTGGCGGTTTGTTTGACTCTCAACTATCCTTTCGACCCCAGATCTGCGCCATGACCCGCTCTGCCTTCTCCCACCTCCGCAACATCGCCTGGCTCCACCACTGTCTCACACCGCAGGCCACCGAAACCCTCATACACACATACATAACAACTAAGCTTGACTATGCAAACGCCCTGCTTGTCGGCCTCCACAACTACTCCCTCCATAAGCTGCAGATCATCCGGAACTCTGCAGCCCGTGTCCACTCCCTCACCAGACCTTATCACCCACATCCTCACCCGACTCCACTGGCTTTCCATTACTCAGAGGATATAGCTCAAGATCCTGGTCCTCAGCTTCAAAGCCCTCTATGGCCTTGCTCCCACTACCTCTGCGACCTTTAACCCCCTACCATCCTGCCCGCTCCCTCCGTTCAGCAGGCTCCGGCCTGCTTCACGACCCCGCCTCGCCCGCCCCACCATTGGCGGGTGAGCCTTCTGCTACTCTGCCCCTGCCCTCTGGAACTCCGTCCCGCAGTCCCTCCACTTCGCCCCTTCCCTTGCCTCCTTCAAGACCCATCTCAAGACCCTCCTCTTCCGATCGATCGCTGTGCTTCCCTCCCTGCCCTCCACCATCCCCAATCCCGAACTCCAGCTTGAGTCTGAAACACTGACTGTCCAGCATCTTGGCATGTCCTCTTGATGTGCAAGGCGCCATACAAATGTAATTTGTTATTGTTGTATCCATTCTGGGGCCTTTGGCCTCCTCCTTCTCTTGGGATCTACTGTATCCAATCTGAAGCAATGAGTTAACTCCCAATTGCAGCTGCCTCTGTCAAAGCAACTGAGTGACTGAGCCAGTGCCATGCTCTGTCCTTCTATTGTACTGTCTTCAATTTAATCCCAGCTGCAGACATGTCTCAATTACACTAAACATTACTGCTTTCATTGGAGTGGAAACTCTGTATATGAGGCTCAGTTAAGAACATTGCTCTCACTTTTCATGCGTCATTTGCTGTACACTAAGTGGCCAATCTTTAATACCACCAGCAGTATAAGCAGGCTGGTATTCATGCAGTCAGTCAGTCAGTCTTTCGGTAGCAACAGCCTTCCAGTCTCAGAAAAGAGCGGCAGAATAATTAAACATTGGCATAATGCTATAATGTCATCTGGAAAATTTGACTATACATTTTAGAGAAATCAATTTACAAAACGTTAGAACGTACAGTGAAAAAGGAGTGTGCAGAGAGCTAAAACCCCCTCTCTCCCCACCCTTAAAACATTTTTTTTAACTCATTCCACAGCAAAATTGGGTTAAGGTCAATAAAGGCGAATCCTGATATTTTATTCACATAATTATAAAGTTCCTGACCCAGTAAATTTAATTACTGCACTAATTTTTCTCATCAATGTCTTTCAAGAATAAATGAGTTCCATCCTTCAGCTGAGGCATTCCTGAGGAGCTCTGTGCAAGGCTCCACCCTTCTGTTCTCAGGGCCCAATATACTTAGACACTGAGCACTTTGTCTTGCGGTTTCAGCCCCTGGTGCCAGTTGCTGGGTTTCAGCACATCTGTCATCATTCAGCATCAATGTGAAATAAATTAAGGCTGAAGAGGATATCAGTGATTAATGAAGAAGCCGAGGACCCTTCTGGCTCCAAGTTTCTCAGGAGATGAAAGCAGCCAGAAAATGTCTGCAATGTACTGCTGGTTACCAGCGTCAGTTTCTTGCGGAGGATGCTGTTGGTCCAATTCATCTCATTCAGCATCTGTTCACTTATATAATTAGAAGTCAAGCCCACCTGTAAACTCACACTTTCTCCACTTGGCTAATAGCTGTTTTATAGCTGCATTTCATGCCGGCAATTAGGACTAAGGCAGATATTCTGATAACTGATCAATAAACAGCTGCCAAGAGGATGGAGATGGGGAAACACTTACCTGCAGTTACACATGTGAGGAACTTGTCAGTATTCTCAGCTGACTGTTCAAACTAGGACTGTTAATGTTAAACCTGACCCCTGAATGTTATAGCATGGGTCAGCTTGTGGTTTGACATGGAGCTTTTATACCTTCATGCAATTTTTAACTACTATTACACAGGGGACTGTGAGGTATTTAAACCCCCCACACAGCAGTGATGTGCATAGAGCTGTACAATGTTACAGCACAGAAACACACCATTTGGTCCAATAATTTTGTCCTGGAGGCTTGCTACACAAGGGCCAACTAATTTAAGTGCTCTCTCCTGCTCACTTCCTTTACCCTTTAATATTATTTTTCAAACATCTAATAATAATCCTTACATTTGATATACGGCCTTTCATGTTGGGAGGACATCTCAAAGTGTTTCAGGGGATATACTGTAAAGTATAGGGACTGTGTTTTTTTTATAGCAACCAATTTGTGCACAGCAATGTCCCACACAACAGCCATAAAGTGAATGACCAATTTTTATTCATCTAATTCTTTTTAAAAAAATAATTTATGCAGCTCTTGACTGCCATTCTCTAACATTTAGTAAAAATCAAACTGAATGAAGAGCAAAATAGCAAAGCTGCAAATTTCCTCCCACTTCAGTCTTTGGCCCAATTTTGATGAATATGGGTTAATCTTAAATCAATTTCTACTTCTAATTAAATTAGGCATTTCCGGTTTGTGTAGAACAGGTCAATTATTGATTTTTAAAATTTGTTAGAAACTAATATTTTCTAGCAGATTGTCAATTTATATGATGTGGAATTTATTTACACTATATTTCAACATTGTAGGGAAGAATTTCGTCTAAGTCTAGATGTGTTTCAGACCCAGCTCGGGTCTGTAACTGTCTGTTCAACGCCCCGGGATGTCCTCCCGACATGAATGGTGCTTTACAAATGTAATTTTGTCGTTGTTTTATTTTCTTAGCTTTTCAGAAGGGTCCAGAATTAGCAATTTCTTAAATACAGAGTGTTTAATTGTGAAGCTTGTTTTAATGTAAGTTATGATGGAATTTCAAAATTATTTCAGAATTACTTCAGCGCAATGCTGGGGAAGTGCTGCATGGTCACAAATGCTGTCCTTCAGATTACATATTAAACTAAGGTCCCAACTGCCTGTTCATGTAGAAGTTAGGTATCCTGGAATGCTATTCAAAAAGTGAAGGGAATTTCTCCTGGTCAAAAATCCCCTATATAAAATTGGTTATTCATTTCATGGCTGTCTGTGAACATTGCTGCGTGCAAATTGACTGACTAGTGCATTCACATACAAAATACACAATCGCTACACTCTACAGTCAAATCCTGTGACGTGCTTCAAGATGTTTCGACAATGTGATAAGGCGCTACATCAAATGCAAGGATTATTATTATCTCAGCGACCTCACCACGAGAAGGGATGTCACTTTTACTACCTAAAGCCTCCCTTCCATTCTTAGAATCTAATAAATAATTCTTGCAGTTGATATAGCTCCTTATCACATCACCAAGACATCTCAATGTGCTTTACAAGATTTACTGTAAAGTGTATTGACTGTATTTTTGTAGGCAAACGTGACAGCCAATTTGTGCACAGCAATGTCCCACTAAGAGCTATAGAGTGAATGACAAATTTTATTTGAGGGATTGTTGTCCATGACACTGGGAGCAATTGCCTTCTCTATTCGAATGGCACCATGAGTACTGCATCTTTAATCCTGCAGTTTAACGCTCAAAGCACTCGCCTCTCAAGTGAAAGGAACTGGGTTCAATTCCCGGCAGGGCGAAACGTTGAGCAAGTTTCCTTACTCCACACACCTCTGTTCACCTAGCAGTGTATAAGACAGCAGATAATTGATTGTTAGTCGATTGGCAGATTGCTTTTCCAGGGGTAAAAAAAGTAGTGACTTGGTTACTCAATCAACGACTCTTTGTGGGACACTACTGTGCGCAATTGGCTGCCGCATTTAGCCCACAAAATATACAGTCCAATTCAGATTGCAGTGTTTTCTGTGAAACACGTTGTGACATCTTGAAGATGTGATAAGGCACTATATCAAATGCAAGGATTATTCTTATTCACCTTCCATTGTGACAGTTACGCAGTCATGTATTGTTTTTATCTTATCTGAAGACAGCATCTCTCACAAAGCAGCACTCCCCCAGCACTGCTCTGTACACTGCGTTCAAAGACCTGACATGAGGCTTGAACTCACAACCCTCTGACTCAGAAGTAATGAATGCTCAAGGAAGCTCTTCTATACAGCCAAGAGTATACAATTATTTTTCTTCACCTTTTAATAAACCATTTGCCCTCTACAAAGTTCTTTATTTTCCTTGGGTTCTGGAGAATATCCTGTCCTGAGTAATAACTGATATGAGCCATAATAATCCTCAATACTGTGTGTGTTTTTTTTAATTAAATCATGGGTTTTGTTCTATTTGTTTTATTTTCAGAGGCATTACATCCTTCCAGAACTGTGTCAATAACAGTGCCACATAGCTTTCGGGAAGGAATGTTAAGCATTATCTGCTGTCATTGAATTTTAATCTGAAAAACAATCTGGGGCAATTAAGGGATAAAGTCTGAGCTGTTTCAGAGCTGTAACTGGCAAAGTGTAATAATGTTCGGCAAGATTTAAAGATGTGTGGGAGAGAAAATGCACCTGGGTGTCAATTTATTCTACTTGTGTAGTATTTTAGAGTGTTGAAAATTTGGCAAATTATTGAATCCAGTCTTAATCTCTGAAGGGGGTCTTCTGCAGTTCTTAAAAGAAATTAAGACCGTAACTAAGAATTTGCCAAATTCTGGACACTCTGAAATGCTACACAAATAGGAAAAAGCTGCACCCGGGTGGAAATTCGCACAGTTCTCACCCCGATGTGTTTGTCTGGAGGGCGTTCACATCAAGTGCACCACAGATACATTTACACTTTAAGCTTCACACATTGTTTCGCAATTCAAACAGTAGGGAATGGAATGAGCCCTAACTGGAAATTTAAATCTGTTAAAAACAATCTGTTAGATAAAAAGAAAAACTTTGTGTTCAGTTCCTGTGCTGCGTTAGCTGATTCACCTAAATGAGTGGATGAGGTGCTACAATTTGGCTCGTATTCATGTGCTAGAGAGAGGAAGATCAGCCATGGTACCCACTCGTGTTGCTATTCAGTGATCGGGGGGGGGGGGGGGGTTGTGTCATGTTGGGTGCTATCAGTTTCATACAGCCCCCGCACTGTCACAACTGGCATCCCCCAGGACTCTGTCCTTGGACCTCTCCTCTTTAATATCTTGGTGACATCATCCGCAGACATGGGGTCAACTTCTACATGTATGCGGATGACACCCAACTCTATCTTTCTGCCTCCACCCTCAACTCCAGGACCACTGCTGTCCTGACAGACTGCCTGTCGGACATCAAGTCCTGGATGAGGGCAAATTTCCTACAGTTGAATGTGAATAAGACCGAGACCCTCCTGATTGGCTCGTGCCAGCGACTTAGCACCTCAGGCTCTGGCAGCATCAACCTCCATGGTTGCACACTACAACTCACCAAGCCAGTCAGGAACCTAGGTGTCTTGTTCGACCATCAACTGTCTTTCTCCCCCACATTCAAGCCTGCTCTGCCTTCCCTCACCTCCGTAACATCGCCCGCCTCTGCCACTACCTCACCCCTCAGGCGCTGAAACTCTTGTTCATGCCTTCATCACCTCCAGGCTCGACTATGCAAACGCCCTGCTTGTCGGCCTTCCCAACTCCTCCCTCCACAGGCTGCAGATAATCCAGAACTCTGCAGCCCATGTCCTCTCCCGCACCAAACTCTGTGACCCCATCTCCTCCACTCTCACCCGACTCCACTGGCTGCCTATCCTTCAGAGGATCCAGTTCAAGATCCTGGTCCTCACCTACAAAGCCCTCCATGGCCTCACCCCACCCTACCTCTGTGACCTCCTAACCCCCACCAATCCGCCCATTCCCTCAGCTCAGCCGGCTCTGGCCTGCTCCACGTCCCCCACCCACCCGCCCCACCATTGGCAGGAGAGCCTTCAGCCACTCTGCCTCCAACCTCTGGAATTCCATCCCCCAGTCACTCCACCTTGCCCCCTCCTTAGCCTCCTTCAAATCCCGCCTCAAGACCCTACTCTTAGACCGTGCCATTGGACACCCCCTTCCCCTCCCCTCCCTTCTGCTCCCCTGACCCCAGCTCGGGTCTGAAATGCTTATTCTGTCCAGCGCTTTGGGACGTGCTCCCGACATGAAAGGCGCTATACAAATGTAATCTTGTTGTTGTTGTATTTGGCTATGATCATTTCCAAAATCGAATCGCCAGCTGGAATTCACCATTTTGTGTAACAAGTGTAAAATAGCCACAGAGCAAGTTACCAGAGCACTGTCAGCAATTGATCGGGTCCAAATCACTGACTGTGTGGCGCCTTGGGACGGCCTCCCAAAGTGAAAGGCGCTATACAGATGTAATTTGTTGTTGTTGTTGTTGTAGGAGGCCCAGGAAAGGAGGAAGGTAGAATATTGACAAAGTAATTCACCCAAAATGCACAGAAATTCCGATTGGAGTAAGTACAGCAATTTTTACATTTGCCTTTTCCCCATACACTTTTGCATATATTTTTCTTTTCAGATGGTTTCATTCCCATTCGACAGCAGAGCATTTCCTCCAGGAGGGTGGACAGTCAACACAAGAGGCCTCGCCTGAATTGAATTGCCAATTCATCTGTTGCTTGCCAGTTCCAGAGCAGCATTGAGATCAGTGACAGAAAAGTCTCAGGTCTGATCCCATCTTGCTCTTTTCTCAAGCATGCATGAGATCTTAATCAAAGATTTGATTTGGTGGGTTTTGCACATTTATTTAAACAATTTCTGAATTCAATAATTAATTATTTGTCCATAAAATGTTGGTGTTTATTCCTATTTTTCTTACCTGTACAAATAACACAAAAGTAATGCATGGACTGAGTGTCCTGCATAAGTAAGAAATGTAGAATAATAAGAAATGCCCACAAGAGAAATACACAGTCAATCTACTTTACAGTATATTCTGTGAAGCGTTTTGAGATGTTTTGAAGACATGATGAGGCACTATATTATTATTATTATGAAACATAAAGCTGATTTCCTCTTGGAAAAATAGAGGCACTTGTTCTTTTACTTCCAATGTTCAACCAACCAAGTGGGATCGCAGTGTAATCAGCAATGGTTGCCAGAAACCACAGCTCATTTACCAATCCAAAGAATGGGAAATGGAGCCTGTATGTTGGAGATCAAGCCAGCAGTCTGTTACCACCATGCTCCAGGCAGAGCATTCAAAGCAGCTCCAGTTACTGCTGGGACAGTCACAACGGCATTAGCGAGAACCCACTGTGAGCAGTTGTGTCCTTTAAATGCTGATACAATATTTGCTGTTCTAGCTTCAAAGGGAAAATATCAAGACTCTGTAATAGTTTACACAAAAAGCTGCACGAACCAGTAACAAAAAGTAACACGACTGCAACCTGTGCATATTGATATTATTTTGTAGAAAGGAATCACTTCTATGTTACAAAGAGATCGAACATAGTCAGAATTTTTAAAGACGTATACATTTCTTTTTTAATAGTTGATCTTTTTGCATGTTGGCAGCAAGTTTATTTCTAATAGGTGATAATTGCAGTTCAATGACAATTTGAGGTATAATAACGTTTTAAAGCAGAGAGTGAGGAATTATAAGAGTTGGTTATTGTGAGATTCCACTTGGCAGTTCAGAAGTACTTATTTTGCAAATTTGCATCTTTTTAAAACATATATATTAGGTTTACCTTCAACTTATGATGACGCATGCACAAGGTATGAAAGTGTTCACAGCTCCTAACGGTTTTGTGTCCCTGTTTACCTCTCATTTTCCTGCACCAGACAGCAAGCTGGTCTCAGCTTGGAATTACTGTCCACTTTGGTTTGACTCAAATTGATCTCCCTCCTTAACCCATTAAACTCAGTAAGATCCAACCCTCTGAAATAGCTGACTCAGTCAATGTCACATTGCAGTGTGACTCAGCCCCAAGGTTTAAACAATGTGCGTGAGGAACACAGATATTCACCATTACACAAGAGCAAAAATCCAAAAGCAAAGTAAGACCATTGAAATGAGTCTGTAGACAGCATTACATGACTGACATTATTTGCTTTACTCACAAAGATCACAACAGAAGTTTTCAAGGGACAATTTTTAAATGTTATTGTCAATTTGGTCACTAACCCAAACACTGAAACCTGATTTTTCAGGAACCCTGACTTTTTTAATGCTCTGTAATGACCCAGTTGGCATGAAGTACAAATCGGGCTTTCTCCTCCACATTGTTGCAGCCAAAAGCAGTTTTGCTCCCTTACAGCAACAAATAGTTCTTCTCTTTTGTGTAGTTTGTTCACAGGTCATCCTTAGTGAAAGATTATTTTAAAATATTGTACTTCAACCAGCAGCAATGAGAGCAGCTGTCTCCTAAACAAATGGTCATGGGGCTGCTGCCCAATCCAGCCCTTCAAGTTGAAAGTGAATTTCACTGCTCGCTAGCCAGGGGTTAGATCTGATCACCTTGCAAAGGCAGGTGGTGGCTCATCACTGCCTGGGGTAGACAGTAAAACAGAGAAGATTGACACTTGGCTCATCCTAAGGCAGGCTCATCTCCTTGACAGCTGATAGCTCTCAGTGTGCAAAGGCCAAACTGTCCCACCCACTCTGCCAAAAGGCAAGCTTCCTGGAGGCAAGCAGATACTCTGGGGAAATAAGAGAACATCACGAACAAAAAAAAATGTGTTCAGGGTATGTGAAAACCAAAAGGAAAGCCCACTATTGTCTGTCAATAGTAATTGGAGTAGGTCCGTTCCAAGCTTGTTGCTCGTCTCTAATTTAAACAAACAGATGCTGCCAGTTCCGACAGGAACGTAACTGGCTGCAGCCTAAGAGTCCCAGAGTCAAGGGTGTCCAAGTTTAACACTCTGGGAGTGGCTTCCTGGCTTCTAAAAAACCAAATTGTGCTGCTTGGTTACAAAATAATCCTTGCATTTGATATAGAGCCTCATCACGTTCTCAAAGCGCTTCACAGAATATATTGTGAAGTGGATTGAATGTATTTCTGGGCTAAACACAATGCCAATAACGTGCAGTATCCCAAAGGGGGAAAAGAGAGGAAGCGTTAAGGAAAACCCCTGAGAGAGAGTTAGCAGCTCTTCTCCGCAGACAGGGACCAGGATTGAGTTGAATGCGGAAGCTGCCGAGTTGCTACAATTGCAACAATGGTCACTGTTACATTCTGCGGTCACAGTGCCTGCCCAGCAGCTACTTGACAGGTGATGGATTGGCAGAGTGTCCGGGGACTAATACTGCTTCCTAGAAGCTTCATACAATGCTCATACAGTTTATGCCTAATCACTAAACACACTGCAGTCATTATGTTGCCTCCCTCAGTCCTGGTTTCCCCTAATCCTGCTCTTTCCCTTTGCCACTGATTCCACTTGTCAGTTCAGACCTCTCTCCTAAGCCACAGAATCCCCTTAATCAGCGTGTAGCCGGCTGCTGTCGCAGCAGGAACATTGATAGGATCTGCAATGCAGATGAATCACCGGAGCTAGATTAGCTGCTGGTGATGAAGCGTCCCAGCTCCGCTGCTCTCTGCAGTTTCTTTTGTCTGCGTTGTCTGTTGGTGCTGTCAGCATGCATACTGGCAGACGGTTTCAGCTGGTGCTAGCCAGTTCTAGCCAATTCATAGCTTTTCATGTCTTCAGTACACCAGCGCCACCCAGAGCTGAATGGAAATGTAGCATGGGCTTCCAGGTGCACTTTAAGCTTTTATCTGTGGTCTGATCCAGGGCTGTAAATTGTCCATAATCAAATACAGTCAAATTTACATCTCAGCTACACCTTTAACGACACCGAAACCTAAAGTTCTGTCTGAGACTTCACAATAAGATGCAAGGATTATTATTGTTATAGGAAGTGAAAACTTTCCTACTGAATAAATAACCATAATAATGCTTTCATTTGATATAGCGCCTTAACACATTGTTGAGACGTCTCAAAGTGCTTCACAGATTATTTTGTAAAGTGGATTGACAGTGTATTTTGTGGCAAAAACACGGCAACCAATTGCGTATAGCAGTGTCCCACAAACATTCGTGAATTGAGTGAACAATTTTTCTTTGAGGGATTATTACCCTTAGGAAGTGATCCGCCAATCGACTAGCAACTAGGTTCCTACTTACTGCTAGGTAAACAGAGGCGTGTGGAGTAAGGAACTTTGCCTAAGGTTTTGCCCTGCCCGGGAATCAAAACCGTATCCTCTCACTTGAGAGGCGACCGCACTAACCATTACGCTACAGGACTCCATATGAAAAATGTTTTTTCCTCAAGTTGAAAACAAATCAAATAAATTCCCATCTCTTTTCGACGAGTGCCATTGGGGCTTAACATCCAACTGCACAGAGACAGGAACTCCGAACAGGAACCTCTCATTCGAAGGATGGCACCTCCAACACTGCAGTACAACCCCAGCACTGCAATGGACTGTCAGCCTAGATTGTGAGCTCAAATTCCCAATGTAGGGCTTGAACATACAACCTTTTGACTCGGGGCAACTATTCTGCCAGTTGAGCCAGACTGAAAACTGCAGCTGTAAAGATTACGACAATTCTGATTTGGTTAAAAGAAATGACTGTGCCAAAAGAATTAAATGTTTCTTTGACTAGTAGAAATGACATTTAATGTATGGCTGACCTTCTAATAAGACCTTAGGGAAAGGTTTGCTGTCATAAGTGCATGTACATGAGTGACTTCAGTGCATTTAAAGAAGAGAGATTCAACGAGAAAGGATATTAGCATGCGATGGGGAAAATAACCTAGTAAGATTAGGTGCCTTGAATTTAAGATCAATTTTTGGAATTGGAATAAAATGCAACTTTTAAAATATTATGTTACAAAGAATTGGCACTGAGGAAGGTTATGCTGAGAGGTAGATGTGAATGTAATGCTTCACATATTGCCTTGATTGGGAGATCTGGCATCTAAAAATGAAGAAGTTTGTAGATGGCAATGAATGAATTATCTATCTTACAAATGGTTCATCCCATGTTAATATCAGGGTGGCTTTACAGCAATGTCCCCAACCCAACCCCAGCAAAATTGCTTGGAGCAGAAGTGCTGCAATGTAAATGAGATGAAGTTGTTTGATCTGAAATCAGTTAGCAATGTCTCCAAGATGGATGTTCATCCCACTTCCAAAGAGACTGGCACCCGGATCAGAGGACAAATAGTAGCACCTACCACCAGTGGGTGCTTGAGCTGTGAACAATGAAGCAGTCTTTGTATTACTGTCCTGTAAAAGCTTCACCAGAGGCTAAATACAACTTAAAAGTCAAAGTTCATCCCTCCACTTCCTAAAGTTACCCAATATAACATCAAGGTTCACTTGGCACATGCCTAATGATTTCACCTCTACCTCTTTAACTAATAGATTGTTCCAAATATTTACTACTCTTTGACTAAAAAAAGATTCTTCCTAATATTTGTTGCTAAATTATCCTTCAATGGGGTCTAATTTGCTGATTGGGTTAACAGGCAGGTTGTTATGAATGTGCAAACAGAAGCCCTTAGTTATTTAATAAACAGTCAATGTAAATAATTCTAGGACTACCTGAAATCCGTTTTGAATGTTTAAGAGAATGTGTAGTTCTCCCATACAATACAATACAATATATACTTATATAGTGCCTTTCATGTCAGGAGGACATCCGATTTCACAAATGGGTTGTTAATCTGACCTACAGAGTACACCCCTTTGTGATTTTTTGTCCTGCTGGCCTTGTTTATAACTTTGTCTATTTTGATGTATTATTACAGGTTTATCTTATCTATTTTCTACTTTGACATACTTCAGTGAGGCCCGTTCTCAGACATTTTGTGTCTACACAGAGCTACAAGACTACGGAGCAGATGATAAGATTCTATAGTCTTTCCATCGATTTTGTCATTCCTCTCTGCACTCTCTCCAATGTTTGTTTATTCATTGTAATATGATCAGAACTGAACAGAGTATGCCAATATTTATTTTCACTACAGATCCGCAGTCTTGTGGATATGTACTTTACTGGCGATATATCCTGAATCTGTATCCCTGATCTCTTTCCATTGCTTCATTACAAAACCTTGATAATGACAATCAAAAGTCTCCCAGGTCTTTTTATGTCACCCTCTTCCAGAACAATCCCAATCATTGTAGAACTATTTACTTAATGTGAAGGACTTCAGATTTGTTATTGTTGAATTCACTTTCGATTTGTAGCCCATTTGAATCGCTGAGCCCATTTTAGCACCTCTATTTTCTAGCTACTCTGGAGATCGGTGAGCTAGCTATCCTTTCTGTTCTGACAGGTTTAGTAGCAGGAGGCGAGAAGAGCAGCTTGCACCACAGCTGGATTGCAAACAGAAATGAGGTTAGAAAAACTTGAAAATGTATTTGCAGCGCCTTCAAAGTCATTGCAGTGTAAAACTGGTGCAAACCAAGTAACAATATACCAGATTAAAATCCTTTCCTTGGACTAGTATCTGGGTCATGTAAACTATTTATTAATAATAGGGAAAGTGTTCATATACATTTTTCATGATTAAAATACATACTATGATATATGTTTAACTTTGCCTGACCAGGCATTGATGCCCTGTGAGATACCATTCATATTGGTTATATCCGGTATAAATATATATTTTTACTGCACCCACAAAATAAACAGTTAATTCACTTTACAGGATATTCTGTGAAGCGCATTGAGACGTCTCGAAGACATGATAAGGCGCTGTATCAAATGCAAGTATTATTATATATTATGCTATTATATTATATATTATACAGATATTATATAGACTTTTATTCTATTTCTCCCCTACCTGCCATAATGCTTGTAAACTATATAATCTAAAACGGGTATACCTTACAATTACTTAAAGCTGTTCTCTCCCTAGAAATCCCAATTACAGTACATTAGACTTCGATGCTGAAGGATATGGTGTCAGGAGCAATTGCTTCATACCCACTGTCATGTAAATAGGGCAGATACTGGGTATCGTTCCCCTCATGGTTTGGTCAGAGAGCTTAGGCTATTCATTGAACTAGCCCACTTTGAAGGAATTGTGTTTTTAAATTGTGGTTATATTACTGGCTCTTTAATGACATTAAAGAAATAATATTTAAACTTCAGAGTTCTGTGCATTCACAGCTTGATGTGTGAACAACACTCTGAAACCTAGTGTTAGTTATTTTAACAGCCCTGATGCAATGTGATGTGCAATGGGAAATATAAATCAGGCTTCCCTCTCACAGCATTCTCCTTCACCAGTTCATTCCTAGTATTAAGGAAGGAAGTAAATTGGCTGCCATTTTGCCTACAAAACGCAGAATCACTATAGAGTAAATCCTATGAAGCACCTTTAAGACATCCTCCCAACATGAAAGGCATTATATCAAATGAATAGATTATTATTATTATTTATGTACATTGACTGGATAATTTCGGTAAATGGTCAATAATCGCACCCAATAATCACTGATAATCCAATGGAGAGATTTGGGGTCGTGCAGAAGGCCTGAGACGACTATTCAAAAGGGCAGGTAGAGGAGTTTGTGTTCAGTTCAACTTGCTCCCCATCCCCCAATATTGATTTCTCACCCTCACATTCAGATGCCTCCACAGGCTTCCAACCCTAGCTCTGTGACCTTATGTGACCCTGCCACCCTGGTCACTCCCTTCACTCTGCTAACACTGGCACATTTCATATCCTCTGCCCAATCTGTGCCATCATTAATAGACAATCTTTCTTCGATCCTCTCTAGAACTCCATCCCAGAGTCCGTCCACCTTGCCTACTCCCTCTCCACCATCAAAATCCACCTTAAGTTTGATCATGCTTTCAACCATCTTTCTCTCCCACTCCTCAGCTTAATTGAGCTAAGCAAACCCTATTATAAATACTGCAAAATACATATGGTGAGTGATATTCTAGGAGTGACAAGAGGGTTAGTCAAGATCTGAAATAGCACTTTGCATGGAATGTGTTAACTTAGATTTGAATCTGTGCCATCAGTCTTGTCAGTATTCTCTCAGTCCACTCCATTACATCCACATGCTATACAATATTCTGGATGTGGTTTTACACATGAGTTACAGCATTAAAATAACCTGCTTCAAATTACAACCAAATGTCCTTGAAATCTAGTGGTCATGACATCTTCAGGGAGGGAGTTTCTCTCAATGTCCTGGCCAACCGTCTCCCAAATAAAATTGGTTCTTCACTTCATAGCTCTTTGTGGGACATTGCTGTGCAAATTAGCTGTTGCATATGCCTACAGAATGCACAATCACTATACCTCATATCCTGTGAAGTGCCTTGAGACATCCTCTCAGCATGAAAGGCTGTATCAAATGAATTACTATTATTTATTTATATTGACTGGATACTTTCAGTAAATAGGCAATAATCACCCCCAATAATCACAGGCAAATCCTTTTTCTTTTCCATTGTTGTGAATGGATCCCTGCTCACATTGTCCACGTCTCATCTTTACAGTTCTGATGAAAGGATGTGTTTGATTTGTTAACCTATATTTCCTTTTCAGATGAATTTTCACCATTTTAATTTTAGTTCAAATTTCTAACATTGCATTTTCTCACTAAGAGGTTAAAATTGCAATCCCTTTCTTTTAGGAACATTGTTAAAATGCATTAAAAAATGCACCCACACCTAATGGGTCATTTAAACTTTTTAAACCTCTATATTGGATTCTGTATATTGTTCTCTTAATACTTTGTTGCTCCATAAATGATTTGCTATCTCCAATTTTCAATGAAACTAAGAACACTTACTGAAAGTAAAACCTTCATCAAATGCTGAAGCCTAACTAGCACAAGTCTGACAATTTTGCGAACACAGCTTGTTTAGTAAGGAATTTTTAAGTTGATGCCTACTGTTCCCTTTTTGTAGCTGAAGACATGTCTCGCCAACCTACAGGAGCTCTGCTCCAACACAATCTACTGCCAGAGTGAAGTTTGACAGGAATTCTAACGGGATATCTTTGTTAAGAAATACCACAAGTTAGACCCAATATCATTATTCAGTAATCAGCGGTGTGTTGCTTTCAATGGCAATTTCTTTGATAAAATGTCTCTTTAATATTTGAAGGGCATAAATTGAGGATTATCTTCAGAACAAAAAGGGGAGGTTAGACATTTATTTAACAGAGGGATTGTTGGAATGTGGAATGTTTTGCATCAAATGGCTTTGGTTACTGAGCCTGCATTAGCTTTTAAAAGGAATTGCATAAATATTGAGGTAAAAATAATATTCAAAGATGTAGGGTAAGAGCAGGGAATTGAGATAAGTAAGAGAGATTAGAATGAGTGGCTCCAGAGGCGAAGCTAACATCAGAATACAAGCAATGGGTCAAATAATTTGCTTCTGTGTAATAAACTCTTTATGATTCATCAGTTTTAATATGGTGCCAATTATTGTTCAGAAAGTTCAAATATGCATTTCGTCAGAAGTTACATCAGTAAAATATAGCATCATTGTTCCTCTGTGAAAGCAGATAAATATATTTTCAAAAGCAGATACATTTTGAACACCTTTCTCATATTCCATACTGCATCTTTTTATTATTACTCATTTTTTTCTACACAATGATATCATTGTTACGTTAAAAAACACAGCTTGTTGCCTTATTAGCACTGGGGACAGTAAAATTGCTTAGAGCAACCTGCCATATACATTTATACATATAATAATAATAATCCTTGCATTTGATAAAGCGCCTTTTGTATTGGGAGGATGTTTCAAGATATACTATTAAGTGTAATGGCTGTGTGCTTAGTAGACAAATGCGGCAGCCAATTTGTATACAAATATATATGCATATATTTGTATATAATGTACCTGTGTGATATTACTGCATTAAAAACAACAAAATTACATTTATATAGTGCCTTTCACATCCCAAGACGCTGGACAGACAGAGTTACGTAGCCGAGCTGAGGGTCGGTGTGGGGGGGAGGGGAGGGCAGGGGGGAAGCAGGGAGATCAAAAGCACGGTCAACGATGAGGGTTTTGAGGTGGGTCTTGAAGGTGGCGAGACAGAGGGACTGCAGGATGGAGTTCCAGAGGGTGGGTGCAGAGTGGCGGAAGGCCCGCCCGCTGATAGTGGGGCGAGTAAGGCGGGGGACATGAAGCAGGCCAGAGCCCGCTGAGCGGAGGGAGCGAACAGGGTGGTAGGGGATTAGAAAGTCGGAGAGATAGGGGGGAGCAAGACCGTGGAGGGCTTTGAAGGTGAGGACCAGGATCTTGAACTGTATCCTCTGTGTGATGGGAAGCCAGTGGAGTTGGGCAAGGATGGGGGTGATAGGGTCATGGAGCCTAGTGCGGGAGAGGATACGGGCTCCAGAGTTCTGGATAATCCGGAAAGAGGAGTTGTGGAGGCCGACAAGCAGTGAGTTTGCATAGTCGAGCCTCGATGCAATAAAGGCGTGTATGAGGGTTTCGGTGGCCTGGGTGGGAGACAGTGCCAGAGCCCGGTGATGTTGTAGAGGTGGGGGAAGGCAGAGCAGGTCATGGCATGAATGTGGGGTAGAAAGGATAGTTGAGGGTCAAACAAGACCCCAAGGTTCCAGACTGGCTTAGTAAGGTGGAGTGTGCAACCATGGATAGTGATGCTGTCAGCGCCTGAGATGAGGAGGCGCTGATGGGAGCCAATCAGGAGGGCCTCGGCCTTGTTGATTGAAGAAAATGAGCTCTCATCCAGGACTTGATGTCTGACAGACATTCTGTCAGCACAGCAGTGGTCCTGGAGTCAAGGGGGAGGCAGAGAGGTACAGTTGGGTGTCATCCACATACATGGATGATGTCTGCGGATGATGTCACCAAGAAGGAGCTTATATATATTTTGAAAAAGAGGGGACCAAGGACAGAGCCCTGAGGAACGCCACACGAGACAGTCCGGGGGCTTGAGGAGAAGCCTTTTGAGGAGATGAAGTGCAGGCAGTGTGAGAGGTATGATCTGAACCAATTAAGGACAGTGCCGTGGAGGTTGAGGTGAGAGGAGATGCAGTGGATGAGGATAGAGTGGTCGACGGTGTCGAAAACAGCAGAGAAGTCAAGGAGGACGAGGAGGCAGAGGGAGCCCTGGTCGCAGATGGACAGAATGTCATTTGTCACTTTGACCAGGGCGGTTTCTGTGCTGTGGGCGGCACGGAAGCCCGATTGGAGGGGTTCGAGAAAGAAATGGTGGGAGAGGAAGGAGCAAAGCTGAGAAGCAACAACTCATTCCAGGACCTTGGAGAGGAAGGGGAGGTTGGAGATGGGACAGTAGTTAGGGAGGAGACAAGGGTCCATAGAGGGTTTTTTAAGGATAGGAATGATGACAGCGGTTTTTAAAGGGAAGGAACAGTACCAGAGGACAGGGAGAGGTTAACGACATCAGTGAGTGGGGCAAGGAGGTGGAGCTGGGAGGTAAGCAGAAGGATAGGGATGGGGTCGAGGGAGCAGGTGGTGGATTACATATGCGTTATGGTGGTGATCAGAGAGGAAGGGAAGAGGTGTGGTTGGAGGGATGGGTAGGGGCTGAGGTGGGAGGAGGAGATGGGGAGGGGATAGCAGATGCAGTGGCAGAAGCAACTGAGTGGATTCCCTTGACTTTGGATTCAGGAAGTCCAGCATTGCCTCGCAGTTGGCATTTGAGGTGAGGATGGCTGACGCATGAGAGGGTGGGCGGAGGAACCAGTTCATGATGGAGAACAGGAGCCTGGGGTTGTCCGTAGCCTTCAAGATTGTCTTGGAGTAGAACGCCGATTTAGCGGAGGCGAGGGTGGAGCAGTAGGATTTGACATGGTCCAGCCAAATCTGCCGGTGAACAGTTAGGTTTGATTTAAGCCAGTGCGCTCAGCAGAACACACCTGGGCTTTAAGGGAGCGGATGTGGCTGGTGTACCAAGGTGATTTGCGTGAGTAGGAGACGGTTCAGGAAGAGAGGGGATCAAGGGAATCCAGAGTGGAGGAGAGGGAGCTGTGGAGAAGGGTGACCGAGGAGGACAGGTGATTGCGGGAGGACGCCCAGAGGGGAAGGAGGTTTAAATATAAATATTTATATTGGTATATTTAATTTTTAGAAAATCCAAGTGAGTGGGAGAAATGCTATCCTACAGGAATGCTGTTTCGAATGTTGATGGTCGCAGTAGATTGAGCTGTGTTTTCCTGCACATCCCCCTTCCTTACCTCGTTTCCCAGGTAGCACGCGAAACAGTGGCAGTTAACACTTTATCGTGACATCTGCCACCAGTCGTGCTGTAACAAAATAAATTTAAAGGTAACATTTATTTTTTAAATTGGCCTTTGGGAGGAGAGTGGGTAAGAAACAGGAAAGAAACACTACACATTTAATCAAAATCATTTGATAGTTTCTGATAGCTGTAAACTAAGTAATTTCAATTTTTTTTCCTTTCGGATTTCCCCCAACCCCCCTTTTCTTTCCCTTCTCTCCAGGCAGTGCTGACTGACTGTTGCTGTGGTTCAATTGTTCAGTTTTAAGGAAAACTGGCAGAATTCTGGTGCCTCATCCAAGTGCAATTCTTCAGCTGTGATGTTCGACAGTGGCTGTCAGCAGGCGATTCGACTGTGAGGAGCCGAGTCCCATTCTGTTCTCACCCCATGTCCGCCCATACACAATGCAGCAAGGGTCACTGGATTGCAATTGAGAGTAGGGACATTGATTAATTTCTCTACCCAGAGCCAATTATAACATCCATGCCACCACCTGGAGGACGCCAGGGAAGAGAACTAGGATTATAGGAATAATCCTTGCATTTGATAAAGCAATTTATCAGGTCGTCAAAATATCTCAAAGCATTTCACTGGATTTTTCTGTTGATTATAGTGACTGCATATTTATAAGTGAGTACAGCAGCCAATTTGCACACACCAATGTCCCGCAAACAGCCATGATGTGAATTATAATAATCCTTGCATTTGATGTAGCCCCTTTCGTATCAGGCAGTCACCTCAAGCTGCTTAAGAAGCTTTGCTGTAAAGTGAAGTGACTGTGTATTTCATCAGTAGCGATCAATTGTATCTGGGATTGTTGGCCAGGACACCAGGAAACAAAACTATTTTCTCTTTTCTAAATGCAATGGGACAGGACCTCTGTTAAACATCTCATCTGATACATATCATCTCTGGCAATGCAGCAGCCTCCCCCCACACCCCCACCCCAGAACTGCATTGGAGCATCAAGATTCTGAGCTAAAAGACCCGACATGGGATTTGAACCCACAACCTTCTGACGCAGAAGTAGAAGTCAGCAAAATTGAGCTAGGCTGACATAAGGCTTGTCTGGATCTGCATGGCTTATACTGCACCCTACAATTATCCAGTGAGCCATCAGGGTAGCTTATATACATTTTTAAATTATGTGGATTTAATGCCTGCCAGTGTCATAAATGATTTATAATAAGAATAAAATGCATATTGTTATGGGTAGATGAATACCAGTCACAGTGCTCTATCATTAATGTGTTAAAATTTTTTCCATCTCCCTTTCTTTCCCTCTTTGACGTTTCTGAATGTGTGTTTAAATTGTATATAGTGCACTTTCAACATCTTTATTCAATATCAAGCACTCTTTGATCCCAACACGATAGAGCAGTTCTCAAATCAGTTCTCAGCATCGGAGGTGTTTCATGGAGTGCGTGAGAGGCATCCGATTACATGGGGAATTAATTTAGGCTGAAATGGTTAGTAGTACAGCTGGGTATTAGTTGTGATGTTAGTTTTTCATACAGAAATCTTCTGTTCACTAGTACAGAGGCAGTAAAGGGATTAATACAATAAAAAAAGTTGTCTGGGAATGAGAAAAAGTGCATCCACAGCGAAGAGTATGAATTACCTAGAGGTTGTTTCAAGCAGCCAAGAATAATCTGCTAATACCTTGTACCTGGTTACTGCCAGAACAATCAAGGGTGCACTCAGCAAGTTGGCTTTACTACATGAGCGACAACATCAGCAGCTTTGATGTGGTTGCGCAGCCTTTCAACGAGGTTTGACAAACCGCTTCAGTAAGTGAAGCAAAGACCCAAAGCAGGAATTCCACTCTTCTGTTCTTCCAGGACTGAACTGAGGGAGTGTCAGATAATCTTTCCTGGTGTAAATTTACAAAAGAGGTTTTGTGTTTTTTTTAATATTCAAACAAATAAAACCACCATGCAGCTGCCGGTCAGTTTCTTTTTCATTCTGCAGTATTTTGACCTCTCTCCTGATCTCCTTTGACTCATCCCTTGGTGAGTTTATTGGGAGTCAACCCACTCCCAGGCTCAACCCTACACTACTCTTTATCTGTCCACAATATCACTATGCCATACAAAGTAATAGCACGGACTACGCACCTTTAAAGGCTGCCCTAAGAATTTATTCTTCTACCTTATTTCCCACACAGCCCACAATCTTCCTTGCTCCCCAATCCCAGTTTGGTGTCAGCTTTGAGACGACCTCCCAATGATAATGAGTTATATAAATGTATAACATTGGATTGTATAGACATAAACAATAGAGGTCTTTAAAATTTGAGGGGTTTTGACGGAGGGACAGGGCTTGAGGCGGAATCTATTCAGGAGGGAACTGGATAAATTCCTTAAATTGAGTCAGCTACAACAATAATAACACCTTGCATTTCTTTAGCGCCCGCCCTTCACATGAATAGGGTATGGGGAAAGGGCAGGTAAATGGAAATGAAAGGATTGGTCTTGAGGAAGCCGGCACAGACACGATGGGCTGAATGGCCTTCTTCTGTGCCATACATTTCTAGGTTTCTGCAGTTCTATGACATGTTCTCCTATTTTGTGAAAGTACCCATTACACTTTGCTCTCACTCTCAGGACCGAGGCTAATGTAGCGTATCTGTCTGTAGGCAGAACTCCACTTGTGCACTGAACTGAGCCCAGTGTGGGAGCAGCTGATGGTGCAGCTCCAGACTCCTGACTCCCATCACTACATACAGACACCACATCAAAGTGTAACCTTACCATTAAATTATACAGAGCACCATTTCGGACACCATGATTTCAAATGACAAAAACACATGAATTATTTATTGAACATTAGTGCCTTTCTCCAGCATTAAACCCACACAATATGCCCATAATATGTCTTGTATTAAATATTACACCTTTTATGTTGGGGAGACCCCTCAACAACAACAACAACAAGCTGGATTGAACAAGCCTCAAAGCGCTTCACAGGATAGACTGTGAAGCATAGTGACTGTGTATTTGTGGGGGGACGCCGCAGCCAATTTGGACTCAGTAATGTCCCTGCAAACAGCCATGAAGTGAATGATCAATTCTATTTGGGGGTTTGCTGGCCAGGACACTGGGAGAAAATAATAGCAGCTGTCTGTCTGCCCTGGAGACAATTTGAAGAAAGCTTAGCATCTTTGAAATGTGTGGAGTCTAACTGTCTGCTGGGGTGGGTGGGGGTGAGGAGGGGTGGGAGGGAGGGGGGCAGGGAGTAAAGAAGTAGGTTTGACACATTGAGTTCCCAGGAAATAAAACCCCAACAGCTAAATCAGGCCACTGAGCTGGTGTCTGTGCAGCTGGTACAGCGTTGGGACTGTCAGAGCTCATCATGTTTGACCTCACACTCAAGTTCACATTAACCCCTGCTTGTAAAACATTTCAGCACCACGCTGCTGCCTTTGACAGTACTGGAAATTTCAATCCAAACTTTATTGGTTTGGAGAAAAGCACCAAGACTACAGAGGCTACCCTTTGCCTTCACTTGAAGATTCATTTTATATTCTGTGAAGCACTTTGAGATGTTTCAATGATGTGTTAAGGCGCTATATGAAATGCAAGGATTATTATTACTCTTTGATACAATATCCCTAAATGTTATAGTTGTTGAGCATGTCGTGCCTGAAATTCCCACAATAAAATCCAAAATTAAATTTAGGAGACCGATTCCCTGTAGTTTTTATTTTAGGAATTGCTTCCCAAATTAAAACTGAATTTAAGATTTTTCCAAAATGTTGCAAAATCTTACATTTTGAAACCATGGTCTTAGGGCTAAGACCACACGCCACTGAATTTCTCAATAATTGAATGTTGAACACGCAGCTTAAATTGCAGAATTTTACACAAGAATAATTTATTTGCTCCCAGTGCACAAACTAAGAATCCTGAAATGCACATGTTGGTAATGATAGGGTAGAACAGTTTTTGAGGCGCTGTCCCAGGTGAAGGATTACAGTATAACTGTGAGTTGTTGTTGTAGAAACTCTGCCTATGTCTATATCTACTCAATTTACCTAACAATTCAGAGCATCCAGAATTTGACAAATTCTTAAATGCAGCCTTAATTTTGAAGCTGGATTTCTATAAAAACTTCTTAATTCTTTTCTTTACAGAGTAACAACTTCAAAATTAAAACCAAATTCACCATTTTGAGAAATTCTCTAAAATTCTATGGAAATAGATTAAATCCAGATGGAATTGCTCTCACAAATGGATCAGAGTGAGCATACAATGCAGGTTAAGAAACACCCTCATGAAATTAGTGAAGAGTATTAACAGTTGTGGCATCATCTCTTGCAAGCAAGAGGTAAATAAATAATGAGTAAATAATCATTCCAATTCATATAGTGCCTTATCACAATTTCAAAACATGTTAAAGCACTTTAGAGGAGTTACTGCGAATTGTAGTGATTCGTAGATGAAACAGGCATTGGTAAAGGACTGTATTCTCATTTGTAACAGATCTGGAAAAATATTCACTGGATGAGGATAGTTTCAATAGCTGCACATGGGAGAATAACTAAGAATTGAAGTATGTGTTGCACATTGTGTGTAAATGTCAAAAGTACTTGGATCAATAGATGGTTCTTAAAAGTCTCTGCAGGGGGAGAGGGTTGAAACACATTGTGTTGTGGTGTTAGTTGTTTAATATTTGGTAAAGCTGAGAAAGTGCTTTAGCTAAGTGTACATCACAAAGCAGATGCTCAGTGTCATATAATTCATCCATCTTTGTTCTAAAAACATAAACATTTTGGATGTATATTTATAATTTATACCCACAAGGGAAGTTCTTAGCTGTTTTGTTCAACTACAAAGCCCAGCTTATCTGTACACTACAGGGAATGACCACAGTATTGCTGGGGATTTGGCACCTTACATTATGTAATAATAGTCCATTAATCCTCTCTGCTCATTGCTGAATCTAGTTTGACAGCATGCATTAGAAAGAGGCATATGGCGTGTGAACTGTCTGCAGGAGTGAATCCATGGGAAATGCCCGCTGCACTCAGTAATTGTCGTTTCCATTAGGTGTTTCATTTCAGGTCTCATTTCGTGAATGTTCTGATAATTTGGTAAGACTGCTCATTAGTGACTTTGCCCTCCTTTCAGATTTCCCTAAACCTTGTGCCTGTAGAGGTGATTTATGTATTCAGTCATTTGGTGGCCTGGGCTCATTGTTGTGGTTAATCCACAGTGTAGATTACTGTAGCTAAACGGATAAAACGCTTTGGTAAAAAATCTTTTTGAATCAGACGTTTAAGGAAGACCATCTTCAGAGTTACCACACTCAGTGCTGGATAACAAGGTTTAAATTACAGTATTTCTTAACGGTATTCCTCAATAAGCAATCTGAATTGTGCAACGGCGATTCCTTCTGGCAATCAGAAGTATGTTAATCTTGAGGAGTACTTCTGGGACTACAGGAATTCCAGCGGGATTTCTTATTAAGGAATGTCTTTAAGACATAACGTAAATTAGATTCAACTGTAAGGTAAAGAGAAAGTGACTTATTTTATACATTGCTGCATTACACCGGTTGTTATTAAGAATGAGCTTCATCCAAATTCTGTGGTGAAATCTTATGAATTACAACAGTTGTAAAAGTGTTAAGTTGTTTGGGTCTGACTATTTTAGATGCAGGTACAAATGCCACACACATATAAAAATACAATAATCCTTGCATTTGATAAAAATGTCTCAAAGGCTTCACAGGATACACCGTGAAGTGTGGTGACTGTGTATTTGTAGGTGACTTTTATCCATTTATGGATAAAGTGCCCATCCCCAGTGTATATGGCCACTTTATGTGTCCTGCTTCCAGGTCCCATCCACCACACCCTGCACCCCCACCACACCCACCCTTCCATCTTGGTGCTAGCAGGTGATTGCCTGCTTTCTGTCGCTGGAATTCAACAACAAACACCCAACTGACTAAACAAAGGTGCCAGTTGCAAGGCATGACACATGTTTCCCTTCCTAGTCAAGCAGTACATGGAGAGAGCAAGCGATGATGAAAAAACAAAATCACAGGATGAATACTTCTATTAGGATAAGTTTTAAAAACAGAAAGAAGTAATAAACATTGACACATTTTTACTTTTCTCCACCTTGCTTTGGTTGGTTTGAAAAGTTTAATTTACTAATAATACGACTGACCAGTGACTTTGGGAAATTTGACCTGAAAATGAGCTGACTGATATGCAATGGTTGTTACGAATCCTCTTGTGTGCCTGCCTGTCTGTGTGCTATATTTATATCTTTATATCCACCTTTAGAGGGCCCCAGTATAGCACAGGTGAATCATCTGGCATCTCAGCAAGACTAAAGGGAGTCAAGCTCCTTTATAAGCTAAGGGAGGCAAACTGATAATGTAATGGACTAACTTCATGTCCCCTTCAACAGTTTGTATTTTGTTTGATTTTATTCGTTTTAAAGAATAGCTGACTTAGAATAATAATAATACATACCTTTCTCTTTACATGCTTAACGCCTGCCCCATGTCCTTGGCTCTTGTCAACCTGCGCCTAATGCTCTCTGGAATAAGATAAGCAGGATGGGTCCCTCCAGGGAGGGAATGCACATTCCATTCTGAATACAGGGAAATTTCCCTGTGAAATTTCCCTATGTTGGTGGCTTACCTATGTGGAGATCTCAGTCTGGTTTGGATACTCTTAAGTATGGGAATGGGTTTCCGCATGTGTCAGACATCGATCTATTAAAAGAGACTCAAATACTCGGTTTGAGTAACTATACACAGGTCCTTTTTTAGTAGCTGATCATCCAAAGCCAGAAGAACCTCAATCCATACAGTAACATTACTGATGCAACCAGCCCGGCATCCGATGTGCCTTTGCATGTACAAACAGGATGGGGTCGATAACAGATGGAATTGCATACCACATCTGACACAGAATGTGTGTGTATTTAAGTGAGTAAATGTCTCTGCAATGCACGAAGCTGTAATTCAGCTCTCTTACACTGTCACACTCTCACCTCTAAACCGCCCCACCCCCCCCCCCCCCCCACCCTACACCGCCAAATCAATGACTATTTGATAAAAGCAAGAATCAGCATTTTGAATATTAAACTTAATCATTGTTATTTTTATTGTAATAGTAAGCACTATTCTGTGTTGTTTCCTTTGTTCTCCTCTTCCGCTGATACTCATATAATAGAGCAATCTTGCCTTTTGTGGTGTATCTCTGCCATTCGTTCTCTGAATTCAAAGTGCAGCCTGAAATCAAAGTGCAGCCTCAAAGCACTTATAGGTGTCAAAGCATGAATGCAGAAAGCTCCATCAAGTAAATGTGTGATGAGATGACTAGTTAACAAATGCCTTTCTGTCAGGTCCTGGTTTAGAGCTAATGCAAGCTGAGCTCCCCGGTTAGAAACAATAAAGATACTGTCAGATGATACAGCTCAAGTTTCAAAATAATTTCCGAACAATGGAATAAATTAGTTATTGTTATTTATAAAAGTCATCAATGTTTGCAGCTAGCATTTATATATCGTAATAACAGCAATAATAGTATAACATTAAACATTTGTTTGTTTATTTACAAAAACACAGTATTACTGCACGAACAGTGTTAAATATACTCTTTGTGTTTCAAACACTGGAGCACAGAGTTAAAACTTTGAAGCCATCTGTGTTTTGCAGAAAGTCAAACTGATTTACAGCAACATAGTCTGCTGCGACTTCCTTGGCAGGGCAACTTCAATGAATAGAAACCGTTAACAGAATGCAGCAATAAATTGAGGGTTCTGCCAGTTAAGAGGAAGTTAGCGGTAAAACTGGGAAGAAGGAGAAATTTATCAACAATTTCCTTGTTCGCTACATCCTAAAACAATGATTATTTTTCTATTGAGGCAGTCAGACTGATGAGTGATCTGCGACAATTTAAGACATCCGTGAATCTGTGTGAGATTCAAATCACAAAGGACAAGCAGCCCGAGACTTTCTTGTTTCTCCAGCTTTGATGGAAGATGCATGTAATGTCACAAGCCCATTGAGATCAATTGGATGAATGGCGTAGTTAGTGGGTGTAAGATTTGTGCTTGTAACATGAATACAAATGGAAGTAATTTGTGTGTAAGACTGGCTCAGTTGGTAGCCCTCTCGCCTCTGAGTCAGAAGTTTGCAGTTTCAAGCCCCATGTTGGAACTCACATAGTCTAGGTTGACACTGCATGGCAGTGTTGGGGGAGGCTGCATTATTGGAGGTGCTGTCCTTCGGGTGAGACATTTAAATTGATCTCCCCTCTGCCTGTTTATAATAATAATAATACTTGCATTTGATATAGCACCTTATCACATCTCAATACACTTCACAGAAAATATTGTAAAGTGAATTCACTGTATATTTTGTGGGTAAAATGCAGCAGCCAATTGAGCACAGCAGTGTCCGACAAACAGTCGTGGTTTGAGTGAATAATAATAATGATTTTTTTAAGGGATTATTACCCCTGCAAAGCAATCTGTCAATAAATAAATAATAGATATATAATAAACAATTTTGTTTAGGTGAACCTTAAGGATTCCGTGGTGCTATTCGACCAGAGAAGAGAGTTTCTCTTGATGTTCAGGCCAACAATCCTCCAAATAAAATTAATCATTTACTTCATGGCTGTCTGTATAACATAGCTGTGCACAAATTGGTTACTGCTTTAACCAACAAACTGCACAGTCAATGCATTGCAGTATATTGTGTGAAGGGCTACGAGATGTCCTCTCGATGTGGTGAATGGCGCTAAATCAAATGTAAGAATTATTACAGTAATAAACTATGACTTTGCTGTGAGGACAGACGTCCTGTGGAATCGAATGATATCTGCTCAAGACAGTATTGGAGGAGACTTATTGGAGTTAGTGCAGAATTGAAATAGTATTGGATTCATTTGTGAATTGCATTTGTATTGTGGTTTCTAATTGGATTGTATCCACATATAAAACAATGCACTGTAAGATGACAGATGCACGATTGCTATATACCCTCCTCTCCTGACTTACCCTCGGATGCGATTCCATAGATTCTGGTCACTTTCCAATAGATCATTCTTCATGTGCAAGCTTACCACGAGCTCTTTCTAATTTACATTGGCATTTTGCCAGCAATGACAGAGCTACCGTGAAACATCAGAGCAATAAAATATAACATACGACCGTAAGCCTCCACTTTAAGCCAAGACAAATCCTGCCACCCTCCCAGATAAGATATTCCTGTAGCGACTGCACTGTCCCAGAGACTGGGGTAAAAAAATCACTTCTTTTGAACTATATCAATTTGAATACAAAACATTAGCTATTTTGTGTGCACAGAACAACTCAATTCTCCCTTTTGTTTTGTCATTTATTCCCTTGAAGCACCGAGGCTTGCTGAGCTACAGTGCAACAGACCTTCTGGTGCTGGTCCAAGAGAACATTCTTCATTTGTGAGTCTTGCTTAGCTCAGTCCAGTATTATAATCCTTGCATTAGATATCAGGCCTATAATGTCAAAATATCTCAAAGCCCTTCACAGGGAATTGCTACTCTGTCTCACTTCACCAACTGTGTAGGGCCTTGGTGAGACTGCACCTGGAGTATTGTGTGCAGTTTTGGTCTCCTTATTTAAAAAAGGACATACTTGCCCTAGAGGGGGTGCAGCGTAGATTCACTCGGTTAGTTCCTGGGATGAGGAGACTGACCTATGAGGATAGGCTGAATAAACTAGGGCTATATTCACTAGAGTACAGAAGAATTAGGGGGGATCTTATTGAAACATATAAGATTCTTAAAGGGCTGATAAAGTAGACACTGAGGGTCTGTTTCCTCTGGTAGGAGAATCTAGAACCAGGGGTCACAGTCTTAAAATTAAGGATCAGCCTTTTAGAACAGAGTTGAGGAAACATTTCTTCACTTAGAGGGTAGTGAGTTTATGGAATTCACTACCCCAAAAGGCTGTAGATGCTCAGTCCTTGAACATCTTCAAGGCTGAGACTGATAGATTTTTAAAAAATAGAGGGATTAGGGGATATGGGGATAGGGCAGGTAATTAGAGTTAGGTCTGAAGATCAGCCATGACCTTATCAAATGGCGGGGCAGGCTCGAGGGGCCGAATGGCCTACTCCTGCTCCTAATTCTTATGTACTTATATATCTCTGCAGGGTCCTCTCTGAATCATTTCCTTTCAAAACTGAGGAGCCCTAGCTTGCCTAATTGTTGTTCATAGCTAATTCCTCTAATCATCCTCGTTGCTCCTCTGTGCATTGTCTCTAAGGCTGAGGAGCTCCCTTATCTTGTGGGTACTTGATCTGTACGGAGATGTCTAGGTGTGGCTGACTAGAGCACTGTTCAGCTTTGGAAAAAAACTTCTAATAATACTATTTCTTGCATTTGATATAAGCTCCTTATCATGTCAACAAAACATCACAAAGTGCTTCACAGGATTTACTGTAAAGTTCAGTGCTCCCTCTCAGCGATGTCGTCCGCACACATGGGGTCAACTTCCACATGTCTGCAGATAACACCCAAATCTACTTCTCCTCCTCCAGCTGCGACGACTCCCAGTCCGCTGATGTCCTGTCAGCTTGTTTAACGGACATCAAGGTCTGGATGAGCGCAAATTTCCAGCAGCTGAATTTAAACTTAATCACTGTCGGCAAGACGGAAGCCATACTCTGTGGCTCCCATCAACGTTTTTTTCTCCTGTGGGTCTGAACTCTCAACAGCCCCCCCACCGGGCTCTTTCTCAGACTCACCGAACCCATGCGCAACTTAGGCATCAGGTTCGATCCTCAGCTTTCCTTTCTACCCCACATCCGTTCCTTGACCAGGACGGCTTTTTTCCACCTCTGTCACATTGCCCGACTCCGTCCTTACCTCACAACCAAAGCAGCCAGAACCCTCGGCCACTCCTTCATCACTTCCCGGGTGGACAATTCCAATGCCCTCCTGGCTGGTCTTTCCAGCTCCACCATACACAAAATTGAACGAATTGAAAACTCTGCCGCCTGGCTACTCACCTGTACAAAACTCCTTAGCGCCATCACACCAGTCCTAGCCAGGCTCCACTGGCTCCCAATTACTGAACGGATCGATTTCAAGATCCTCACTCATTTTCAAATCGCTTCATGCCCCGCACCTCTCTACCTCTCCGACCCTACTCCACCATTCACTACCTCCACCCTCCTGTTTGTCCCTCGTTTCTCGCTCCACCATCAGCCACTATGCCCTGAAACTCTGGAACTCTCCCCTCAATACCTCCAATTTGCCCCTTCCCTCCCCACTTTCAAATCCAGCCAAAAGACCTTCCTGTTCAATTGTGGTTACGGTCACCTCCCCACTCCCTCTCCCCCTGGCTCAGGGTCAGACTTCACCACTGTCAAGCACTCCAGGACACTACCCTGCATGAAGGGCGCTATATAGATGCAAGATATTGTTGTTGTAGTGACTGCATTTTGTAATTGAACACAGAAGCCAATTTACACGAGACACCAGGAGAAACACCTTTTTTTTTGAACAGCACTATGGCATCTTCAGAAGATCTTGGTTTAACATTTCATCCGAACGACAGCACCTTTGACAATGCATCGTGCCATCAGCATTGCACTGGCGAGTCAGCCTGGACTACAAGCTCAAACTCTCAGTGTAGGGCTTTTGTCCACAACCATCTGACTCGGAGGCAAGAGTGTTACCAACTGAGCTCAGCTGATATTTACTTCTGGGTAACTGAACTCAACTAATTTAGCAATGGAGCCCAACATCCTATTTGTCTTGTTTATTGCTGCCTCACACTGTTCTGACACAGTGAGTGATGAGTCAGCTAACACCCCTACATCTGTTTCTGCTTCCACCCAAATATCAAGTTCTATTCCATCCATGGAACAAATGCGGTTCCTATTCTTACTTCCTATATGCAGTATTTTGCATTTAGCTGTACTGAACATGTTTTGTTCAGCTGGGTGTCTGACACATGTGGAAACCATTACTATGTTTAAGAATATCCAAACCAAACAGAGTTCTATGCATCTCACCTACACATGGAAATTTCAGAAATATTTATTGGAAGGCATACTTTCTCCCTTGAGGGATGCATCCTGCTTATCTAATTCCAGAGGGTACTAGGCACAGGTTGGCTAGAGCCAATACTTGGGGACTCCAGAGTGTGTGTTGAGACACTACTGGTGTCAAACCAACTAAAACTGCAAAGCTTATCATTGAAATCACTGTCTGACAAGCTTTCCCGCTGCTTGCCCAACTAGGACCAACCTAAACCTTAGAGCTTTGGTTTGTAGGGTTAACAGGGACTAAGTGAAAAAAATGTCAGGTCTGCCTTCTCAATTGCAAGAGATGAGCCAGCCTGGCTGGGCTATCATCAGCAGTGCCCTGGAGTACCTTGGATCCGCCTGGCTCAGGAACTGGATTACCGAGACTGCCACAGAGGGTTGGCTCGATTCTGACATTCTGTTGCCAAACAATGTCAACATGGAGCCAGTTCAGCTCCAAGGCGACCCCATTGACCTATCCACACCCCCCTCCCAAGGAGGATAGCTGTAAATGAACATCATTTGACAATCATCAGCCCATGTGCATATGCTTCCAAAATCTCTCTGTAGGATCTTTGTTGCTTCTTCGGATCCTACAGTTCCTCCCAATTGATGTCGCCTGCAAATTGAATTACCTTATACTAGGTCTGCAAATCCGGATCATTAGCTCACTTCTTCTGCGAGTATCGCAAATTGGATCCCACCATCAACAGTCCTGCATCAACAGGGCCGCTACAAGAAGTGAGAATCGTTTATTTCCAGTGATATGCTGACCAGATGTAATTTTCAATAGTCTGGAATTACTTCATAACTGGGCCAACAAAGGGTTACTGTTAATACCCACAGTTTGTAAAAAAGATAAACCTAGCATTACTCTGGTGAGCAGGCTTGCAACCATTATTTGCAAAATGAAAACTCTGTGAAGGTGCGGTTCGTGAAGTTAACAGAGAAAAGTTTAATTGGCACCACAGGAGACTTGGTTTCTGGTCTGCACTTGAAACACTTTATTTTAAGGCTCTGGGCAGTTGTCTGTAGCAGCACAATAATTTTTTTCGTTAGTGCTTTACCATTTGCTGTCAGTTATTTTTTTCTCCCTGGGTCTCTGAGCAGGATGTGGCTGGCCTCCACACGACCACCTACCAGCTACTGAGGCACATTTCTTATGAAACTGTCTGCGATCCACAGGAATGTGCCATTACATCAGCACAAGTCAAGCCACGTGACCGTCTTGAAATGGTCCCTTATAAGTTGTTCAGTTGGAAACTACTACAGTCTGGGAGGTAAACAAGGTGGTTTTACCAGTGAATTCATACGGGCACTGGATACGTGTTTGTGCCTGGTACACATTACACTCCCAAAGCTTCTGCTTGGGAAAGTATGGCCCACTGCGTGCCTGTCTCCCTGCCATAAATATTTTAGAAACTGCTACACTATCTGTCATTAGAAATTAACATAGACATCAGAATATTATTACAATCCCCATGGGAATGTCAGCTCAGCTGTCAGCTCTCTACTTATCAGCACGTCGGAATACTTCAAAAACTTCTGGCTGCAGCACACTGCTCAAAACTGAAGTGACTTTACTTTTAACCGTGTCATTCACTCATTTCTCTCTTCTCCTCCCCTCGCTTCAGCGGAGTACATTTCAGAGCTCTGCATTTTCTCAATCAGAGCTTTTGGTGAGTGGCAATTTTTTTTTTTGGTTCTCATGAATTCTCACGTCTCTTCTGAAGAGGCCGATCGTGCTGGGTTTATGGGTTGCCCTGGTACTTTGCTAAAGTGGCCATTCTTCATGTCTGAGCCACTGAGTGAGAATTGGCAGGTTATTTAACCAAGTGGGAGAATTAACAGCTGTAACAGATACTGCCTTCATCTGGCATATATCAATCCTATAATAATAATCCTTGCATTTGATATAGCGCCTTATCGTGTCATTGAGGTTTCAAAGTGCTTCACATAATGTACTGTAAAGTGAATTGACTGTATATTTTGTGGGTGAAACATGGCAACCAATTGCACACAGCAGTGTCCCACAAACAGTCGTGGGTTGAGCAGCCAAATTATTATTATTATTTATTACCCCGGGAAAGCGAGCTGCTAATCATCTAACAACCGTGTTCCTACTTACTGCTAGGTAAACAAAGGTGTGTGGGTTAAGATTTCACCCTGCCCTGGAAATCGAACCCGGATTCTCTCATTTAAGAGGCGAGTGCTCTGACCTCTACTCTGCAGGACTCCACACATCTACACATGGGCACTTTCCAGCAGGAGTCACTGGAGAGCAATCAGGACTGAGTAACCTCAGCTGATTGCTTTTCTTCCTACACCTGAACCCAGGGAAATGAAGCTCTTTAGAAGACCCTGACTGCTGTACCAGCTGCGATCAGCCAAACATAATGTCTGAACCAGTTCCCCGATGTTCATTAAGGTTATTTTGGATACATTCTCACTATTTTGTCTTTCCCGGAGAATCTTCTTTTTGTGGAATTTCATGTAGTTGTGCCTTAGAATAGTTTCGTGACCAGCTCAATCGCTTCTCCAGCTGCTGCAGAAATGTAAAGAAACATCCACAAGAGCATGCCTCAGCCTCCTTACCACAGAATGTTCCAGGAAGAAAATGTTTTTAATATTGGCAACTATGTCTTTAATAGTAGCCCCTTTTATTTATTATCAAAACACCCAACTGAAAAAGCAACTGTAAGCAGCAGAAAGTTAACTGTTTGCTGATTCACGCCATTCAGACCACTATAGCTGAATCACATGAGAAATCACACATTTCTCAATCCAACTTCTCAACTAACCACATGCAGAATACATCTCCCTTTTCCTCTACACACCAGACTGGATCTCCAAATGTTACTACAGGAGAGAATTCCAAGCTCATACATAAACTTTACTTGCATCTGAATCTGCAAAGAAATACAAACTGAGTCGTTTGCCTGCTTATTTTGGTCTTCAAAAACACAACTGTCCAAATTACACTTCTTAAGGATTTAGTGATCTTGTTTTGGGCAGGATTTAGAGTAATTAATTTTTGTAATAATGTCTGATTCTCTGCGCCCGATGTGTTTTATTAACTGGCTCGGTTGCTATAGAAGCAATCTACTCAATAATAACTGTGCAAGGACAACAACTGTTGCTGGAGAATGGCTGGTAAAGTTCAATTGCAAGTTTTTATTACAAATGTAAAATTAAAGGAAAGCATCAATGTATTCCTGTCCAGCATTTGCCACATCCCTTGAAAATTTGTAGCTATGCATAATTAGGGAGATAGGGAATCACAAGTCGGCCTGTTCCTTGTCCCATCGCATTGAACGTGGCAATGACTGCTTTTTTCCCCATGTTAGCACAATACATCTCAGTTAAACACAAGCATTTGTTGCAGTGAAATTCAGTCACATTTTCTAACCCTTTGAGAAATGCAATGGCAATTCTGTTTCAGTCAGACTAAACGCAATATTTAAATTTTTTCACTCTGGTCCAGAACTCATCCTGTGAAGTGCTTTGAGATGTCTTGATAACATGATAAAGCGCTATATAGCAAATGCAAGGATTATTATTATTAGTAACTCAAGATTCCCAAGTCCTCTCTCGCACCAAGGTTTTATCTTCTGCATCCTGGCTCGGCTCCATTAACTCTCCATCCCCTAAATGCATCGAATTCCAGATCCTCAATCACACTTTCAAATTCCTCCATGGCCTCAACTTACCGTACCTATGCGACCTTCCAACTGCATCTGCTTCCTCTGCTCAGCATATAGTCTGATTCATGTGTCTCACTAAACCCGTCCTACCATCAGTGTAGTGGGAAAGCTTTCAGCCATTCTATCCCTGTTCTCTGGATCCCAGGATCCCCCACAATTCCCGCTCCTTCCCTGCCTTCAAACCCCTCAAGACATATCTTTTCAAACACTATTTATTATGGGTTGGCATTATAATAATAATCCTTGTATTTGATATAGCACCTTATCACGTCTTTGAGACGTCTCAAAGCACTTCACAGAATTTACTGTAAAGTGAATTGACTGTATATCTGTGGGTGAAACGCAGCAGCCAATTGTGCAAAGCAGTGTCCCACAAACAGTCGTGGATTGAGTGACCAAATTTCTTTAATTTATTTTGAAGGAATTGTTACCCTGGAAGAGCAATCCGCTAATCGACTAACAACCGGTTTCCTACTTGCTACTAGGTAAAGAGGCATGTGGAGTAAGGAAGCTTACCTAATGTTTCATCCTGCCTGGGAATTGAACCCAGGTCCTCTTGCTCGCAAGTCGAGTGTTCTAACCCCTTGACTACAGGACTCCACTTGTTAAAAACATAGTTTGCCTTGTTTTATATTATTCCCCTGATTACTCTCTTTGCTGGACTTCTCCATCTGCATTTCCAGAAATCTCAATTAATAACCAGTGATGAGATGATTTTCCTCCAGATTTTCCTCCTCTTCTTGGAGGCTCGACTGAAATTGGGAAGTCAACCTATAAGGAATCCCTCACACAAATTTGCACCCTGCAACTAGACAGCTCAGGGTGTTGGAGCTGCAATGGGCCATGGATTATAATGATAAACTCATTGAAACAATGACTATGCTTATATCAGTTACTGCTGCAATTGAGTAGCTCAAAACTCAATGAAACCTGAATGAACAGAAACAAAGCTGCTGTGAGATCTCGTACCAGTGAAAGCTGATCCTGATTCAATACCAGAACAAAACAAGGGCAGACTTGATTTACACTAATCCCAACCATCAGGTTTGCGTTCCAATAATTACTCCCAACTCACTGATTTTTGTCATATGTTTATATATTCCTTTTTGAACTTCATGTTACCTCCCTCCAGCCAAGACTGTTTGGGCTACAGACTTCACAATTCTACGCCTTATCAGAGAAGAGGTTCCATCAATCAATGCAGTGCCCAGTAGTACTGCATGCAACTTTCTCCAGATACAGAGAAGGAACAAAAAATATTAACAGGGTATCCTGTACTGCACTCACCATAGGTCATTAGTGTGATAGCATTGGAGCTCTGTATTGTATTGGTTAGAGCATTTGCCTTGCAAGCGAGAGGACCCAGGTTCGATTCCCAGGTGGGGCAAAAGATTTTTTACTCCACACGCTTCTGTTTACCTACCAGTAAGTAAGGAAGCTCGTTGTTAGTCGATTGGCAGATCCCTAGAATTAATAATAAGTAATTTGGCCACTCAATCTATGACCATTTGTGGGACACTGCTGTACTCAATTGGCTGCCGCTTTTCACCCACAAAATATACAGTCAATTCACTTTACAGTAAGTATGAAGTGTTTTGAGCAGTCTCAATGACGTGATAAGGCGCTATATCAAATGCAAGGATGATTATTATTGTCATGGTTACTCAGATGCCAAAGGACAAGACCATCCACCCTCCACAAGTGCAGGGCCAGAAGAAAGAGGGGGGAAGGCAGCTATTTTATTTAGATCCGATGTAGGCTTATGACTTGAATAACCATGCTACCTTATCTAATAACATTATTATCCCTCTGTTTCTCATATACAACATATCAGTATTGATTGTAACCTGGTAAATGAATTTAGAAGCAATTGCCGGTGTAACACCCAGCTTGCTCATCAATATTCCTTCTGTGTGGCACAGAAGACACAGCAACCACTTTCCAGCTGATTTAGAACACAAATGTACCAAATAGTTTTATTTTCACTTCACACATACATAATGTACAAAACAAAAGCAAATAGCTGAAGTAGGCTATAGTCCAGTAGCCATCTCTGCAAAAAAATACAGGCTGCTTAGAAACAAAACATCCAGTCAGTCCAAACAATATTTTAGTATGTTTAAAGTTTTTGAATTAGCAATTTTCCTGCACAATTATGGCTTTTAAAGGAGAGTATCCACCTACTGTGGGGCATGTAATACTGCATGTAAGAATAGCAGTAAATGACTGAACTGACTTTACATTGCTTTTAAATCTGTTTTAAATTACAATTCAAAACACAAATCAATTTACAATGCGTCACAAAAAAACAATACCAAACTTTTGTTACTCTTATTAAATGCAGCAATAAACTATAGTGGAATAAAATAGCAAATCTCATAGAGGATGAACATTGTTTTAGTACTGTGTAATTAAACCGCTTTGCTGCCATTTAAAAGGTTTAGAACACGAGTCCAACCTGATATCCTAACTTTACAGATTGTTAAAGTAACATCGTCACTTTGGGTGTATACACAAATAAGCCACATTTTCATTATCCAGTGTATTCAAAATATCACTCACAAATAAATGTAATGCTATAATGAGGAAGNAAAAAAAGAGGGTGACTTATTAATATCATACTCTCAACTCTGCAATGAAAAGGCTACATGACAATCTTATATTTTATTATTACTGAAATTGAGATGAACTGAGCTATCAGGATACTTGGCTGTTTAAAGGTAAGGTCTTGAATCTGACAGCTACAGTTAAATCTGAATAAAGGGTCGTGCATTTAAGTTCCTTTGTCATGTTTAACACGGCGGTAGATTTGTCTGGCTCAAGTCAGTCATAATGTCAAACTATGTCAAATTGGAGTGGCAGAACTCTGAATATGCTGTGCAATGGGATGGTCAAGAATAGCCCAAGGATGTGATCAGGTCTGAACCCATTCCTGACCAGTTTATACAGAAACTCTCAATATGGCACGAATTCTGGCAGCTATTTCTGTTTGAAAGTTAATTAATACCACAGGTGTTGGCTACGATAAATGAAAATATTTTCAGATTTCCACAAGCATGACATCAGCAGATGCAAGGAATGCATTCTTCTCCGTCTCCGGTCAGACAATTTCCTGCTCCCGTTTTCCCAACACTAAAATACTGTGGTGGGGTTACATTTAACATCTCCAGCTTTCTGACTTACCGCTTTAAAAATAAATAAAAATTGAAAAATTGTAGACCAATATTCCAGACCTGCACATCTGTGCTGATTTCTCTAGGAGTACTGATAGTCAGGCTTTCGTTCACGCAACACCGACTTTCACTGGGATACAGAAATGGTCAACAAGATCATCAGGAAGGACAACTTTCTTGTGACCTGTGGGTTCTACCATTTTTTGAAAGGCAAGGAGTCCTGCAGATAAAAAATTAAATTCCTTGGCAAATTTAGTAAAATCGAATGTTTGCCCCTAAAGGATCTTTACCTTGATTCTTTACTTCGGGTAAAGGGTATTTTTCAGCTCCGCAGGGATATGAGGCACCTTAAATGACCAAATACAAAGCCTGAACTGTCTTTCTAGCATCATAATAATTCCCATTATTAAACTAAGATGAAAATGAATTCTCACTTCACAATAAACATGTGGTATGAACAGAATAGGTCACTGAGTATAATATTTAAGATTTTCACTCATGAGGTTGGCTGGTACATAGTTAGGTCTTCATCAAGTAACCTCATTTGGGGAAATATGACTATTTCTATCTGGGTGGCCATAACCTATTCTCTTATCAGTGAAATAGAAGTATTTTATAGATTTTGTTACAATTATTAAATTGCATTTACTTTATGTGCACATCATTCATAGAATGCAACACATATGAATTTTTACTGCTTATACAAAAATAAGATCCAAGGTGTAACTAGAAATATAGGTCTGTACCTGTGAAGAGGATATAGAAACAGAAGCCCCTTTTTGATATGCGTTATTTACCTATTTTTAATAAACATTTGTATCAATTTAGCTCTAAACTTTTTCCCCAAATCATTTTTGGCCTTGTCATTAGGTATTCATTCCAGTCACAGATTTCTTGACCATTTTACCCTCCCGATCATTAAAACCATATATTTTCTTTATAATACATTGCAGCACAACACACCCTTCTATAATAAAACCTGAAAAACAAGATTGAATTGTTGGCATTATTGGCATCGGGCCAATAGTATACATTATTTTGCCAACTGAAATTACACTGATCTAGAAGAGTACACACCCTTTTACTAATGCTGCCTGCTGCTGATCAGAAAGACTTAGCTATTTAAGTGTGTTGTATTCCCCTTTCTTTTAACGAAAAGTGCACATAACGGGAAATGCAGGATTTAACATCTTCGTAATGCCCAAGTCCGCAAGAGACTTGCAATCCTATTAACATATTGTGAGATTCACAAAATATTGCATGCAATTCTTTCAATAGTCTGGTTTAAAATGTTAGCACATAATTAGATCAAATTAAAAAGGTAACTTTTTAGTAGACAAGACTGCAGATATGCTTCACATTAAGTTATGTAAAGTTAAAACAAAATTGGTATCAATTTCATTATAAAGACTTTAATATATTTTTTTAAATGTGGTTCACCTACAACGAGGTTAATAAATTTGAATTTAAATGGATTTTTGAATCAGGTTATATAGATGTCATCGCTTTGAAGCCCAAAAGCACATTTTCAGCCAGACATGAAAGCCTCACAAAACGTAGGTGCAGACCTTTATAATCTATGCTTGTAGCAGCTGGTTGACCAAATATGTATGAGATCATTTTCAAAAAGCAGCTCAAACCTTTGGGCAGGTCTTTGCTACAGTGACAACTGCTTCCCTGAATGCTAAGACGTCTAAAACACTAGTAAAATTTACAATGAGATTTGCAGATATACTGGTCTTATAGTTAGGTTGTCCAGGAAAGCCCATCTTGGGGGAAAAAGAAAATACAGCCATTAATTCAGCTCAAAACAACTGCACTTTGCAAAGACGTAGATAAGGCTGCAGGTATGCTTCATATTATGCTAAGTAAATTCAAACAAAATTGGCATCAATTTTATTATAAATGTCTTTCTTCATCAGTTTAAGTGATGAGGAGGGAATGGTTATGGTAAATAGACAAATAAGTATTAACACCAACTTGTATTAAATTATGTAAACATGTACATCTTCTGAGGTCAGAACAGAGATCCTCGTGTCCAAGAAGTTACTGAACCTGAAGCATGGTTCGGATCTGTTTAGAAGCTGTTTCGTCATTCAGGTGCCTTGTGGTATACCTATGGAATGTTGAACAGGAATCACATATTAAACAAAGGACTAACTAATCAGTCATGTTCAAAAGACTGGACAACACGCAGTTATTTTCACTACAGCAGTTTCATGCATCTGGACTGCTTGTGGGTGACATTAATTGAAAATATTAGACATTTGCCAAAAGACAGCCAAAGATTAAACATGCAAACTTACATCTGTTGAAGTGCTAAGATTACTAAAATCAAAACAACAGCCACAGCTCAACTACAGCAGTCACAATACAACTTGCACTTATTCTGCCTTCTACATAGGAAAACATGTCAAAGCACTTCACAGAGATGACATTGTCACCTCAAGGCTTGACTACGGAAACTCTCTCCTTGTCGGTCTCCCCAACTCTTCCCTTCAGAAGCTGTAGATCATCCAGAACTCTGCAGCTTGTGTCCTCTCCCGCACCAGTCTCTGTGACTTCATCACCCCCACCCTCGTCTGGCTCCAATAGCTTCCCATCCCTCAGAGGATAGAATTCGAAATCCTCGTCAGCGCCTTGGGACGTCCTCCCGAGGTGAAAGGCGCTATACAAATGTAATTTTGTTGTTGCTGTTGCCTCACTTTCAAGGCCCTCCATGACCTTCCCCCCTCCTACATCTCTGACCTGCTGACCCCCCTATCAACCTGTCCGCTCCCTCTGCTCAACAGGCTCCGGCCTGCTCTAGGTCTCCCTCCTAACATTGGTGGCCGGGCTTTCAACCTCTCTGCCCCCACTCTTTGGAAATCCATCCCACAATCCCTTCACCTCGCTCCCTCTCTTGCCTCCGTCAAGGCCCGACTCAAGAGCCTCCTTTTTGTCCGTGCCTTCTGCCACCCTCCTACCCCCTCTACCCTCCCCCATGCCAATCCTGGCCCCCAATGCTCGGGTCCTGATCCCTGATTGTTCAGTGCCTTGGGACGTCCTCCCGACGTGAAAGGCACTTTATAAATGTAATATTGCTGCTGTTGTTGTGGGAGGCAAAGCGGGGTGAGAGAAAGGAGACTGTAGCCACAGATAAAGAGGAGTTGTTTTTTTAATATGTTTTGAAAGCTGTAAGGGAGGTTGCAAGATGAGGGATCTGGAGCTGCGGAGGGTGAGGTAGGGATGAGATGGGTGACTTTATAGAGATGGAGAAAAGCAAATTTGGCCAAGAATCAGAGAAGAAGTTTAAAGAAGCTATATGAATAAAAAAAACTTACCTGAGTGCATTCAGAAGACCTTCCACATTGTTTGGTGGCTGCTCTTTCAACACTTTAATGCATCCTTTCATCTGAGAAGCAAAGGAAGCAGCTATTGGCCTGATTCAATGCTCAGCTGTAGTATCCCCACAAAGTTTTTAAATACTTAATTTTGCCATGGCCCAACTTTGATACCACAATTGCTCCATTAGACTATCAATATTGCATTCATAATTTTCAATGTGATGTACTATTGTGCCCTTTATTTGCCCAGAAGAATCTAAATAGGGTCCAACTCAAGACAAACAGCCATCCATCTCGCTATCACCCTCGCACAGTCTCTCCTGCATATTTGTTTCAAACATGCAGCTGACCAAAAGTAAAATGAACTAGCATTAAATTGTCCATAGTAAAGACCTGAGAGCAATCCTGAGAGCTGATAACTGCCAATCCACCAGAATATTACTGCATTCTATGCCACACTCTTATTTATTCATTTTTGCTCCACATAAGGGATAATTATTTTTCTCAGACATATTATTCTTACATCAATTTTTGATGTCTTTGCAAAGGCTCCCACAGGATGCACGTGATCGTAAAGTATGATGACGCCCACCATCACTCTCATACAGAAGAGTAGTGTTTCATCATTGGTGAATCTGCTCCTGTATTCCCTGTTTTTTTCCAAAAAAAATAAAGATATTATAAAGAAATAGGATATTACAGTATTTAAAAATGCATGCGATTGTTAACAGAAAGGAAGTCTAATGTACTGACACCCTTCCGGATTACCAGTTCCAGTCATTAATTGCTCTCTGTGTAAAGAAATACTTCCCAATATCTGTCCTAAAACTGCTCTTCACAACTCAAAATCTGTATAGTGCTTCAGTTAGGCAGTATTCCAAGTGTAGCCTAACTAGAACACTATACAGCTTAAGCAAAACTTTTGATTGGACAGATTTGGCAATATAGCCCAACATCCTGTTTGCCTTACTTATTTACTGCCTCACAGTTTTGGACATAGCTTAATATTTATGGCTTCTCAGATTGGAGTTCTATCTGCATTGCACAGCTCCAGAGGTCAGCAGGTGATCAATGAAAAAACAGAGAGCAGTGGAGAAAAAACAGAACAATTCACTTATTTTGTGGTTAAAGTCGACAGCAGCTAAGTGTAATTTAATGGAACCAAAGTTATGGCTCAAGAGGGAAGAGAGGGGTATGGAGATAGGATATGGCAGTAGGATTAAATGGACAGCTTGCTCTGAGAGCTGGTGCAGACTCAATGGATCGAATGGCTGACTTCCGTGCGGTGAATTTCTATGATTGTAATCTCCAAAACAGCAAGGAACTAAAGAAAGCCTAAATCAGGAGCTTTACATACTAAGCCTGGAAAATAATACACTGTACTAAGTCTATTACATAACATTTTAAATTAGAAATGTAATGTGGTAGAACTAGACAAGATTATATATTCCATCTATATAACTGGGATCAAATCTATGCATTCCTCCTGGCAGTAAAGTGATATGGAGCAGGAAGAATGTGCTCCAGTCTATCTTTTACTTTGGTCAGGGTGGTTCGTGACTTTTAAGCACCACTATGCTTAAAAGTATCCAACTCAGGCTGAGTTTCACGTATGCCACCTCTAAATGGAAATGTCCCCGTGTTTCAAATGGAAAGTGTAAATGGAAGGTGCACTCTCTCCTCAGGCGTCCGGACACACCCTGCCTGTCAAATTCCAGAGAGTATTATGCAGGCTGGCAAAAGCCAAGGTTTGGGGATCCCAGAGTGTGCATTGGGGTAGAGTTGGGGTTTTACCAGCCAATATTGCATAGATTGCAATTGAAAGCACTGACTGTCAAGCTTCCTGCTGCTTGTACAGTTATGCGTGTGGTATAAAGTCTCCAGGAACATCTAGTGTTTCTGGGGCTTCCATTCTATAACTGAATTGTAGAGTATAGGAATGCACAGGTCCAGCAGAGCATTATGATTCCCCTAGCTGCTCCAATTGAGTACTTTGAACCTGTCTTCACAAAAGAAGAAGATGCAACCAATGCCACAGTATCGGAGGAGATGGTAGAGAAATTGGACAAGATAAGAATAAACTGAGAGGTCCTAAAAAGGTTGTCGGTGCTCAAGGTAGATAAGGCACCCGGTCTGGACGGGATGCATCCTAGATTACTGAGGGAAGTCAGAGTGGAAATAACGGAGATTCTGGCTACAATTCTTTCAATCCTCCTTGGACACCGGGGTGGTGCCAGAGGACTGGAGGGTTGCAAATGTTACTCCCCTGTACAAAAAGGGGCAGAAGGATAAACCCAGGAACTACAGGTCAGTCAGCCCAATGTCAGCACCTTGGGACGTCCTCCCGACGTGAAAGGCGCTACACAAATGTAATCTTGTTGTTGTTGTTGTAGGGGGAAAACTTCTAAAGACTATAATCCGGGACAAAATAAATTTTCACTTAGAAAAACATAGGTTAATACAGGACAGCCAACACAGATTTGTTAAAGGCAAATCATGTCTAACAAACCTGCTAGAGTTTTTTGATGAAGTAATGGAGAGGGTGGATGAAAGTAGTGCAGTTGATGTATTTATATGGATTTTCAAAAGGCATTTGATAAAGTGCCACGTCAGAGACTTGTAAGCAAAATAGAAGCCCATGGTATTAAAGGGACAGTGGCAGCATGGATACAGAACCGGAATGGGAGACAGAAAGCAGAGACTGGTTGTGAATGGTTGTTTTTCTGACTGGAGGGAAGTATGCAGTGGTGTCCCCCAGGGGTCAGTATTGGGACCACTGCTGTTTTTGATCTATATAAATGACCTGGATTTGGGTATAGGGAGAAAAATTTCCAAGTTTGAGGATGTTACTAAGATAGGAAAAGTAGTCAACAGTGAGGAGGATAGTAGCACTGCAAATGGACACAGACAGACTGGTAAAGGGGCCGACACGTGGCAGATAAAGTTTAATGTGGAGAAATGCGAAGTGATGCATTTTGGGAGGAAGAATGAGGAGAGGCAATATAAGCTGATGGTACAATCTTAAAGGGGTGAAGGAACAGAGTGACCTGGGGGTTCATATAAGTAAATCTTTGAAGGTGGCAGGACAAGTACAACAACAATAACAAGATTACATTTGTATAGCGCCTTTCATGTCGGGAAGACGTCCCAAGGCGCTGGACAGAGTACAGCATTTCAGACCCGAGCTGGGGTCAGGGGGGGAAGGGAGGGGAGTGGAAGGGGGGTGGCCGATGGCATGATCGAAGAGGAGGGTCTTGAGGTGGAACTTGAAGGAGGCTAAGGAGGGGGCGAGGCGGAGTGACTGGGGGATGGTATTCCAGAGGTTGGGGGCAGAGTGGTTGAAGGCTCTCCCGCCAATGGTGGGGCGGGTGGGTTGGAGGACGTGGAGCAGGCCAGAGCCGGCTAAGCGGAGGGAGTGGGTGGGTTGGTAGGGGGTCAGAGGATCGCAGAGGTAGGATGGGGCGAGGCTATGGAGGGCTTTGTATGTGAGGACCAGGATCTTGAACTGGATCCTCTGAAGGATAAGGAGCCAATGGAGTCGGGCGAGAGTGGGGGAGATGGGGTCATGGAGTTTGGTGCGGGAGAGGACACGGGCTGCAGAGTTCTGGATTATCTGTAGCCTGTGGAGGGAGGAGTTGGGAAGGCCAAAAGCAGGGCGTTTGCATAGTTGAGTCTGGATGTGATGAAGGCATGAACAAGAGTTTCAGTATAGTGGTGGAGTCGGGCGATGTTACTGAGGTGAGGGAAGGCAGAGCGGGTCATGGCTTGAATGTGGCTAGATAAAGGTAGATAAAGCTGTTAAACAAGCATATGGGGTACTAAGCTTTATAAATAGGGGCAAAGAATACAGAAGTCAGGAAATTATGATGAACCTTTATAAAACACTGGTTAGGCCTCAGCTAGAGTATTGTGTTCAGTTCTGGGCACCACATTTTAGGAAGGATGTCAAGGCATTGGAGAGGGTGCAAATGACATTTACCAGGATGGTACCAGGAAGGAGGGACTTCGGTTATTAGGAGAGGATAGAGAAGCTAGGATTATTCTCCTTGGAGCAGAGAAAGTTAAGAGGAGACTTAATAGAAGTTTATGAGGAGATTCGATAGGGTGAATAAGGAGAAACTATTTCCACTGGAGGGTGGGTCGGTAACCCAAGGACACCGATATAAAATAGTTGTTAAAAGAAACAGAGGGGAGGTGAGGAGACATTTTCTCACACAGCGAGTTGTTCAGATCTGGAAAGCATTGCATAACAACTTTTAAGAGAGAAGAAGATAGTTATTTGGGGAGGATAAGTTTGCAGAGCTGTGGGAAGAGAGCGGGGGAGAGGGATTGAAATGGATAGCTCTTTTCAAAGAGTCGGCACAGACTTGATGGGCCCAATGGCCTCCTTCTGTACTGTATAATTCTATGGTTCCAATTATCCCAAATGCCATTCCTCACAATCTCACTCGCCCCATTCAATCCCCTCTATCCTTTGCCTAATGTTTGCATCTTTCTCCAGCAAACTCTTTTGAGAAGATCATGGTTTTTAAACTTTTAATCTTGAAATATTATGTACAAGTATTTTGAATGTGTGTCACCGGATGTACACTATCATTACAGTGGTCCATTGGCTCAGTCAGATATTTAGAAAGGGTGACACATGTTTAAGGTGACTTGTCATCACTTATACAATATTACTACCCCATGAAATTTCATTTCTCACCATTGCTGCAGAGGAATATAGAGCTTATACACATTTGTTAGTCTTACTTCAGAGGTAAATGCTCTTTATGTTTGTTTTTAGAAAAATCTTTGAACACTTTTTCCCCCTTTAGATTTAGTCACAGTAATGAATCTCATTACTGATGTATAGCAGAAAGAGAATACTTCAGAAAATAGCTGATTATGGCAAATAAGCTACACATTGTCACTCTACGTAACCCTATTATTGGTAGAATTGGTCCAAACGAATTAAATATTTGCTTGTGTGTATCCTTACCTTCTCCAAATGTATCAATCTTTACAAGTCAAAGAATACCTATTAAGGGCAGGGTATTCTATAGCAATTCACTAATAAGTAGTAAGCCATGCACATCTCAGAATGCAGTAGCATGGTAAATATACAGTACCGTACAGTATGGGAGAGTCACAATAATTTGAGGGGTAAAATATTTCCAAGTTTTACTTACGGCGTTTCTAACATGACTTTGCATACACTGGCCATTGTGCTTAGACAATCAGTCGTATTTTCTATAGGCAGCGTCTTGTTCTAAGTACAGATAAAAGCAATCAGTTTTAAAGGTTTAAAACAAAAGAATCAGAACATTTGTAAACACTATTAAGATAAGCATTACCTGACCACCAGGGGGACTCAGCATTTATTTCCATATTTTAATAATATTAAACAAACACAAGGCCTATTCCTTTATCATAAGATGCAGAATATAATAATAATCCATGTATTTGATATACATGTACAATAATAACCCTTGTAATAATCCATGCATTTGATAGAGCGCCTAGTCACGACATTGAGATCTCTCAAAGCGCTTCACAGGACATATTGTAAAGTGAACATAACACAAAATACTGCTGATGCTGGAAATCTGAAACAAAAACAGAGAGAGCTGGGAAAACTCAGGTCAGACAGCATCTATGGAGAAAGGAAAACGAGTCAACGTATTGGGTCCACGACCCTTCGTCAGTTCTGAGTTTTCCTAGCTCTCTCTGTTTTTGTTACTGTAAAGTGAATTGACTGAATTTTGTGGGCGATTATTAGTTGGTGTATTATCCAAGTTGACAGCCAGGGTCAGTGTGCTTTGTTAGATTTCAGTTCTACTCCTAATATCTTTGAACTGAAATGTAGCTCAAAGATGTAGTGTAAATGAGAATACAGCAATAGCCTGTTTACAGGATCCCAAGATTCTTTAAATCTGACCTACTGACTATGACAAGGTATCTATGTTTCCTTTTATCTTATTCAGACAGTAGCATCATCTTTCTGCAAGAAAGTGCATATTGATTCCTTTAATTTTAGCTACATTTAATATTAAATTAAGTTTCTTACGTCTGGATAGAATGTCATCTATCTCATGCCTGTAAGATAACAACAACAAAATTACATTTGTATAGTGCTTTTCACGTCGGATTACGTTAAATGAAAACATTTCTGATTTTTGTAACATATATTGAACATACAAAACAATGTGTTTGTTCTTTCTCTCCGGTTACTAATCTTGGGACACAAGTGCTTGCTGCACCCAGCTGGAACGCTGTACTATTAGACATTGGGACAGTAATCTGATTCTGAGGATTCACGAGAACCAAGCGAATTTTGGGACGTCCTCCTGACGTGAAAGGCATGAGATAGATGACACTGATTCCAGAGGTAAGAAACTTAATTTAATATTAAATGTAGTTAAAATTAAAGGAATCAATATGCACTTTCTTGCAGAAAGATGATGTTACTGTCTAAATAAGATAAGAGGAAACAGAGAGACCTTGCATAGTCAGTAGGTCAGATTTAAAGAATCTTGGGATCCTGTAAGTGTAGGGATCTCTATCTGGTTGATCGCTGCCAGGTACATGTCACGCACGTTCAATAAAAACAAGATCAGGAATAATATTTACTATAGTTTTAACATTAATGCATTAATGTTTATACTTTTATCTTGCATTAAATACTTTGTGGCTTAGCATCTGGCTTAGTTTTCAATTTGACTCAATATCGACACAGTTCTATCGCTTCTAACATAACATAACATGTAGGAGCAGGAGTAGGCCATTCGGCCCTTCGAGCCTGCCCCGCCATTCAATCATGGATGATCTTCTAATCTAACTCCAGCTAATAACCTCCTTCCTCTTGCCTTTTTTGATCATACGTGACAGCACCCCCTGGTGGTGACCGACCGGTTGGAGACCCCTGCTGTAGGGTAATGGTACTCCTGAACCCTCAGGATTGCAACCCCTACACACGACATGCATATTGCCTCTGTAGTAGGTAATGTTCAAAGTGTTTGCCTTGGGACTTGCAAGCCTTGGCAGGTTTCTGATACATAATCAAAGGTGTAAAATCACTGTAGGTGAGACTTAGCTTTCAGTTGAATGTCGACAAGCCTGAGGCTCGCCTGCTTGGCGCCCATCAGTGCCTCCTCACCTCAGAAACTGACCGAATTTTCTGCACAGATTCCCACTCCAATTCATGGAGCTGGTGCAGAATCTTGTTCGAACCTCAAGTGTGCTTCAAGCTGTTCATCTGTGCTCTCACTTTCTCAATTTTCCTTCACCTCTACAACAATGTCCACCTCTGTCACTACCTCTCCCCTTGGGTTGCCAAGGCCCTCGTCCATACCGTCATCATGTCCAGGCTTGATTATTCCAATGCTCTCCTCAATGGACTCCTCCCTACACAAGCTGCAGACTATCCAAAAACTGCAGCCCATGTCCTTTCCCATACCATGCTCTGTGAACCTATAACCCCTATCCTCACTTGGCTCCACTGTCTCTCCCTCTCCCAGCGGATCAAATTCAAGACTTGACCTCACTTTCAAATTCGACAATCTCAGTCCATCCTACTACTGCAACCCTACTGCTTAGATTACCCCCTCAACTTAGCTAACACCAACTTGCTTCATGTCCCCACTGATCCTCTGCGCGGTGAGAGCTGGGGACGGTTATCTTTGACGCTGGCAAAGATAAAGCTTAAAAATGCAGTTTAGCAAACCAAAGAATTTCAAGGAGCCTCAAATGGACGAGCAGACCATGAAATTGCTTGGCTTTGTTGTGTTTGTGGCCAGTGGCCTAGAGACATGGTTGCTGTAGGAATCTCTCAGAAGAAGAGAGAAAAGGAGGCTCAAGAGTATCAGATGATTCTCTCTATAACGTTTGAAACTGATCTTCAGGAAGAGAATATGCAAAGAAAAGCACTTAACATGGAGTGAAATTTAGTAACAATATCAGTTGATGCCCTCAGACAGGCATTGAGAAGTTGCAATCTTGTAATAGCATTAGATACTCGCATTATTAGAGTGTTTCAGATCAAATGCAAGGATTCACATACGTAACGTGTTCTTTACCTTTTAAAAGTGATTCAGTTCAATTTAAAAAAAAACATGAATTTGTGCCTTTTAGGTTTGCTTTTTTCCCCCACATATTTTGGAGTTATATATAATGCACATCTTTCTCTCTCCTCACGAGATCCTCCTGCACCAGTACCAAGATGAATAATCACAGATCTACTACAATTCTCATAACTAGTTGCTAAGTGTATAAGAATAACTTAGAATGACTTGCTGATTTATGATTTATTTCTCTGAGGAGGTATCTCAGCTATACTCAATACCCATAAAGCCTTGAAAACATATCAAAACTTTCCAGTCACTCCCAAGTACAGAACACGGCTGTAACCAACTGGGTGCTCCACTGGGTAACCTAGAGATATAGTTGGACTAATGAGTACCTGAACTAATGTGTTATTGCTCTGTCAAATAGCAATATACACAAGACCAACAAACATTGAGATCCATCTGGCTAGCTGAAAAATAAAAAAAACACGCAGTACTCATACCCCCAAATCTATTTCTGACAGTTCACATTTCCTGAATGCATTGGATATGTGACACCAGCAGACAGATTGTTGTACACCTTGAACAAATGGTAAAAGATCAGATGAAGAACCAAACCAAACTAAGGCAGATACGGTCAATCACAAACGAGTCCATCAACTAGTATATATATATATACCTCTGATACAAACTTGGTTGTTGCATCACTGAGCGTTTTTAACATTGGTGTAGCTTCTGCATAAAATAGGGACATTCTGTTGGCCATTTCATTGTTTACTTCATTCTCGGCATCTAACTGCTGAAACAAAAAGAAAGCATTGAAGAAATTAATCAGATAATTAATAAAATGTACTGCCACATAGATGTATAAGACATCACCACTTACGTGCATATTGTTAATTCTGTTACGACTAATTGTTCGTCGATAATAGCTAAAGTCATTCTGAATGGCTGGATTTTTCATCTAGAGGAGAATACAAAATGCACATCGTAAATTTATATTGTAGCATTTTCCAAATCCAAAAGACTTAAGAGAATATTTGAACACAAACAGTTTTTTCCAACCTTTAGTTCATCAAAGCGAAGAGTGAAATGCAGAATTTCTGCGAACTGTTTGGCCAGGGCTTGCTCACGTTCCAGATGTTGAGTTGGAGTGTAAGGTGGACATGTCAAAGACTCCAAAAGACTTTGTAATGCTTTCTCTGCACGGAGAACATAAGAGTTAAGAGTGTAAGTGTCTGTTCAAGACTTCAAAACTGCTCCACATCTGGGCCCGTCTTTTAGCATCTCTCACACAGTCCTGGACACACTCCTTCCATCTGGGAGGTGAGCTTTTTCAGTCCTCTTGGGATTATTGTTGAAATCAAAACTCAACTGCACCCTCTCTAGTAAATCATTCTTTTCCAACACCTCAAAAGTGTCTTACTTCACACAATCTCCTCTTGCAAGAATTTTTAAAAAATCTCAACCTCAGTGTGATATAACATTACTCTTAATTTCTCTCACCTTTTCAATCTTGACACAGCTCCCCCCAAACACAAATAAAATGTAAAACATTCCCTAAGAAGGTCACCGAAGATTAAGTATATAATGTGGTTATTGATTTATTCTGCTCAGTGCTTGCCACTAAGGCAGAAGGATCAGCCTTGTTTCCTACCAGGATTTGTGCAGCAGGTTGGTCAGCCAGCTTGTAGCATGTCACTTCTGAAAAGCATTTTGAATTTACTGGAAGTGACAATTCATCTTAATTAAAGATTAGAGATCCTAAATGCTTGTTCGGATATTTCTGGAATTTAACCAGTTAAACCCATATATAGATTTTCATTGCATGTTCAGTATTAGGGCATGAACTTGTTGTGAGATGTCTACTCCAAGACCTATTAATGAGCCAGATAGGCTGGTCAATCAGTAACAATGCTTTGGAATACAATGGGATCTGCCTGACTCAGGTCTTACAGAGTACACCAGAGAGCTGACTTGTCACCACTCTCCTTGCTAAAGGCAAAACACCTCAGAGACAACTTAACCCAGAGAGAACCGGCTTACACCCACCTCACACAATCCATTTAATCATGGATTACTTACTGTAACATTGGACTGTCTGACAGATGGACAAGACATTACAGAAATAAAGTTACCCAGTCTTAAAGAGAATTCATAGAATCGCTTAAGCCTTCCAACTAGTGGGCACACTGAATTCCATGCTCTGTCCTGTAGCTGACCATCACTGGGATTTTGAATTGCCTGAAAAAAATAATCAAATAAGAGGGCTTAAATTTCTCTGATGTTTGGTATATTAAAAAATCATGAAATTATTTCACAAGAAAGAATGTTTGCATTTTTCAATGATTACATCAATTATTTCTTTCTAATTCCAAATGTGGTCAATATTAAATACAGTAGACTATTTTATTCCAAACATAGTACTTTAGCTGATTTTAAACTATTATACAGCATGTTCTGTGCCTGAAAAGTCCATTGTTAGTTTAGAACTTTTAATGTTGTGCAAGATTGGTATCGCTGATAAACAATTCTGATCCAATTTCTCTGGAGACAGTGACATACGACTTCAGATTCTTCACATTATATGATGAATTTTTTTTTAAAAAATGCATAGTTTCATAAATTCACTTAAATAAAAGAGGATTCATTGTTCGACACAAACACAGTATATCATATACATTGCAGAACTTTTCAAGTAAACTTTTGAGAAATTGAAAGGCACCATAAAGATAATATTGTTTAGCATTTCCATTATTGAAGTTAAATCAACATTCGGAAGTATAAATTTTACTGGCATACATCTCTTATTTCTTGCCCAGCCCCTTTGTATGCTTGCAGCTCAGTTAGAATACTTTCAGAATCCTGTAGCACTGCATTGACTTGATTCCACACCTCCTGCTCTCCATCTGTAGGTTGTGCATCTATGTAAAATGAAAAGCAATGAGTTAAATAAAAACAGTTCCCCCTACAACTTGAACTTAGCAGTAAAATAAATTTTATAAATAATCAAATCTACCAAAAATGATTAAATGACTTTGGTCTGATGTAAAGTAGTATTGTTATTTGATTTTGGACGTGAATATTTTGATAAAGTATGTTGGAAAGATCTCCTTTCAGTTTATGACAAAACATAAACAGTGGGGAAAAAAGCAATTACCTGTCTGAGACACAAGGCAAATAAATTCTGCTCTGTATGAATTCAGACCAGTTTAAATTATCACTCCTTAGATTGCAAGCCACATTAAACTAATATCATTAATATATTAAAATATAGTTGAGATAAAACAGTTTAATGCTGAGCTAGGAACTTCACTGCAAATTTGAGCTGTCTAATAAAGGAGTTAAAAGTATGCACTATGACTTGTTCAATTACGTGCATCCACAAATACCTCAAAAATGCAGAAATTATTCCCAATAAATTTTCACAAAATGTTGTGGGAACATTGGAACAGCGGTAGACCAGTCATTTTTTAAGATCAAGGCAGATTATTTAATCCCTTTTCTCTCACTTTCCTTACTTCACTAAACTCTGCCTTGGGTGTCGAGGGGTGGGGGATTAAAGAAGTTGCGGTTCTCCTTGGAGCTAAACTATCAGGGCAAGTCCCTCCATTCCATCCCAGACATGGGGAAATTTCCATGACATACTCTGGTTTGGATATTTGTAAGCATGGTGATGGGTTTTCGCACGTGTCGATGCTTGGCTAACGAAAAACAAATTCTCCCAAATAACTTTTAAACCTCCCAATCAATTCTGCACTTACTGCACCTTTCGAGGGCCATTAGTAAACAAGTAAACAGACAGAAATTTTTAGGCGAATGTTTTCCACATCCAGATAGGGAAGTTTTTCCTCCCACCCTGTGGCGCAGCATAAGGATTCATCCTTAGTCCCCTTCTCTTCCTTATTTACATGCTCCCTCTTGATGATGTCGTCCCCAGACATCGGGTAATCTTCCACATGTATGCAGATGACACCCAAATCTACTTCTCCTGCTGCAACTCCAGATCTGTTGATGTTCTGTCAGCTTGTTTGTCAGACATCAAAGCCTGGATGAGTCCAAACTTCCGGCAGCTGAAAGTCAACAAGATCGAAGCCATATACCTTGTCTCCCATCAAGGTCATCTCTCTTGTGGCTCTGACCTCCTTAACCTCCCCTGCCTATCCCTAAGACTTACCGAACCCGTACATAAGCTAGGCATCAGGTTCGATTCACAGTTGTCCCTCCTACCCAACAACCAGTCCCTAACCAGAACTGCTTTCCTCCACCTCTGTCACTGACCGTACCTCCCATCCAATGCAAACAAAACCCTCATCCATGCTTTCATCATCTCCCGCCTCGATTATTCCAATATACTCCTCGCCAGTCTCGCCAGCTCCACTATCCACAAAATCCAACTGATTCAAAACTCCACCACCCTTATACTCACCCACTCTAAACTCTGTATCCCCATCACATCAGTCCTCACAATGTCTACAAATTCCTTCACGGCCTGGCACCTCCCTAACTCTCTGAACTTCTTATTCCCCACTCCGCCACCTGACATCTCCACTTGGCTGGCTCCAACCTCCTGCTTGTCCCTTGTCCCCTCCAACATCAGCAACTGTGCTTTCAGCCACTATGCCCTGAAACTTCGGAAACTCTCTCCCTCAATCCCTCTGCCTTGCTCACTACTTCCCCTTTTTCAGATCAAGAATCAGGCTCTCCTGGAGTTTAATCTGCTAAAAATAGATAGTTTGTCATTGAAAGCACTATCTGGCAAGTTTCCCACTGTTTGTCTAGCTAAGTGCTCTGAGATGCTACCCTGCATGGAGGGTGCTATATGTGCAAGTTGTTATCGTTGTTGTTGCAACCCTACCGGTTAGGGCTTTCAGGGTTAAAAAGAGCTGATTGAGAAAAACAAATGCTTTTCCCAGTGCCTAACTAGTCCTCCAAGTCTTGCTGGTGAGCTATGTTGGCTGTTTAGTCATCAGCAGTGTACCATGGATCAGGAACCGAACTAACAAGATCTCACACAGGATTGACTCGATTTTGATATTCGACTGCTAAGCAATTCACGGTGGAGCTATCTCAGCTCCAAGGAAATCTTTCTTAACTTACCTTCTATCTCCCACCTGTCCCGATCGGTCAAGACACCCACAAATATGTTCCAAAATTAGTAGTTTCAGTGCACTACCAGCCATATCAAATACTGAATACCAGCAGCTATAGTGTTTAGAATTATGTAACAAACCTAGGGAAGAATTTGTGGCAGAACTGACTTATACTAAATTATATTTTTACTGGGCTGGTTAAGCAGACTCTAAATGGTTTGCCTTGTTTCACAGCAGCTGATGCATGGATAGGATATCAAATCTTACTGTAAGCATTTGTTAGAAAAGGTAATCACTTAGTTGGGCTAGATAGTGGTTCCTGTAATGACAAGGAACCTAATAAAATTTATAGAATTGTTTTTCCAATTACTGTAAAAGTAAATATTTACTTTCATCATAGTTTATTGGGTATATCTTCAATAATTCATCACATCAAGCACATACTGTATTCAGTGCAATACCAGTAATGTCTCAATAGATAATATGATCAAAGGTTTATGGATAATAGACATTGCTGGTTACTTCAATCAAGAGTGAGACCTTATACCAGGAGAAAACAGCAAAGAGTACATGCAAATTACCACCGTAATCCACACAATGTGAAGCATTCCAGTGCATATTCTCTCCCGCACATCCACCTCAGTCAGGAGAATAGGACAGCCAAGCCCCCTCCCCTACATGGCTACCAATGCTGCTCTCCTGGCCAATAAAGGCTCCATTCACAGTTCTCCCTCCCTTCCAAAAAAAATGTAAGTCAAGCCTATTTACAGTAAAAAAACAAAATAATGTTGCAAAGGGAGAATTTTTCCTTCAAGCTAAATCATAACTTTGTTCACTGCTGTTCACAACAATGAGTATCACAGAGCAAAAAGAGTGTCGATAGGAAGGAAACATGGCTGAAGTCACTTTATATATTCAGGATCTCAAGTGTAGTGTACAGTGGCATGTGGCATTACCACTGAGCCAATCGCAGTGGTTGACAGCTTGAATGACTTTAAACTGTTGTCCCACACAATGAAATTTATAAAGTGTGATCTTCTTAAAAGAAAATCTATATTTTTATAGAAAATGAATCTGGCTGGAACATCTATGAAACATAAAAGATCTGGAATGAAGTAAAACTTAAATGGACTTTGCATACAATTAAGCAAAAGACACAAAGCTCCTGAAACCAACCCGACACCTTTGCTGCTGCTTTTCCTCCAGCTGCAGTAACTGAAATTGGGATAAACAAAAATATTCTGCTTGGCAAATATTGAAAGGAGATCGTTTTACAGAGGAAGTTTGTACATCATGTTCTGTTCAGACTTACAAAATTATTTGTGTGTGTACATATTATATATATATTCTATTTACATATATACTGTATATATACTATATTTACATATATATATTAAACATACCACACACAGATACAGAAATATAATTCCATAATTTAAATACTTAACTAAAGTGTCCTGAATGTTGTAGGGAAAAGGGGAAAGAAACGAGTTCTGCCCACAGTAGAAAGCCCTAGTGCAATGAGTTTTAATGACAGGCAGGTCATTAAACTAGACCTGCTGAACAGTACATACTTTATCCAAATTGCCCAGGGAATATTTTGATATAGATTATGCAAAAACCATGCCGTGCATACATTTTCTGAAAAGTTATTACCATACACTTTACAATAATTAGTTAGTCAAGAGATCCAATAGCTAATTAAGGTCATGCTTTAAATGTTCAGACATTAATATCCAGTGGAGATTACATGTATAATCAGAGTGGAAAAATTAACTTACACATAGAAAAGCCAAACTTTACATCCCAACTCACTATAAAATAGTTACAGGCAATTACACAACTCAGTTTCAATTGCTTAGTAGAGGAACCCATATAACAAATGTTATTATTTACAGTGCTAAAGTTAAATTGTGATCTACAAGCATCTTAAATTACTCTAAAACAGCAGTCGTCAATGAAGCATGGCAATTCTCACTGTCAAACACATTTTTCCACACTGATGTGAGCCAGTTTGATGGCTATTGCAAACATGTTTTTTAAAAAGCGAATGGGACACATTAAGAAAAGTTAACCCGAGTTACAAAGTATTGAGGTAGGAAGCATTGTTTAAAAACATGCATTATTTAATTAAGTCTGAGGGGTAAGGGTATGCAAGGAACTAAAGAGTGCTATCAGTACCTTCACAGTCAAATTTTAACTAATTCCGCTCTGATTTAAATCAACTGTGACCTAGTTTATGAATTATGATAATCTGGGAAGATGCATTATATTTGGGTGCTTGGAAAACTCACAGCAAATTCAAAACATCTGGAACAAGATCATAACATGTACTCCTGATAAGTGATAACCCATTATTTAAAAATGTGCTGAAATTCTAATTGTTATAGAATGCACAACCCATCGCTGATTTAAAATACATACACCCTATCTAATCAATTGAAGAAAAAATGCTGCTTTAAAAGAGAAGATTCCCATTACTTTTCTCTTTACTCTCCTCAATTTTATTCTATATAGAAGATACAATTTATCCTCCAGTATTTCATCCAAGTGGTCATTCTTCTTGTTTGAGACTTTATAGTTATTCAACCATAGGAGAATATCACAGCCCTTGGCCTCAACTGGCACTCCAACATGAACATCCCCATAAGGATGTCAGGATAACAACCAGGAGTGGTTGCCCTGACTGATATTATCTTTCCTAACACAATGTATTTCTGTTGTGACTTTGCTGAGCTCAGCACACATATTGAACCTTCTTTATTCTCGAGTGCTCAAAGGAGCTTTCCCATCAAGTTTACTTTCATATGACCTGGTGATTTTAGAAAACAATCACAAGTCCCAAATTATCCAACTTATTAGTCTATGTTGTCCTATCAATGTCCTTGGGCAAAGTTTTCAGCAATTTTATGAAGCAAACCCAAATAGGGAAAGGGATTTAAGGAAGACAGCTCCTGCAAACACCCATACCATTTTAGTTCCTTTCATACCCCTGGTCAGCTGCTATTCTACAGGCACATGCACAGTGGTATTAAGGTAGAAGCCGAGCAAGAGACTATCCTCACTTTCAAAGTCAAGAAAAAAATTTGGCCCTTGATCAAACTCTGTGCAAGTGAGAACTTTTAGAAGATTCCCCATTTGGTTCCTGAAAGAGAAGAAAGGGAAGAGAAAGATGCACTATGTGGTGAATATTAAAAGATTTATGAGGGGAAAGCTGTGATCAAGTTTGCTTTGTTGGGAGAAGTGAAAGATTTCCAGAAGTACTTTGTCCCTCAACCACATTCTGTGTGAAGGTTTGATTTTAAACAGCTGTGTTGTTGGATTTAGTGTCCATTGCTGCCCGACAGTGTAACTTACTTTCAAAATCCAGGAAAAAATGTGGATAGTTTTCAATCTCCCTGGTTAGGACCTTAAGTAGGTTACCCATCCCAGCAAACCTGATCAAAATGGAACACAAAGTTTTAAAACAACGTTAAATACAGGTAATGCAGAATATTTAACAGGTGCAGTTCTAAGTTATGTTTAAACAAAATTAAAATAATATAGGTAGTTAAAATATTCATTCTTAAATTCCATTCTTACAACCTATTTTGCGATACCAGTTTCCATTAAGCACAGGCCTACAATGTATCGCCACAGCCAACAGCAGTTTCTGCATTCTTCTGTAACTTAATGTTAAAGTACAAATAAATCAGAACCAGCAAACAAGTGGAACCAGATGCACCTCTTAAAATATTGTAGTAAGATGGGGCTCTCTGTAGGTTACTGGTCCCACAGCAGGTTAGAGAACAAATCAAACCTGGTGGCCCAAAGAATTTGTCGCTAGTATTTTTTCTTTTATGAAAATCCAATATCTGCAAATGCTGCACATTATCCATAATGAAACCAACAGTGCCGCTTTGAGCTGCTCATAAAGAAGAAGGAACTTTGAACCGAGATTGGTCGAGATCCACGTTGAGGTTTTCATTTAGCTTCAGAATTTTCCCCTCCAAAAAATAATCGACTATATTTTTTATATAAAGGCTTTCCTTCACAAAGCTAAGAGGCCATAAAGCTGACGTGGCCACCTGCTAAAGCCACCTTGTGACCAGATGCATGGATTCTCAGATTCCACTTCTGCTCTGTGAGTAAGGACCAAACACAAAACATGCTTTCATTGACTCCTCTATCCCTGATAAATGACTCATTGAATTTCCACATTTAAAATATAGGCTTATTTCCCTGTTGCTCTAATATGGCCTACAGAGACATCCATTTTAAATGATGAGCAGATGAACTGCTGAGCAGGACAAAATTTGTCCAAAGGGATGGAAGAACGCATTTACACCACTACACATTTCGTAGTTCAAGCCCGCTAACATCAGGACTAGTAGAAACTCTCCATTTTGTTCACTGTGAATCAATGCCACCAGAAACTATAGCGAACTCAAGTCCACTCTAAATGAACAGAAACCACAACACAATTTACATAGCACCTTTCATGTCGGGAGACATGCCGAGGCTCAAACTACCTGCAAAAGGGAGTCAAATCATCCAACTCCCGTTGAACAATTCAATTGTGACTATCAACAAAGAACCAAGGGTATTCCAAATAAAATCAGATAATTTTAAAACATAGGCTATTAGTTACCTGGTGCTATTGTTATCCATTTATTGCAAACTCATCAGCTGAAATGTTAACTAATGGGTGATATTTGTAAATAAGAAGGAAACAAAAATGTATTCAGAATACTTGTATGTACATCTAGTGCAATGCCATCATTTACTTCAGTAAGCGAGTCTGCTAAAATAGAGTAATAATCCTTGCATTTGATATAGCGCTTTATCACATCTTCGAGATGTCTCAAAGCGCTTCACAGAATATACTATAAAATGAATTGACTGTATACTTTGTGGGCGAAATGTGGCAGGTAATTGCGTACAGCAATGTCCCACAAACAGTCATGGATTGAGTGACCAATTTATTATTATTATTTTTTTTGAAGAAATTATTACCCCCGGAAAAGTGATCCTGCAATCAATTAACAACCTACTTACTGCAAGGTAAACAGAGGCGTGTGGAGTAAGGAAACTTGCCCAACATTTCATCCTGCCGGGAATAGAACCCAGGTCTCTTTCTTGCGAGGCAAGTACTTTAACCACTGAGCTAGAGGACTCCAGTAGTGCAGGTGGGCATGTCAGCTTCATGGCCTCATGGCTTTGTGAGAGAAAGTGAGAACTTAGTGATTATTTTCAGGAGGAAAAATTCAGAAGCAAACTGAAAACCTCAACGTGGATCTGGACCAATCTCGGTTCAAAGTTCCTTCTCCTTTAAGACCTGCTCGAGATGGCAGTGTTAAGTTTCATTGTGGAGTAAACACAAAGAAAACTTTGCATGCATAAACAAATTCCAATCTCAGGAGAGTGTACTTCAACTGATGTTGCATCTCTGTTTTCTATACGTCCTTGGTGACCAATAGTTCAACGAAGGCCTACCAATGTAGGTTTTTCAGAGGAGGCTGTTCCAGAGTTAAAACTTCTCCCAAGACTGACGATGCCTCTTTAAACAACAATTTCAAGAATTGAGAACAAACCTTGGAATTAACTAACATCTGGTACGCACATGAAGACTGAAAACTCATCTACAAAATTCCACACTGTTTGTTGAAAAAACCTTCCTCTGCAGGACAATCGAGATGCTTAACAGAACCTTCCAGAGTCTTGTGTCTCTTTATGTCCTCCCACATGGACAAAAACAACTGTATTGCTAATGATGGCTGCAGGAAGGGAAGGTCAATTTTTTTAATTTTGTACTTGTGTGGTGCTAACCATTTTAATGCTGCAAAAATAATCAATTGCAGCCCAAGAGCTGAACACTCCAACTCACCCTAATAACAGGAGTCCTGAAGCTTGTTAATGCCCATTCGGACCAGTGGAAATGCAAATTAATTGAATGCTCAGTAAATGTTTTTTTTCCATAAAGCACATTATGTTAGCATCCCCATTTCTCTGATAGGCATGCAACTAACAACTATTTATGCATGAGCCCAACAGTGAGGGTTTAATTTAATCCTTAATCCTTGCATTTGATATAGCGCTTTTCACGTCAGGAGGATGTCCCAAAGCGCTTCACAGAACACACTATAAAGTGAATTGACAGGTTATTTGCATATGCGTCCAAAGTAGATTTGAAATCTCATGATCTGAGATGCATGATGACTTGCAAGATGTAAAGCTAACTGGAAATAGCAGGACTGGGACTTCACCAAATCAAGGTCACACATAATGATCTTCAAATGAACACATTCATCGGTGGCAGTGAGTTGAGACTAATTGGAAGAACAGTCAGTGTCTGCCCTCCTGTCAGCAGAGAAAACAGTGCTTCTCTTAGCATATTCAACCATCTTAGTTCTACAACTTCCAACAACAGTAACAACCAGATACTTAATTTGTTTCTTTTTGGAATAGTTAATTCAACACAGCAGAAACTGTTTTTGCTAGTGTTTATAC